>NC_134204.1:54504029-54812876 GCF_964188355.1 Buteo buteo | reverse complement strand
ACCACAACACTTCACTGAAGAAAGGTTCTGTGTGCAGCACTTACCTTCTGAAGGCCCCTTCTGGTCAGGATGAGGGTGCTGCCTGTCCTGTGGTTCCTCGCCAAACCAGTAAGACTTTGTGAAAGGAAAGTACCAGGGCCTGGGAATCCCATACTGGCCTAAAGACAAAAGCATTACATGAGCCTGACTGCATCTGTTCCTTTTCTTATATTAGCTTTCAGCACAAGAAGGGAAGTACTCCACCCACAATAAGCCTCTAGGTTAGGCAGGACTAAAAGATCTTTCTTGATGGAGACACTGCCAGACTGTGGGAGTAAGTGACATCTCTTTCCCCAAACTTCACTTCAGGGTTAAAAGCCCTGTGCTGGAAGGTGCTAAGCAGCCACATGTGGTGCTGATACTCTCAATTCCTCCCCTGCAGCAGGGTCTGTGGACTTAGCAGTTCAGAGAAGGGAACAGCTGAAGAGCACCAAAGCTTCTGGGACTAGCTCAGCCATCACCACAATTGGGCACAGCCTCTGTGCTGGGCAACAGTCACTGCTATTAGCAGCAACAACCTCACTGTCATGCTGGTCTGTGGTTCTCCTCCATGACCTTTCTACAGCGTTGCTTAAAAATGGGCCCAACTTGTCCCCTGGCAAATGAGTAGGGTGAAAGAATCTATTTAAAAGTGTGAAGACATGATCCTCCCTCAGAAGCAGACCTCACCTGGGAAGACAGACTCAATGTACCAGGTCATGACCCCATATAGGAAGGTATCGAACAACATCATGCCGGCAGATGTGGTGATGCTAAAGCCATCTTCTTCCAACGGGCTCTCAAAGAAGTTGTCCCACTGAACACCAACTCCCTGCTCCTCAAACAGTGCAAAGTACTCACAACCAAAGCCAAAGGCTACTGGAGACAGCAGGCTCTGCAAATGGGAGGCATGAACATGCATTCAGTTTTTCACAACTACTCTCCAACTGGGCAGCTCAGCTCTAGCACAAGGCTAACGGGCATAGTCAAGAAGCCCTAAAGGAAAAGTCCAAGGTCCAAGGAACATGACCCATATTTGCAGAGAGGGAGCGGAAGACTCAGTCTTGGTTCCAGCAAGCAAGCAAGGCCTGAAGTCTCTGCTGGACCACCACCCAGAATTGTTTGTTTCCCTATTTTCTTTCCCTTGCTCTTTGGACTTTTATGTGAGGAAGAGATCACTAACCATCACCTTCTCCAGAGAGGTCAGAAGTGCTGCACAGAGGAAAGGCAGCTGGTTCCTTCAGCCTGCATATTTGGTGGCACAGCATCACAGCATACAGAGATCAAGGCAGCTTAGTCTGGCTGAATTACTTCTACTATCAAAGCCAACAAAACCCTCCCAGCAGCTCCTAGCAGGTTCAGTCAACCTCTTTACCAAGCCCAGCCCTGATAGCCTCTTACACTGGAAAATTATTGTTCCATTGCCACCTCCCCCCTTTTGTTATCAGTGTCTAGCTAGAGAGCTGCTGAGTGCCATACTGGCTGACACCGAGTGCCCAGGACAATCTCCTCAAGACTCACCGCAAATATCTTGAGTGAGAAGCTGACGTAGTCCTGCCAGGCAACACACAGCACGTAAGGTAGGTACAGCGTGAAATAGACAATGCCCCCACAGGCAGCTGCGAGGTTGGCCCTGGAGAACACGGTGCTGATGAGGAAGCACTGGAGGATCGTCACAACACCGAAGATCGAGAGGAAAACAAACACCACACTAGGGTCGCTGTAAGGCAGCAGATTCCCCATCTGGCAGGAGAACAACAGGTGCATCAGGCTTTGAAAGAGCTCTCCAAGGTGGGTCTAGTACAAGCAGGTCTGCAGAGCTGCTGCTCAGGGGAGGCTGGGCTTGCCGCAATTTGCCCAACAGCCTTCCCAGAAGTGGGGCAGTACCAGACACACCTTTTCAAGAGCACTGAATCTACTACAGCCTCTCCTGCTATTTTCAGCCACTCAGCCCTCTTTTGTTCCAAAACCCTGCTCCCAAAAAGTTGCTCATCAGCCCAGACTCATTAACTCTTCCCCAGTGTGCCAGTGCAGACTACCGCTTAGCAGACTCAAGACTCTAGATTCTGCTGCCACAGATCAAACCAGTCAACTCACCTTAAGGATCAGTACCAGCAGGCCTGCACTCATCAGGAGAGGGATGAGGCTGCTAATGAACCAGCTCAGCCAAAGGATCCCATTGTCAAGTCCCATAATCCTCATCGTCTCCTTCAGCCGGGCTTCCTTCTCATACACAATGCCCTTAATTATCACAGCCACTGAGTAGATCCAGGCTAGAGTCATGAAGAGAGGCATGGAGCGGCTCATGACACGCAGAAATCTGAGAGAAGGAAGGAAAAGGGCCAGGAGAACAGAGTGAGAAACATCACTGCAACTTCAGGTACCACTCAAGGGCTAGCAGAGCATGGTGACAGCTAAGGCTTCACTGCATAAAGCAGCCGATGTGCAGAGCACGCATGACAGGACCAGTGTCTCACCATGAGGTGAGGCTGATGGGTTTAGAGCACATCACCAGCCTGGAGCAGGAGCTAGAGTCACAACTGTCATTCAGTGGAAGAGCAGGTACAAAAATCTGCCTTTCCTGGGGACTGCTCTCAACTGTCCTCTTTCCACTCTCCTGTGCCTAGGTCTCTGCTTTTTTTCCAGTGCTATTTTTGCCTGTATCAGGTTTGGGGATATGGTCACATCTCAGGAACGCACTCTGTATGTGAAAGTCCCATACAGACAATCCCTCTCCTGGGAAGGACTCTGCAAGTCATTACATATTCTAAATCCTCCATGCAGGTGCCCTAATCCCAGGGATTATAAACACTAAGGAGATTGCTCCCCCACTGATAGTAGGGACATAAACCTTGCCTGAGGGGTAACAAAAGCCCATGCCTCCCAAGCCACAATCAACCTGGAAGCTTTTGAAGCAGCCTGCATACATACATGTCATCCACATAACACGGGTAGGGCATCTGCTGCACATAAACTCCTGTCTTCTTCTCCGTGCCTGTCTGCACTCTGATGATGGCCTGTTCCACCACATCCTGCAGATAGGCAAAGCCTCCCCAAACATAGCGCATGTCCTCAAAGGGGTCAGCACGGGGACCAGGATCCCAGTACCTGCACCAAAGGAATAAGACCTTTCTGTTAGAAATCCTCATCACTGCATCCCCTGTAAGAAACTGTTCATAAGGCAGGATGTCACGACTCACCCGTCCTTGATCTTGTTAGTCCTTTCTACATTATCAATGTCCATACGTATCTTGTATTTCACATGTTGAGGGAGCTCTATGCTGTTAGGAGCTATTTCAGTGAAGACTATGCCAGCCCAAAACCTCCTTTCATCCAGAAGTTCCAAGGACTTGTTTATAAGACGGACTTCTGTGGCCACAGGCTCCAGTTTGTCCAAGTTGACACACTAGACAGCAACAGATTTGGAAGTGTTTATGGGATGTTACCAAACCAAATGTACTTTGATTATGTTTGGGTGGGAGAAAAAAAAAGGGAGAACTCTGCAATGGTAATGCCATGCCCAAGAAAAGGCTGTAGTGCTGGACTACTTTGCAATGTTTCATGGTAGCCCAGCAAGTTGCTAGAGATGTCATTTTTTCATGCTTGATGGTCATCCGCCAGTCAAACATATATCACTGAGAAATACCCCAGCAAAGGTATTTTCCAGACAAGAGGTTAGGTAGCATTGCAGTACTAGCTACAGGATCCCATCCAAGCACCAATTTCCATAGATAGTCATATTTTCTCTGTTACCAATAAACTAGGTCTAATTCAAAGCCTCTAAGAATCAGTGGAGAGACCCAAAGGCTTTGGACCAGGCCCCTGACAGGCCAAGGCCTGTTTCTGTTTGCACTCACCTGCCAAGATGATCAAGTAACAAGTAGAACAAATTCCATTATTCACTATGTCTTCCACAGCTTAAAGCAGCTGCTAGATTCACTGCAGTCCCCAGCTAAAGCCCCAGATCAAAATATGAGCTGTTACACTGCCGAGGGAAGCAGGAGCTCTCAGTCGCCCAGTAACAGCAGGGTGGGAAACCACATGCAATGGCTAAAGTGAGAGCTTCAAGAACAAGGCTTACAGTTAGGTTCCTACGTCTATATTTAGGCATCTGAAAAAATGGTATTCTCTAACATGCTGTGTACTCAGCCCTACTAAAGCCTGGTTGTTTACAGAAAATGGACTGAAGAACATCTATCTTCCCTTGCCAGGAATGCCCCACTGCACAAATGGAGACCAAGCTGCTGCCCTCCCTGAGCTCCTTGCCCACAGTAGCAGGATCTCACCTCCATGAAGCGGGAGATGGTCTGGATAGCCCGGTCTGTCTCATTGAAGGCATCCACCCAGGTATACACTGAGCCATTTGCTGTTTCAAAGTCCTCCGGATGGTTTGACAGGAAACTGGCAACATCCTCCACTGTCCAGTTGGAAGCTGGCAAGTGCAGGTCCCAGAGAGCTTTGCCCTTCAGCAGCGTCTGCGGATATTTTGTTTTCAAAGGAGAAATAGTTGTTGAGAATTAATGTTAGATCTCCTCTCTCATCACGAAAACGAGTACTACCGGAGAAAACGCCTTTTAAAAAGGTGCAGGGAAATGCCCTCTGCCATACTAAGAAGATCAGCATGGTGGGGCCCTTCCTCTTACCCCCCCATTGCAAAGGATGGGCCTCCCCCGGTGTAGTGTGCTTTGCAGGCTAGCTGGCTGCCTCCATGTCTGTCACCCCTCTCCCAAGGAGAGGGCAGCAGAGAGCCACGCACAGCTCTGCACCCCGCACATGCAAACCGGGTCTTGCACCAGCAAAACAGGGAAGAGGGAGATGCGTGTTCAGGAGAAACGCTTTGGGCTGCCGATGGCTGCCAAGCTCTGCTCACCTCTCTCGAACAAACCTCTGCTCCCGGCTAGGATGGAGAGGGGCTGTGGCATAGCTGGAGGCTAAACTGTCACAGTGCTGAGCAGAAATACCAGCACCAGAGCTTGGGTGGTTTTTCTTACATATTTTGCTATTGCGCCATCAGGGCTGGCTGAAGCCCTGTAGAGCCATGATGTCCTGCCTCTCTGTTATCCTGTCTGGGACAGAGGGTTTTTTCCCCTGGTTTAACTTCTAGGTTTCTGAGTACAGGCTATTGCCCCACTACGTGTATGCACAATGCTCCACACAAGTGCAGTCCAGGTAGAAGCACTGGCCTTGGAGCAGAAACCAGTCCTCTGGGCAGACAATATAAGGGCAGGCAGGAGGGGAGCATTAATTGTAAAGGCCACAGTTGAACTGAAGTAGGAGAGAAAAAAAAAAAAAAAAAAGCCTGCGCAATAGAGAAAACTGTAAAAATCCTAAACAATAAAAACAGGAAATGGATTTTCTGCCAGAATAAAGAATCAAGTAGAGAGGTGAGGAGCTTCCCCATGCTCTGCTGTTACCAGCAAACCAGAAAGTAATGGGTCACACAGTTATGAAAACAGCATCATGAACTGGGAAAACAGAACAGGCCAAGCTGACAAAGGAGAACCTGCAAGAGGAAAATCTGAGCAAACAGGGATCAGCTATGCTGCACTCTCTTCACATTTGGTCTCCCAAGGTTGGCTCGCACCACCATCCCCAGCAGGAAAGGCAACGTGCCTGCAAGGAAGGGGCTCAGCCTCATCACGTTCAGCAGCAGCGTTAAAGCACCTTAACTCCAGGGGCACATGTTGTCCTCCCTGAAATTAGCAGCTGCATTAGCATCAAGCTGGAAGTGCCAGAGATGGGCAAGCAAAGCACTTTCCTCTCCTTCCGCGGGAAGCAATATGCCAAACAGACTGCACAACCCAGAAAGCTGGGAGGTGATGACTAGTCATCCAGCAGCACGGCAGCCTCAGTGGCTAACAAACAGCAAAGGACCAGCCTTCCCCTTGAAAGCAGCCACAAGCAGGCAACTCTATGTTTCAGCCTATTCATGTACAAGTGATCTGTTCTGCACCCCTAAACTGAATGGGACATTGCCTGGGAGCTGTCCAGGCACTGACAGAAGTCCTCCTGCTTGTGTGAACTGCAACAGGTGACAACAAATGAACCCCTACTACTGTGCCAACACGGAGGAGATGACCAGACTGCTGGGAAGATCAAGAATTAACTACCAGAGCCAGCAGGGTTAACAAGAAGCATAAAATACAAAACCAGAAAAACCTGTGACTCATTTAAAAAAAGAAAAAAAGAAAGCAGCAATATTCACTTTTCAAAGGACACAACTGCAAACCAATATCCAAACCCTGACTTTCTGTCTGCACACTCTGCAAACAATTCAATTTACAGTTGGTGGCCATGGTTTTCACCTCCCTGATGCCAATATCTACAGAATTAACTTCCATAAAGCCAAGAGAGGCACAGGAGTGATGAAAATCACGTCTCTGACCCTCCAGCATATCATCACGTTGATGGGGAAGTACAACAGGGCAGGTCAGAGACTATTCAGCACAGCATTACATTGGGGTAAAAAAGGAATGAACTTCAAGGCTTAAAAGACCTGGGGAGTCTCTGTATAACAGCTGCACTGACACTCAACCAGCTGCCTTGCAGAGACAGAAGGAAAAGCTACTGTGCAACTGTTTCTCTGTTGCACGATCCCAGATTTACTTCACTGTGATTGCGAAGTAAGCAGCACGGGGTGCAAAGATCCACCCCTCAGAGCTGCACCTAAGGGAAGCAACAGTGAACTAAGCCACTTAAGCAGATAATACCCCAGTAATGCAGGTCTAACACCTGGCACAACGCTCCAGGGAGCCAACAGGCTAGCAGAAAGCATGTCAAATCTGAACAAGACTCCCAGCACCTTCTCATGCTCTAGTATGCATGGCATGTTACAAAGTGATCAGCCGTAGGATGATACTTGCTCTTCTCCCCTGAGCACCCAAGTATTACCAAATTAAGCATACCATGCAACTCCAACTTAAGTTTTTACAAGGTTTATGCCAGATTACTGCCAAGCATCTAGGTTCAGCTGAAGCACAGTAATCAGTTAATTCCTATGGTACCCAATGGGGCCCAAGGCCACCCAGCACCTTCCAGGATCTGACCTAGGTATATGACCACTCACTTTGCTGCAATTGTGAGAGCACTGTTGTGGAGAAGTGCACAGCACAGGGAGCTGAACATGTCATCAATCCCACACATCTCCAGTTTACAGAAATACCCCAAGTCAGATACTCATACCACATTAGGGCAACACTGTGCCCATTTCTCCACACAGGCAGATTAGAAATGGGTGTTAAACACACGCTGCTCTTGTTTGCAGCGGATTGTTACTTGAAGGAAGGAATGCCAAGCATAATGCAAGATTGGTACAATCACAACGTGTTTCAAGAAGGGGTCCCATCCATACTATTTATCTGCCTAGCTCTGTACTGAAGCACCATCTAAAGTAAACATTTCTTCACTTATTGCAGAAGACGACAGTGGTGGTTCTAGCAAGGACAGCATACTGACCCGAATGAGATCCATTTCCTGACTACTTTCCATAAACGTCCATATCTTCGGACTTATCTCCTCCCACATCCCCCCGAGGTCACGAAACACACCCAGCTCCTGGAATGTCCTGTTCACCTGTCAGCAAAGAGGAGAGGAAGGTTACTTCCAAGAGCTGGCTGAGATCCTCTGCAGACTGAGAGGGTGCATTGACCTGTCAAGTGAAGTACTGAGTGTTGCTTATATTTAAACAGCAGCTCGGCTTCTGTAGGGACCAAAGTAGGGAAAATCAAATGCACTTGGAAGGAAAACAACAACAGGGAGTGTGGATGCCTGTGGCTGAGCACTGCCTTTCAAGGCTTGGTGGAAAATGACTCTGCCTTGGAGATGAAGGGCATGCAGAGGCAGCCCCTCCCCATGTGCTAAAAGAGTCTTGCTGAGGAAGCTTGGGGAATTACAGAGCACATTAGGTAACCCACAATCGGAAATGATTAAGGATCTGCTGACCAGCCTGCAGTGGAGGAGACAAAGGACACCTGAAGGCTTATCAAGGTCTTCCCCACTCCTATATTCCACATCAGAGATGCAAAGCCTGTAGATAATCAAAAGGCACCAGAGAAAACTTCCAGCCAAGTCCGGGAAAAACGTTCAGCCCGGCCTTTTCTCCTTGAGCCTTCAACAGCAAGTGCATGGGAGGTGAGATACTAGGGAGGCTGTGCTTTGCAGGCACTTCTTCCTAGGCTTGTGTTTGGGCCCAATTTAACATAGAGAAGCTAAGGTGCACAGCCAGCGGACATACCTCATTCTACATACCAAAGGATTGGGCTAGAGTTACCTCAGTCATGACTTTCCTTATGGCTGGTGTGTCTGGAGTGTACAAGATCTTCCCAATCAGCAAGGGTTTCAAAGCCCTCCAGATAATCCTGGAAAGCGGGCTGGATTCCAGGTTCTTCATCAGCTCATTGCAGTAGGGTGCTGAGGAGGAGAGGACAAGGGTGAGTGGCTAAACAGCACAGTGACAACTGCAGAACGCATATGCCCCACTTGTGTGGGCTTCAAGGACAATTACAGCTGAAAGCACAGCATTCATCAGACAATAAAAACCCTGCTTTACTGCAAAGCTCCACAAAAAGTCCCTTTCAGTCCAAGCCTCCGTGGTCTGCCCAGCAAACATGGAACAGCCAGGTAGCCTCCAGCATTAAGAGCCACACTGCTATTTCTGCACTGCTCCCACAGCCCCACTGCACGGCACGAGCAAATTTGTCCAGAAAAGGCCAGATTTCCAAAGGCTGCACCTGACTGTGCTCCCTTTCCCCCTGAAGGACATCCACTAAACAGCCTTCTCTGGACTCTACACAAGGCCCTTGGGCATCTCTTGTATGTTGGTATCTTCGCTGGCCTTAAGGGCATGTGCAGGAGGCAGCAAGTGCATGCCTCTCTGAAACAGTGGAAGGTATTCTGTCCCTCAGGACCACCTGCTTTCATCTGTGGAAGTTTGGGAAACACTAGTGATGACAACCATGAAGTAGATGGGACCTTAGGCCATGCCAGGGTTACACTTACTTGTGGAGTTATCATAGAAGTTAGTTACATCATCTTCAGTGCTGTTGCCTCCAAACAGTGCTTTGTAATTGTTATCCTCGTACCAGTTGAGGGATTTAATTTTGAGCCCTCCACCTTCGGGATGGCCACACACAATGCGTGACACAGCCTGATAGATCTGCGTAGAGGAGTTTGAGGCATTCACGTTGGTCAGGAACATCACCTCTTGCCTCATGTCGCTCCAGCTCTTCATGCTCAGCAACTGGAGGGGTAGGTGGGAGAAGAGAGTGGAAGCAGGGATAGGACAGGATTAGCAAAAGGAGAAGATCTTGCCACTCTCCTTCAAATCACATATCTGTTTTTGAACAGACGAGAATCCCCTTGAATGCAACATGAACAGTAAATACCAGGGAAAGCACATTTCCCCCTGCCACAGTGGGAGAATGTAGAGGGAAGTCTCTTCTGTGCATGCACAAGGAATCTGCCCTTGTCAAGTTCTTTACTCTTAAGCTTTCTCCTCCAGTGCAGTGGGTGGTTCCTCCTCTCTCTGCCCTCTCACATGGAAGCCACTTCTCCTCCTGGTTGCACAATGGCTCACATTCTAGGGGAGCCCCCTCACACCAGGTGGTGTGGGGTGCATTGAGTCTGAAGAGGGAGTAAGGAACAACACAAACTGAGTGCAGCTCATGGGACACAGGCTGGATAAGCTGCAGGCCGCAGCAGTGCCACCTGGCACAATTCCACAAAGCTCAGCAAGCCTCCACTGATTTACACCAGGCAGCCAGTTTGACCTCCTAGATCAGTATCGCTTGTCCCTGCCCCAGCACCTCCTTGCCCTGTTGTCAATGGCATTCCCAGAAAACCCTTGAAAATAAGCCCAGCTGCATCCTGGAGCCTGATCACAGCATGAGCTGTGCATGCAGCCAGCCACTACAAGGAGCCTTCTCCTGTCCAGTTGGCCTGACACTAGGCTCGAGGTGACAATGCACAACTGGCCGGTATGATGGGTACCTCCAGACTCATTTGTCTGTCATAAGCACCTACCTGCAATACGTCATGAACAAAAGAACCATGTGCTCAGCCTGAGACACTCACTGCATTAATGTCTCTGTACTCAGAGGCATAGCCAAGCTCTCCACAATGGAAAAAGCAACGTACCTCCATGAGCACTGGTTTCACGCTACACTTGAGCATTGCTCTCAGACTCCCTGTCTGGAGATGCAAGAACATCAGCAGAGCTGCCTCCATACGGACTAGAATTGTTTATCTCAGTAACCTCTGTGATGGTGACAATAAGTGGATGTTAGGAAAAAATAAGGCAAGGGCAAGAATGTAGGACACTTCCCCCAAGTAATCTTCCAGCTTCCGTTTATTTTCAGCTCAGGGAACTTCTATTTCCTAACCCTCAATTAATTTCTTCCATGGTAAACTCCTACAGTTTTGAACATCCACAAGTATTTAACATGTAACATATCACTGGAAAGAACCTCGTCTCCTCTCTCCTTAACTTGGCTAGCTCCATTTGGTGCCATGTTTTTTGCACTGGAAAAGACAGTGAACTTTCAATCCCTATCTCTTTTTTCTGGGCCATTCAGCTCTATAGACCTCTGTCATATACCCAATTCATCTCTCTTCCAAGCTGACAAGTCCCAGCCTACTCTCTTGTCCCTTGTGTGAAAGTCATTCCACTTCTAAATGTCCTAATTGCCCTTCTCTGAACTTTTTCGAGTTCTGCTACACCTTTTTAGAGTGGAGGGGCCTAGATCTGTATTCCACATCAAACAGAAGGGCAATCCACAGTTTTATATAGTCATGGTAACATCTTACAGCTGGTTCTCTACCCCTTTTTAATTTTTCCTAGCATTTGATCCACTTTTTTTAACTGCTCCTGAGATACCAGGTGACGTTAACTTCGATGTTCTTCCTGTACTGCCCAGAACAGCAACAGGCACTAATAAGGGCAAGCAGACCTGCTGAGACACCTATTTGTAACTGTTCGTCAACTGCATCTCAGAAACAATTTTAGATACTGTGGCCCAACCGCCCTGTTCTCAGAGACAATAACAGCATTAGTCAAAGACCATCTGCCAGTTTTGAGCACTGTATATTGGTTTTGTCACCTTTGTTTAAATAAAATGCAGGTAATCAAAGCCTAGGACAGCTGGCAAAGCCAGCCAGCAACAATGCAGAAAGCAACAGTGTGCTGGAACAATTCAATTCAAATTCACCCAAGGAAAGCACACCCAGAGTCTCTGGCCTTACACTCGGAGGCAAACCTGACCCTTTGTGTTCATCTGTAGCACTGTAGCCAACATCTGGACAAAAATTCTTGATGCCAAACACCAGTCACATACACAAGAAGCCTCTATTTTTAGCCACCTGAAAACACATGACACATTGATATGATGGAAGACAGCTGTAAGAACAGCTAAAGCCTAGGGATTCAGTACATGTGTCCAGAGCGACTGCTTCAAGTGTACCTTCATTTCCTCACTACTCACTGCTGCCTTTGTCTGCACCCTGCTGCCACTTAATCTGGCTCCACAAGTTCAGGGTGACTGACAGGACACGAGCATCATGTGACATGAATGAAAAAAATGTCACACAACAGCTTTTGTTGATTACATATGCTCATGTAGATTTTTGGATTTGATGATTCCTTACCCAAAAGGCCAAGCCCGCATTTCAGATGTGATAGTCTGAGTGTCCAATTCAAAGGACCCCTTGGGGAGTTTTTGGTACCATAAGTAAACCAGCAGATTTTCCTCAGCAAAAAAGTCAACTGCTTTAGCTAAAGTACCATAAACTCCCTAACATAAGCAAAGGTACCCAAATAGGAAGTGCAGCTAATTCCCATGAACGTATGAGGTGTTAGCCAACTTGCAGGGGGATTGCATTAGCAAATACATTTTTACACATAATTTTAAAACAGTTTGAGCAAGGAGCTTTGTTTCATCTTTGGCACCAGCAACTTTACTATTAACATGCAGAGCTGCTCTGTTCACAGCATTGGAAGCAAGTACCTCATGTGTGAAGGGTTACTGAGCTATTTCTTCTCCCAGACATCAGACCTGGCTCCGTTAAGTGTTTCTTAATAGTTGCCCTTGCTCTTGGTATTTAATGTGCTCTCCTAGGTTGATTTAAAGAGCCCAGGGACACAGATCCAATCAATCCCCATACTCCGAGAAAAGTTTTGTTCAGACCATTCTCTAATTAAAATTCTTTGCTAGAAAGGCTCCTAGACATGGCACAAACAATAGTTCTCTCCACCCCCTCAAGCTGCTGCACTGCGAAACAAGGGAACAAGTCCCTCCTTTCACACAGAAATCAGCCTGCCAGACAATAAGAAGTAACTTTCGGTCAAGCCATCTGGAGCAGCTCATGCTGTACGCAGAGGAAAAAGCTGCCTTTGTTTGCACAGCAACAGGGCAGAATAAAAGGTAGTCCTACCCAAAACAGCTGCCAAGCAAAAGGCACATTACCCTGGGACATTTTCAGCCACATCAGCAAACTGAGTATCACATGGTTTCAATTATTTTTATCCCAGACAAGAAAAAAAGGCAAGCTTAAGTGATGTAACGGGAAACAGCTGTAATCAAACTCTGAAGGGCAGCCTCCCTGCTAGCAGCAAGAGCTCTGCCATGGTCTTAACCAAAGCTGATCCTGGAATCATCTTAATTTCACAGTAAATGGGACCTGGCGGCAGGCTGTGGGACTTGGGGAGGGGTGCGTGCCAGGAATTGTTGGCTGGCATGGAACTGGCTCCCGGCAGCTGCCCCTCCGTGGGAGAGGAGCGAATGCTAACCTGAAGTGACCCGTTCTTGTGCGTGCTCTCAGAGGTTACTGCCGTTCACGGCTCTGAGCCCTCTCGCTCCAGTGCAAAAGCGGAAGACTAGCAAAGGGGAGGCGGACGAGGCAGCATTGTTTAGTTTAGATGGTTGTGATTTCTGCTTCAGGGAGAGAATGTTTTTGCCTAGTAGCAGCACTTCAAAGTCAGAGCCAGCCAAAAAGCAACTCAGTTAAGTTTCTGGCTCAACCCCCCCCCCCCCTTTTTTGACTTCTGACTCATGCTAGGCACACAGGGCTTTCTTCTTAATCCATCATTACACCTGCAAAAACAAATACTTGCCACCTCTAGAATGTCACTTTGCCTGGGCAAATTGCTATTTATGTTTTGCCAGAGCTTTTCTCAGCCAGTGTTGCGATGCCATTGCACTTAATGCCCCACAAGGACCAGAAAACAACCTCTGCCCCAAAAAGCTAGTTAGACAAAAAGCAAACAGTAGCCTACAGTTACTAATTTAATTAGAACAGCCACAACATCTCTTCTACATGCCATACCCTCACCACACCCAGAGACCAGTAGACACAACCAAGTGGCTGGCAACTGAGTGAAAAAACTAGAAAGAATACAAACCTCCACATGCAGTTTGAAAGGCACTGCGAGGCAGCAGATGTATTATTGCAAGCCCAACAATTGTGCCACTGCTAAGGCTGCAAACCCCACAGAAAATGTCTCAATTCCTGCTCCTCTCATGAGGACCAGATCTTTAGCCACACGTCTGATAAACTCCTATTGTGTTTCTAACTTAAAGTGCCAACGGGTTAGGTTACGAAGTGTGTGCTGCCTCTGACACAGGGAGAACTGCTGTAGTATGGGGGAAGTTTCAAAACAAGCCAGGGATTTGACTTTGAGTTGCACCAAGGAGACTCGTGCTTCTTGTACTCGATTGCAGACCAAGAGAGCAACCACGGTGATGTGTCCTCCTGACACAGAGGCACTCCTTACCTCTTTAAAAAGCTTCCCAAGGCTCTCTCTCAAAGCTTCCACAGTTTCTGACAGATCCTCCAAGGAGGAATTGAAAGAAAGTCGTCTCTGCAGGAAGAGAGAAAAGGAAACCAGAAATCACTGCAAGGCACCAGTGAAGAAATTAAACTCTTGTAAACATTCTCGTAAAGAGTAGTAAGGATTCTTTACATGGCAAAGTGCTTGATAGGGAAGGGAGAGCTGGCTTTCTGGGCAACCTTGAGCTTAAAATACCCTAGGCTTCAGCGCTCCATAACATGATGGCGACACCCCTTTCCTTCCTCCCAGGTTAGGTACACAGAGGCCATAACCAGAATATCCCAGTAAAATGCTATATGCACGCATGTACACTTACAGTGCCAAGGATGGCTTGCATTCCAGGTCATGAAACAAGCACAGCCTACAGGATAGCACGTGGACAGACCCGAAATCCTGCAAGCCAGTGCTAAGAAGGGGATGCAAAGTCTGTACAAGGGAGGAAAAGACCACTTGGTAGACACAAGCTTTCAGTGGGACTCCAAAGATCCCAGCTCAGATATGGAGAACTCCTCCTGCAGTGTACATCATATTCATCACTCAAGTCCTCCTACCAGGCCTTGACGTTCTTTATCTAAACCAAGGGTGTATTTTAAAACAACCAGCTTCCATGAAACAGCTGACACTCACCATTATCACAGGGGAAAGACTGACAGATTTCCCGAAGTGGAAGGCATAGCTTTCAGGAAAGTATTTGCTCTAGCAGGGGGGCACACTGAAGACAACTCCTTGTTTCCAGTTGCTCTACATGTAATTGGTGGGCCTGGGTTTTGGTTTGTTGGATTCTTTTTCCCTTCTGTTCACATATCTGGATTATCTTGCATTGGAAACATTTGGACACAATCCTTGTTTCAAGGGAATGAAGATTAAAATAACTTCCTAAGATTTCACATTAGCAGCTACACATTGCAGCATTTGAAAGCATGCTAAAGTTACAGCATTGTGACACACAGAAGACCAGCCAGGGCCGTTGATATTGGCACACTTTTGGGCTGAAGGTTTTCATCTTCACATCTTTCCTGGGCAACTTCTGGAAGCAAACTCTGGAGGCTTTCACTTCTTCTAGTTGATTTACTGGAGGGTGATAAGACCTGGTCAGTGCCCGCTGGTGTAAATGGGCACTTTTCCACTCATCTGTTGGGGCATTTAAGACACAGCTAACTTTTCTGAGTGCACAGCTAGTGCCTGCTCCAAAGCCAGCTGCAAATTCGGGGAGGGTGTCTCTAACCTCTATGGATTTCTACTAAGAACAGTCCTTCAGGTTTGGGTAAAGCAAAATACATCACTAGGGCTAGAAGAAAAGCAGTTCAAACTCCCTACAGTCCAAGATCTTCAAGACGTATTTAAAGAAATATAGTCAGCAAATATCAAAGCTACATAGCCGCACTACCACTTTAGCAACAAGACGAGATAGAAAGTCCTAGGTTCATGCATAACAGTAGACATGCTTGTTCTGCTCCATGTACCTCATCAAGCTCTACACACATTTGTGTTGTTTACTCTATTCAGAGGTGATTCAGGGGCAGGGTAGATGAAGAAGAGTTTTCTGATGATACTAATTGGTTCAGAACAGTGAAAAGTCAAAAGCCAATTGCAAAGGATTAGTGAAAGGCCTCATGCTGACACACTGTTATAAAGTGCCAGACAAAATTCAGTGCTGCAAAGTAAAGTACTTAGGGAAAAGACAGTTCTACCTTAAGATACCCTTTGATGGCTCTGAACTAGCTACTGCTACTCAGAAAGGGAGATCTTAGCATTACAGTGATAAGACAGATCAACACCAGTATAAATCCACAGTGCAATCCTGGTTCTCAAGTACTGTGTGCAGTTTTGGGTCCTCCATCTCTGAAGGAACAAAAGTACAGAAAAAGGCCACAAGTATGATTCAAGATAAGAATGGCTTCTGAAGGAAGAACAATAGACCATAGTTCTTCCAGTGGGACCTGTAATGACAAATAGAGGTTATGACAGAGGTCTGTAGAATTACAAGTGGGATGGAGAATAGGAACAGGGAAACGATTGCTCACTGTGCCTCGTCGTTCAGGACTAGAGGGCTTCCAGTGAAAAGATCAATTTAAACCAAACTCAAGGAGCTACTTCACACACAACTTAGTAAAAATGGGAGAAATTCAGTAGATGCTATGCAATGCTGAAGGTACTGAAAGTTAATGTGGGTTTGAGAAAGGCTTAGAAAAATTCATTAAAGGAAGAAAGCTTACCAAGTGCTATTAAACACCAACATCCCAGCTGTAGCTGAGAAAGTCTGAGTTGCAAGCTGCTGAAGAACCTAAGTTACATCAAAGAAATGTTACTATATACTTGCCCCATGCCTCTATTCTTTCACATGCTTCCATTATGGGCCACAGCTGGACTAGCACTTGGGGGACACTGAGCTGAACAGAACTTTGGTCTGACCCAGTACACAAGTCTTAGGTGATTCAAGGAGTTTGCAAACCTTAGTCTGAAATGGGAGGAGAACCCACCTATCCCTTCACACCCCACCACGCTGACCTTTCTTCCCTAACAAATGCACAGCACTCCAAGTTGATTTCTCACCAGAACTTGCAATGATACCATTGCTATGGAGGGAATTTCGCTTTCTTTACCACCACCCTTTGCACCCTAAAGCCCACTCAGGGAGCCTCTCACGAGTCGTATCTCCAGAGACAATGACAAAAATGACAGTCACAAGTAGCCAGTCATCTTTGTACAGATGAGCATGTCATGAATTTCCCTGAAAAATAACTCTTTGCAGTGGCTCATTAAGTATTTCATTACATTCATAAGAGCCCTCTAGATTCAGGGCAGCTCCAGTAAAATTGGTCCCACTGTGAGAGCATCTTTTGTAGGTGTCTGCACTACCACTTCTGGGAGCAGCGGGGGGGAAGGCAGTGAGCCATTTTCTGGTGAAATGCTGCAAAACCATCACCTGTTCGTTCTAGGCACACAGGGGAAAGACAAAGTTCTAGCAGGTTTTGAACAGAGCTGCCCTGTATAATTACTGTGTTAGTGGCTGGCAAGTCATGCTTTCATCTAGTCTTATCTTTTGGAGAAGTCAATACCATAGAACTCTTGAGGTACAGATTGCACTGAGCAGACTCTGTGTGCTTGTATGTGCATACTACAAGACTCAAAACAGAGACAAATACTTGAGATGACTAGAGTTGACTGCACAGTCAAGACAAGCCTTGAATAAGTCCACCTGTCAACTCCTGCTAGAAGGGATGGACAACTGTTTCTTTAACATGCAGGAGGATGCATGAGTTTGAAGTGTTGGGAGGTCATAAGAAAATTCAGCCACTGTCAGCTAACTGTTTCTGCTTAGTAAGACCACTGACATGTTTGCTTTGAAACAGTTATTACAACTTCATACTGATCTTAGCAGAAACTTTACACTGAACTTTGCAGAAAAATCATGTGCTTTAAGCTTCTGCTTTTGTTTCCTGGGAGTGGACGTCCTGAAGTACAGCTGCTTAAAGGCATGATATCACTGTGCTTGACTGAAAACACTCTCAAAAGAGCAAGGAAAGCCAGAAGTTCAGTTGCAGCATGTATTTATGTTAAGATACCTTTTCTAAAGCTATCTTTTAACTGGAATGCATTTATTATTCAATGCTTAGTTCATGCTGACCATATGACAAAACCCCCACCTGTATTACAAAGGGAGAAAAAACAATCGGATTTTCATGTGCTCACCCACACTCCTTCAATGACCACTATAGTACACAAGCCACAACATATTTATGGCTTATTACAGACCCACACCACTGGAAGTGAGTGTGGCAAAGCCATTCTTAGGCAGCACTGCAAAGATGAAATCCCACAGGACCAATTTGAATTGTCTTTGTCATTTAACCTTCACCCCAAATCATTTTCAAAATGGGACATTTGCAGAGGGAAAGCTGTCCCACAGACAGGTATTTTTATGATATAAAACAGTCCCCACCACTCACAACATCAGTCCAGTGGGACACGTCTGACTTACTGCCAATTGCTCTTACTAACCAGGGGTGCCTGTAACCTTTCCCAAACTGTGTAGTTCTTCCATGGGACAACTGCTATCCTAGCACAGGGAGAAAGCTGAAAATGAAATTTGTGTGCATGCAATCAGAGGTACTGTTTTTGCTGTTGTTCTCAAACCAGCTTCTCCTGCCTCACAGTCTCGTGGAATACGCCCAGTGCAAGGCAAACCTCAAGAAGAGGAGATGCATCCACAAGGAGCTTGTACAAGATGTCCTACACCACGCAGTACTTATTGTTGGCCAAAAGGCTTCAGAGAATGGATGAAGATTAAGACGTGTGTCCTGGAAAAGGGAATTTGACTTTTTGAAACACTTGTTGCTTCTACTGGAGTGAATACTCAGTCAAGACAGCAAGCTGATCCTCTGCCTTGGTGCTGTGTGATCACTTCCTGATATTCTGCTGGGTTTTGATCTAAACAGCCTACCTCAAACAGGTTCTTACATAAGAAAGAATAAGAAGACACACTTTAACCTCCCTACCATGCCTCTATGTCCTTGGCTCTGTTTTCTCATCCTACAGAGCAGGCTAAATTGAAGTCACACAAAGTATCAGTGGCAGAGCTAGAAATCCTAGTGGAAAAATGTTAATTAGAAGTCCTTCTTTGTCTTAACTGTACTAATGCACTTCAGGAGACACTCAAGCTGTTCTGGATAGAACTGTGTAAAGAGAAGTGTTTATTTTTTGCCTTTCTTTTTAAAAAACACCTTCTTTAACAGTGCTATGACATTTAGAGCTCATGCATTTCACCATGCACGCACTTTAACTTCCTTTTTTAAACTGTGCTCTGTCCATAATTTGCTAATAATTACTGTTTTGTTGCGAGTTACCGAGATCACTTAGAGTTTCCCTCAGACTGCAAATGCACAAACACTTCAAGCTGGCAGAGCCAGGTGTTGATGTCAGGGTGATCTCAGCCCACACACATGCACACTGACCACTGGGTTCTCAATCTTGCACCCTCCCCTCCATGTTTCAGCACAAGTGTTTGTGTAAGCACACAATCAGGTCACTCACTTTTAATCCGGATCAATTCCATGACGTAATTTCCCCCACTGTCTTGCAGAGGGAACAACAAACATGAATGCACAGGGGCAGGAACAAGCAGGTGGATGCTGACCTGAGACTTCTGGATTAAGATAGCTCAAGAAACTATAGCCACTCTACTTGCCCAGATACTTAAGTGGCAAAACCTCCCGTTTTACTATTCAAGCCCTTGGTGTTGAATTTACACAGTTCTTGCACACAGTTGCAAGTCCTTTTCACCCCAATTGTATTGGCCTTATCATATTAAGATGCTGCCTCTCCATAAATCACAGAATGCTGCAACCAGTGGAGCCTAGGTCCCTTTACATTAGCCAAAACCCTGCCTCTGAATTGCTGCTGTACCTGCATTTGATTTGACCCTTACTTCTACTTACTGAAATACCATGCTGTAAAGCTGATCAAGGGAAATAAGCAAAAAAATTAAAAATAAATCTCTAGCCATATTGTTGGCATTGGTTTACAGAGTCTGTAGTAAATATGGTGCATGCTATCTTCAGTGTGTACGTCCAAGATTTGACCCACAGTGCCTTTAATTACAAGCTACGTCAAAAGCCTCTTTTGTTCATGAACAGAAAGTTCCCTCTTTGTTCAAACATGTTACTGCAGGTCAAGGCACTTCTTAGCCTTTAAAGACACTAAGTTTCAAACGTGTTGGTCCTGAGCCTAGAGTTAATTTATTCATCTTGCCTGGCCCCGTTGAAGCCAGTTGGTTTTTATTTCACTCACTGATGCATTACAGCAGCTTAACTAGAGGGTAGCCTGTGACATTTTTCCAAGGAAAACTGTGGACCTTTACAAGACAGCGTACAATACACAGCAGGTTTAGAACTGCTGGCTTCTGGACTCAAGCTTTTTTTTCTTTGAAGCGAAGGTCATGAGCTAGCTTCTCAGAAGTCCCCCGAAATTGCACATTATGTCTTAATCTAGTTTGCTATTGCCAAGCGGCACAAAGTGGCTTATGACTACTTTCTCTCACTAACAAACAATATAGATGTAATAACACAGGTACAGTTAGTATCAGCTTCTGTCAGCTTCTGTACAGCTGCACAGACTTCTATAAATGAGTGAAACAAGACTGAGTCTCCAGAGGGACAAGAGGACCAATACCGAGTTGTACCATAGCTGGCTATTTTCATCCCCTTCGGTCCCCAAAATGATTTTAAGTAAATACATGCATATACATCTAACTGAACTCAAGAAACTGCTTACAGCCATTCTTTTTCAAACAGCCCATCTTTGTTACAGGGACAATTTTAGTGCTGTTACCTCATCTCTTAACGCTTATGATTATCTTGCTCTTCCAGCAGGAAAGAAAAAATGCAGATGGAGGGCACATGGAAAACAGATGATGAGCTGTGGAGAGAAGTAACTGACCACTATGTACTGCACAGAAGAGTAATATGATTCCAGTACTTGATAATGACCCTCTTTGACTGGGGACGAAGCCAAGCAAGTGGTACATGACTTTCAGTCCTGACAGGCTCATCAAATCTGGAAACTCACACAGCCGAAGTGTTTATTTCTTCCACAGCAGACAATGCAGTGTTTGTTTTAGTGGGTAACAGAGTGGGTTCTGTGGTCCCTTCTTCTCTCTACTGATATTTCCAGCACTAACTTCCTCAAACTTTTGTATATTACCAGATATTGCAGACTTATAACAAAGCATCACTGGGTTTCCCTACATAAACAGCTAAGTCTGCTCCAGTCTCCAACCACGCCCTAAATAATGTATTTTCCTGAAGTTCAATGAATTCTTGCTTCGAAATCCTTTCAGTTGGTCAATCTGTGAAACAGGGCTTTAAAACTTGACTCTGCTTTGTATGAATTAAACCTGCTCAAAGGTTGTGGCTTGCCACTGGCTAGAAACTTTCTAGGGAAAAGCATAAAAGTCTCCTTTCATGTAAGACACAAAATTTGTTATCACCTAGACAAAATTAACCACTCATAACATTTCCAGATAGAGGTAAGAGGGCATTCTTCTCTACAGGTTGCACAGTACTCAGTGGCCCCATGGTAAGGGCAGAGGGTGATGGTTTCAGCACTAGGCACAGGCCAGTCTAACATCTGGGTTCATTCCAGCCAAGACACAACATCTGACCAAAACAGAGACAACCAAGAGCCTATTTCTTACTATGCAGCATAAATACTTTCGTCTTGACAAAGTGCACTGCAGACCACACACATTTATGCTCCGCAAGTGCCACACTGCAACAGGAAGGGTAAGAATGACAGGAAGAAGCAATGTTGTTCATGCTCCAGTGATAAAGACCATCCTCCTTTTTTCTTACTGCCAATGAACAGTTCACTCCCGAAATCCAGGCATGAGTTCCTAGACTGAAAGCCCTAGAAAATGTCACTGTGTCAACGATAGCCTCTCACAGGTGGGACCAGCATACTCACCTGAAGGGGCTTCAAAGGATTCAGGTTAGCACGGAAGGCTTGTTCAGCTGCATGGAGTTTTCCCTTTGGCAAGGTGCAAATGTAGGCTTCAGAGTCCATGGCCACTGTCCGATTTTGGATTGTAAGAAATTCAGACAGTGTTGAGCTATTACAGAGATCTCGCAGTCGCATTCGGTAACCAGACACAATGACCTGGAAAAGCGGGGAAAGCATGTAAGTCTCCTTTCACATAAGATTTATGGCACAAAATTTGTTACCACCTAGACAAAATTAACCACTCATAACGTTTCCAGATAGAGGTAAGAGGGCATCCTTCTCTACAGGTTGCACAGCCCTGACCCATGCGGAACTCAATTCCAAGAAAAACACTTCCCTGCTGAGTACATGGAGAAGTCCTGGGGGAGGCAGGTCTCTCTCCACTTCACAAACATGCACAGAGCAGCAGCAATCTGGTCCTCCACAGCAGCCATTTCCTCCAACCAAGGGTACACGCATTGCCTAATCTTCAGTCTTCTGGGAACTGAGCCACAGAGACAAAACAAGGCTTGCAACCAGACTCAAGTCTGGCAAATGTATGTGAAGGGCAAGAGACTTACGTCCCAAACTCTTTAGATGTATCTGCCAGACAAATTTTCTGTGCTGTTCTGGATCAGGATCACCTTATCCCTTAGCTCTGAAGTACCTACTAACTGCTGAGCAAAACATTTTGCAGTGTTTTGGGGTAGATAATGTGAAAAAGAGAAATATTTTACTGGCTGCAACAAACAAGAGATAAGATCCTGGAGTCTTCTTTCACAGATGTAATTTTACTTAAGGTGATGGTTTGCTTGTCAAGAATGTTTCCTTAATCCACCTTATCAAACAAATGCATAAAATCTATCTGAATTATCACCAGTCCCTTTCAGACCTGATAGCCTAGTTTCTTTTAATAAGGTCAGTTACAGGATTTAGGTTTGCTGAACAGCAAACAGGTACATGTCAAACAGGTGCACTCTTCATAAAGGTGATAAACACAAGGAAAATCCAAAGTCTTCCATTGGAAAGAATTTTTTGTTTGCCTTGGGGCTAAACAGAAGGAACAATTTTATTGTAAATGCACAGGTAACAACAGCTTTACACTTCATTTCTTCTTTCTGTTCTTTTGTAATACCCAGCATGCATTGCCCAACTTCCAGCAATAAATAAAGAGGATTGATCTAAATCCCAGAAGAGTTAACAGTTCCTGAATCACACTGGTAAGTCTGAAAATATTCTCATCTCTCAAAACCAAAAGGGCATCAATAATCCAGGGGAAAAAGCACACTATGTTCAGAAAACAAGCAGATGGAACTTACAGGAGAGCGAAGAGATTTATAATGCAATACCTGTGCAAACCTTTAACTTTAGTCTGCACCCATATGCCAAAAATAGGATGTTTCCATGCTGCATGCTCAGCTGAATAAACCGGATAGCTCTCCTTCTGAGCACACCTGCCACTGTTGGTGAAACACAAGGTTGAGCCATTCTGCCCCAGGAAGCAACATGCCCATCAAGACATGACTTTGGTCATTTTTATGTATTTGCACTGTATTCAGTATGCTGAATACACGACCCTGCTTGACATGTGGGAGTACTGTCATTACAGTAACACCAGTGAACAACAGTCGCAGCTCCTTGCTGATTTCAGTTCCTTACTCGCTTGCAAATCCTAACTTTTGGGCTTGTTGAACAACCACAGGACACTAACAGACTGCAGCAGAAGGCTGTATTTGCTGTGAGAGGTTTGCATACTCTAAATAGGCCCTTCTATATGACCTTATGAATGAAGCTGTGACCCACTCATACAGTCAGAGACCAAACAACTAATGTCTATTAATACAGCAGTCACCGTGCAGCTCAGTAGTGAGGTCAGATGTCCACGCCAGATCTCCAGCAAAATCAAAGGGGTCCATTTTCTGAGTCAGACAAAGTCATCCTGCAGGAAGAGAGTGCTCTGCCTCTTAGCTATTATCTGTAGTAGAAGAGTGTTCAAAGAAAGATTTGGTGGGCCACTGCACTCCTCTGTTGCTTTGTTTAGCTCTTCCTGCCATCCCAGAGCACAAACCACTGTTAAGACTAAACAGCATCACTCCTGGTGTACTGGCAAAATCAGCACAAGAATTCCACAGACAAAGAACAAAGCTTAAAGCATTTGAGGAAAAACTAGTCAACTGATTACCCCTTCACCACCCTTCAGACACCTTACGTAGGTTAAAGCTAGGCTTTTCTTCCCCTTCCACTGGCTTTGACATAGACAACTGATATAATATGGCAGACATGCAACATAAGGGCAGAGCTAGCTTTTTGCCTCTTGGAAAATCTTTCTACCTTTCCACCAGCTTAGGGAGAACAACTATGTTGTTGTTGCTGAAGCCTTCTGGTTATCCTTGCAGAACCATCCGTAGCACGATTCTGTTTTAACCTAGCATGAATTTCAGGCAAATTAGTTTCAAGTAAAGTAAAACTTGCAGCCTACAGTGGGTAAGAATTTTTTTTCCACTTTACATATCCTTAACTTGTAGGATTAATTATCAAACTGCACTAAAACAGATGGCTTATCAGAATTCACTAAAGAACCAGACAATGTGTGCGAAGGGGGACAGCACTTGTAACTACGTGAAAACAGAGTCTGAAAGAACTATTAATCAACTCCACTTCAAAGAAAAGATCTGATCTGAAGTTGGGAAGCAGAATAGATTTCCTCCTCCTTTTGCACTTCACCTTTTGCACTGCCTTAAGAGGACCACAGGTCTTCCTTTGAAGCCTGAAGCAACCAATTCTAACTTCTGCATTAGAAAGGAAGCTGGTGGACTAATTCATCCAGCCTCGCAAAACACATGTTCTGAGCTTGACAATGGCAGACAGTCATCCCAAGACAGGGCTCTAGCCCACTGTCACCACTGTCTATGCTTACAAAGGCAATCATGGGAGCACCCAGGAGTTTCACTTGAGATCAGGACTCTCTTTGTACTACATAATATACAAGTTTACTATCTGTCTTGAAGAGCTGGCCACAAACTGAAAAGCATTCCTCCTTCCACTGCACAGGAACCTAAGGCAGAGCAACACAGAGAAACCCTACTCCAGTCCATGCTGAGTGACCAACCAACCACCCCATTTTTATTTATAATCAAAGTAAAACAGTTTGAACAGCACTAGCAACCTAATTAATGTTTTACTTGGGTTAAAAACAAACAAACAAACAAACAAAAAACAGGAAAGAAGGAATTTAATTTAGCCTGAAGGGTACTAGGCTATTTTCTTACGCAGATCAAAACATTTGCATGTGGGTCTCAGTATCCTTTTACAACTTACAACCAAAGACAGTAAATTGAGGGCAAGAGGGAAGAGAGAAGCAGGGACTACACATTCCCGTGTTTGTACAACACCTCGCACAGAGGGGTCCTGCACTGTGGATCTTGGCACCGTGGTTAAACAAACAATATACAAGCATTATGTTAGTGATTGAAAGTGCTCTTTACCTGCTGGAGGTTGACCTCTGCGTCCAGTAGCTCCTCTACTGCGGAGGATGGCATGGACACATTATGATGGAGGAAGTCTGAGAACGTCTCGTTGTCAACCAGGAAATCCCGAAATTTCAAGTCTGGAAAGTGAAAAAACAAGCAACATTCTGGTCAGGGCAAAGCCAAAGGGAAACTCATGTGAGAGCTCTGAACAGGAAAAGCAAAGCTGACCATATGCGGGAGAGGGAATTACATAAACCATAGCACAAAGGGAAAAGAAGAGCTACTGGCAAAGTGCTCTGAAACTTGGCAGCTTTCAGAGATATCAATCCCTGATGTCTTGATCTCACAAAAAGGAAAGGAAAAAAAAAAAGAACCTTTGAAAACAACTCCTTTTAACATCATTACTTCAGCTCAATTTGCACACATATGCACAGAAGAAGAAAGGCACACCAAGCTACTCCCTTGATGTGGGGGTGAAACCTACTCCAGCATTAGCCTTGCACAAAGGTTCAGCATCACTTAGTCCCTGTGCTGTTACCGAACACACAACTGAGCTGGAGCATGGACCACTGGGTGATATACTACCCTGTATTTAATTAATAATAGATGTTACTCTACCATAAATTTTAGTCTGCCATATGCAGACACACAGATATGATACAGAATAGCATGCAGATCTAGGAAGCAATCAACCACAGGGCAAAATTTCTGCAAGTGCTTTTTTAATTCCACTTTCCTTCCCAAAAGTTTCACCTTCTGAAGCCATTGGTGTTTCAGTTCTTGGCTTTGAAACAAATTTGTACCTCCATCGCAGCAGAGGGGAACTGTCTGGAAATTATAATCTATTAACACTATTAAAGTTCACAAACCCGGAGCTTAAGCAACTGATCCTCACACTGTTTTGGGTTGTTTGGGGGGTTTTGGGGGGGGGGGGGGGCAGTTCTATCTTTACTATGCTTAAACAAGCAGCGATGAGGAGAGGAGCTCTGCCAGGAGGAGCTGAGAGAGCAAGCCTCATGGGATTTACTGGGGCGAAGATTTCTGGGTTAAGCCAAGTCAACCACCGCTTCTTCTACTCTAGGAAGAGAGGATGCTGCAGCCAACAGTGCAAACCAGTGAGGTCTAAAGGGAAAGTAACGCAAGGGAGACCCCAGAGTTTGTACCTTCCCTTTCCTACAGCAAACGGCTGTAACAGAACTTCTTCCCAACCCCCCTCCCCCCCGCTCGTGTAGGTTTTTTGGTTTTTGTTTTGCTTAGCTCGGCCGCTGATACCCTCAAGAAAGCCCAACCCTCAGGAAAAAAAAAAAAAAAAAAAAAAAGGAAAAAGGCAGCATGCTGGGGTCTCGGGGTGCCCCCGGCGGTAAGAGGGAGGCCGCCGGCCCGGGCTCCACTTCTGCTTCCGGGGGCGCGCGCGAGCCGCCCGGCCGCGGCGGGCTGGGGCGGGGGGGGGGGGAAGTGGGGGAAGCCACGCGCTCTGCTCGCGCGCAGGGGTTACTGACGGTCATTGCTCCCTCATCTACATATCCAGTTACCAATTCCCGGTTGCCTTTTTGTTCCACGCGAAAAAAAAGTAAATCACACACCCTTCCCCCCCGCCGCGCGCTGAGGCGACGCGGAGGTTACCTCGGGGCAAAAGTCTCTCCCTCGCCCTCCTCTCTGCCCCCCGTCCCCCGCCGTACCCCCCGCAGGACCCCCCAGCAATACACCGGGTTTGACCGTGCCCTGCAAACGCACCCGCTGCTCCCCGTCACCAAAACCAGACACTATCCCCTCTCCCAGCCCGCGGAAAGGCTGGGGAAAGAGCCGGCCCCTGCAATACGCCCCCCTGCCCCCCCCAAAAAAACCAAAAAACAACCAGCCCCCCCCCCCAAAAAAAACCCAAACCCAACTCGTCCTTTTCTTCTTTCCAGCAGAGGCTAAAGCACCCTGCTTCACCGCAACTGGAAGAAAAACTCCCCCCACCCTGATTCCTTGGTTACTTCCTAAATGCGCTGAACTCCCTAAACGCTTCTGCTGCTTGTTTATTTTTTGGTGAGATCATCAACAGTTCGGAAACTCGGATAGACAAAGGGGTAGCTGGCTGAAGGCACACTGGCATGCAGAGATCAGATGTTTGCAAGCTTCTTCATTTAATCTGTCCCCATTTAAAATATTTTTCAAGCTCCTCTTAAAGGGCCACACACCTTTTAAAAAAGTAACCAAGCAACAATTCTCCTACTCTTCTGTTTCCTTGTCATTGTTTTGCTGTTGAGTTTCCCTAGGCTTTTTTGTTTGTTGGTTTGGGGTTTTTTTGCCATACGGAAGCAGGATTTTCTTGGCAGGGGACATTTTCTACAGGTAATTGCAGGAAAGCAACCTGAACTACACTGGGATTCCTACTGGCTCGTCCATAACTGTAATGGGGAGTCACAAAGAGCCTGCCATCTTCCACTGCTGTAATTAATCAGCCCAGCATTAACAGGGCATTTCTCCCTTTCCTTTTTTGTCATGCTGAACCCTTTCAGACTTGCTCAGCACTAGAATTTGCTGAAAATCAAAGCTGCCTTCCAAGGCAACTCCTACAAACATCTGAAGGAGTTTTCATCATCATTTGGAGGCAAACACGAAGGGAACAGAACATAAAGTTACCAAAACTGCTGGTGGCACAATGCTTGGCTTCCAACCAGCTGGTCATGAACCTGTGCTCACTGATCATAACCCTTGTCTGCCCAAGACCACACATGGAAGCTGTGAGAGACCAAGGGACCAATTCCCAACGCCATGGTCCTGCTGCAGTGCCCTAAGCAAACAGCCAGCCTTTCTTACTGTGCATTTTCTCCCCCACCCCATCTGGTCCTACTTCCAGCACTTGTGGCTGAGTGTCTTACGCAATCTCCCTCAATCGTGGAGGCATGCATAATAACTTGCACACGAAACCACAGAAAAGCACTAAACACTGCAATCAGTCTGAATTCCTGCCCTGGATACTTCAAAAAGACAAGAGTTAATAGAGGTTTCCTCTTGAAAATAGCCATTCTCCTCCAAGACTGCTTGCCCACTAGGGCCTAAGGAAATACAAGAACATTAGTTAAAAGAGTTCCTCCAAAAATAGAAAACAAAAGAAACAGGCGAATCTTTTGAAGGCTAATACCAAGCTTACCTAATAATGCAAACATTTGGAGTGGAAGAACACATTTTACAATCAGAGGCCTACTACTGCAATATTTTCCTGCCATAAAAGCTCAGACACACTATCAGATTACTCAAAAAACGTGAGGCAAAACATGTCAGCTCAAATGTGATTTAACTCACGCATCTTTTCTCACCCTTGAGACTGACCAAGAGCATTGGTATGGTCAGCGATCACAAGCTGGCTGGCACAGAGCAATGCAGCTGCAGTGTCTGGACAGCGTATCGGAGAGAAGTTTCTCCATATACTTTTGCTGATGTGGACGCGCAGCCTCCCCTTCCCTCCTCCCTTTCGCTTCAACAGAAAACCAGGGGACCCACAGTCCTGCAAGCTCCCCTCACCACCACCACAGGGTACAGCCTCCTGGTCAAAACGTCAGGTCCCAGCAACTGAGACAAGCGCCACACACAAATGTGGAGATGAACCTGAGGTCAGACGGAGCAACCAGACTCAAAGACAGTCAGATCTGATGTGAACCACCTCACTGATTCAGTGATGGGGTGAACATCTGCAGAACAAATACTGAGGTAGCTTGTCCTCATGGTGGGCTACTTCTATGGTTTCAGTCCTGACCCCAAGGGAGCAAAAGCAGAACAGCAGAGAACGTAAACAGAGGCTTTGCTTATGAAACCATGCAAATAACCCCCAGCAGGCCCAGTGGGGCTGAAATGCTTTTGTTCTGCCTAGCTCCAGCTCGGACACCATACGTCAACAAAGCAGGAGACACTTCCCATCCACATGAAACATGCAGGAAAACAGAAGTCCATTTCCCACACAGGGCAGGGAGAAAGGTCCTCCCTACAGTCACGTAAGGAAGCCTCCAGCAGAACCAAGAGCTCCCAGAGCTGGAGGTCTTGTGCCTTAACCACAAAACCGTCCTTCCTCTCTGAAGTCACAGGTCAGGATTAGACAATCACACAGGGCAGCATTTCACAGATACTGACTTCATTAAAGGCACAGCTGTCCTTTGTTTCCACACAGTTCAAACCCACATTGGGGGCTGAATTCTGGGCATGGAAACCAGAAATTCATGATTTTCAGATTGCAGAGCATCTCCTACAGGATTACACAGTCGTTTAAATCTTGTAAGATTTACATTGTCCTGACAGCTCAAACTTTTCCAGCACCTTCATGCCTGAGCAGAGAGGCTGGTCATTCCTTGCTTGAGAATCAAATCATTGTGACAACAGAAAAAAAAACCCCAAACCTACTCAAGGAGCTCAAGACATCCACATGAATCAGCAAAGAAAAACAGAACCTCCACACTTGCTACATTATTGGTTAAATCGAACAGTAAACCAAAAAAATTTAATTATAAATAACACCAAGTTGGTGCTATGTGGGGTCTCCGTTCCATGCAGATCAGAACTGAAACATTGATTGCGCAGTGAAGAAAGTGTCCATAGTTCATACGTTCTCCACAGCCAGAGATTTTTAGCATCCTCCTTCTAGAAACGTATCTCCAATTACTTTCACAAGCTCAAAAGGTGGCTCAATGTGGGAAAGAGCAAGAGAAACCACAGCTGGGAACCAGTTTTAATTTTCTGATCTTACTACAAGTATAACCATGACAGGTGCCACAATAAGCAGTGACCACTTCCAGCAATACTGGGAAGATCCACAGACAACTGGGACAAAAAAGCCTGTGGGGACAGGTTACAGAGCAAGACTGTTCTCCTCAATATTCTCCGCCATCCTTTCTTGCTTCACTTGGAAGCACAGAGGGCTCATACCTTCCTCCAGAAATTTAATTGTGCAGTGTCTTTTAAAATTAAACAATAGAGTAGAAAAACAAAAGCCCACGGAAATTGTGGCTGCAGTTTTCATATCCTGAACGCTGCCTTCTAAAAATAAAAGGCACGCAAGCGGTATTTCAACATATCTCAATCCACCGTAGAGTACAAAGCTCACCAGGTCTGACTTCAATTTGTGGGGTTTCTGCACAAAGGGTTTGTGTCCGTAATCTACAGAAAGCCAGACTTTCAGCCAGTTTCAACCTAACAAGCTCAGTGAAAACAACGTGACAGTCAGATCTACTGTTTACTTCCCAGCTTCACATGCTGTAAGTCCCCTACAGGGAACTGGGTGAAGGAAGGGGGAGAAGGGGATTCATGCCTTAAGTTAATCCAGAAGCTAAGAGGAAAGCAGGGCAGTGTGTCCCATCTACAAACATGACTATCTTCAGGGGATTTCAATCCCTAATGATGGAACACACAAGGCAGAAAACAATTATGCTTTTCTCCATATATCCGTTGCAGTTGGAGGATTTACTAGCCTTTGGCTATGCATGTATTCCTCACAGCCAAGCATCAAGGCAACTCACAGGGGAACCCAATCATTTTCACAACAGTAGCGTTAAGACGTCACAGCAAGATGAAACAGTGAGACAGGATGGGGCATGAAAAGCTTTAGCTTTGCTCTTTAGAGTCAGGCAGGTTTCCACAAGTGTCCGAAGGAGACAAGAAAGACAAGTGGGTTCCCAGAACAATACGGTCAGACGCACCTGTCTCCACCAGTTAACAGAAGGAGCAAAGCAAGGAAGAGTGGCAAGTGAGCAAATAAGGCATTTTCCTCTCCCTGCACAAAGAGTTCAGATTCACAGCTCCCAGTTCCACACTCGGGTAAAACCACACTTCTACAGCAAGGGAGGTGGGTGTGCACCACCTCTGTAGTGCTCTCGCATGAGGGCAGTAACTCAAGACACCCACACCAGCCTGACGGCAACAGCTGGCTGTCAAGCCTGTGCAACACTGCTCCACAGCACCTGGGCACGACCGGAGGAGAAGGTCACGAGGCTCCCCAGTCACACAGGCCTGCTTCACACAGGGCATTGCTTGTTCACTGGTCATGCTCCCAGCAACAGGAGTTTTTGCAAGACACAAGCACATGAAGAGGCTGAAGCTGAGACCAAGAGCTGGAGCTCCTTGCCTTAGCTTTTAGCAAACCCTCACACAGCTAGAGGGCCAGGGCAGGCAAACCAAGTGCTGCTGCAGAATTACCTCCTACACTGGAATTTTGTGTTAATTTTTCAATGAAGTATCTGGGAATTATTCCTCAGGAATACATGACAGGTGCACTTGAACACCTCAAATGATTTTCACACTCATTACCCATCACTGTGATTTATAGACAAAAGGTGTCCGAAGCTACTTCCCATAAAAATGGGCTTCCAAAGAAGTTCTGCAGTGGAACCAAAGACTGAATTACTTGTGAATTGACAATCACCCAGAAGAAACAGTGATCTCCTAATGTTGAAGCCTGTTAACAGCATTGTACCCTACTGAGCCAATGACCCCAATCTACACTGTGAAAAGCAAGCCTTTCAGTTGGGCCAGGGCTGGACTCAGCAAGGCAGCAAATTTTTATCTGCCCTCATTATATTCCTAACTTGGGACAACACATCCAGAAAGCATGATAAAATAACATTGTTTTAAGGTGTGTTTTTTTAAAGTGATTACTATTTTTTCCTTCTCCTATAAGGCATGCTTCCCCCTGCATGGGAGGAATAGGTCTCAGAGCTGCCTGTATCCCTGTTGATACTGACAGGAGCCAAAACTGTCCTCCGAACAAGCTGGACAGCCGTACCCTGATTTGCTGGCAAGAAATCAAGCAGCTCAGCAGGCCTGTTGGGCAGGATCAGCTAGTGTGAAAATACAAGCCTAATTTGCTTGCAGTTGAAATGCTGTTGCTTCTGTAGCCATGGCTTGACCTGTTTTTATGGCAGGTTACACAGCTCTCTGCTCTGTGTCCATCAGGCATGTAACAGTGCTGCCTCTGCAGACATTAGATAATACCCAAGTGAGCACCCACTTAACCAGAGCCCATCATGTTCATGTATTTGCCATGCCAAATAACGATCTGAGTAGAGAGGAGGCAGCCTGCCATCCATCTCCAGTAGCTAGGATCTCTCCTGGGATAAAGGGAAATGTTGTGCAACAGGCCCAGTCCATCTCTCTTATCTTGGGACTGCAGACACTGGGACCATCTCCATTCCTCTACAAGTCATCGTTTTTGCTCAGAAGAGCTCTAAAAATAGCAACCAGAGCAATCACCCTGGCAGAAAGCACAGCTGACAGCATGTACTGGTGCACATGCAACAGACCAGCCCTTGGCTAGCCTTCACTCAGGGCTGTGTTGGCTTCGAGAATGCAGAGCCCATTTAAGCCGGCTGAGATCCCACCTCCAACCTGCATGGAAAGTCAGCAGCAAACACAAGGCTCGCACCTGTCTTTGGGTAGTAGTACTTTAAGTCCTAAATGCCATCAGCATCCATGTGTATCCGCCCCCCCCCCGCCATGACACACAGGACAGCAGAAAGACTCTGCATCAGAAAGCAGAGACGAAAGGCACAGAAGCAAAAGCCACAGGCTGGTCACCAGCAGTCCTGCCAGCAAACGCGGCCTGCAGAGCTGTCTGCGAAGGGACGCGCCCAACCATCTCCCTAGGCCCTGTGTAACACCGCAGAAGAGATATTCTCGCACCTTCCCCTGCTGCAAGCCAAATTCTGTTATCAGCACAGACAACTGTGAAACACAGCTTGCCAGTGAAAAAACAGAGAAAAATTTATTCAGGCTTCTAACAGTGCAAAAAATGAAGTAGGCTCAAAGTAAACATCCTAAGTATCTTTGCTGTATTGCTTTAAGAAGCTAATCCTGAGCAGACCTCCAAATCACGTGACAGTTATAACTGGTTGAAAATTCTCCTGCTAATTTTCACAGAACAAGGACAAACTGCAAATTTCTCAGCCTTTGCATTGGCTCGTCAGCCATAGAGATGACAGACCTCAGATCCAACTAGATACAATACTTCATTATTGCAACAAAATTATTTTCAGGAGTGGTATACAAAACACATTTAGGTCTGGTACAGGCTATGGAGAAGGTCTCTAAAGGTCAAATCCAGCTCAGAGAGAGAAGTGCATCTAAAGAGGCAGCAAATAAGGGTTTGCAGTTAAGATTAGATTTTGACTGCACTAGGAACATTATGCCCTGGATAATACACAGAATTTAGACGTTTCAAAACATCAACTCAGACACAATAAAATACATTAAAAAAATCAATAGACAGACTGGAAACCGAATGCCATGGGCACATCCAGCCACATATCACTATTCTAATGGCAACCACTGGTGTGAGCATACAAGGAATGACATTATGCTACTAAAAAGCACAGAGCTAAGCAGAAGTTAAAAGCATAAGCTGTGACCAAGTAGGACCCCATCCAGAATTCCTTGTACTTGAGCAAGTGACCTTGAATTCAGTGGAAATTCAAGTCACAGGAAAAAGCAGGACTAGACATTTTAATCAAATGACCATTACTAACAGCAGAAAGGTTTTCATGAGCTGGCTACATGAGCATGCATCTGGGTGACTGCTGGTTCAAAAGCAAACAGAAGACACCTCTATCAGAACCATTTCAAAGCCCCAAAACAAGCAGGCAGAACTACCCCACCAGTATCACGCTACTCGAAACTCAGCACCAGCCATCCAGTTTGAAAGACTTCCCCCACAAAACTGGCATGGGTAATGATGAACCTCAAGCAAGATTGCACGTAGAGCTGCCTGGGATGAAAGCGCCCTTACTGTCCTGTACTTATATTTGTTTCACCTTACATAGAAAGGCTGATGACAAGAGAAAAAGCCACCCCTCCCTTGGGTGTGAAGCCTCACTCCGCCACTGCTCCCTTCCTCTCACTCAGCACAGATCTGAGGAACCTGACTCACATCTGACTTTTACAGTTTAACACAATATCAAGTCTGCAGTCGGCAGATCATAGTGGCTCTTGTTTCCCCTACATTCAGGAAGACCTGTCACTTCTGGATTTAGTGCCAAGTCCTAATCTAATGCCCCTCATCTAGCACACAACAACAGAAGCCACCTCCAAAACAAAGGGTTAAACCGATCCAACAGGTAGCAAAAAATGCTAAAGATTAACAAGGATAAGCCAATCATTAAAGTCCAATTAGTTTAAGCAGAAACACTGTCTACTTATGCTGAAAACATACCTACATCTAAATTATTTCAACCTCCCATGATTGCTCCCTATGTTTCAATTTCATTGGCCATTGGAAAGTTATGGCTTATGGATAGTAGTTTGGTTTTGCTTTTGAGACTCAAGTCCAAAGGAAGGGGTGGGGCAAGAATAATCAAGCTTCAGTGCTGAAAGGAAAGATCATGTCTTCTCCACCTCGTTTAGGGGAACTTTGCAACCATTCAGCCCCTTCATTAGTATAAATCAGACTATTGAGCAGCAGCACTTCAAAACAGTTGAAGAACTTTCTCTCTTTGGGAAAGACTGCAAAGCAGATGCTTAGTAGATAGGTGTTGCCCAAATTCACAGTCTTGGCTAGAGATCATGCCTCTTGTATCCTAAGTGTGACACTATACCACTGTTTACTTCGGGATGTTCCCAACAGTCCCTGCCTTGGTAGTCTGAGTTCACCCTTCAGTTTTGTATTCTTCTGGACTGTCAGTATCCTAATCATTCCTTCACTTCAGTACTGACATTAACTTGCTGACTGAAAATACACCTTGGAGTAGTTGTGCAAATATCAGCATCCATTATGTTTTACTCAGAGGACAGAAACATGACTAGTAGAGACAGAAAAGAGCAGTGCCTCTTGTTGCTCTAGGAACCTGGTCCTGTGTACCAGTCCCAAAGCAGTGCAGTTAACATGAACAAAATTGAGTGTGTGCTGCTGCAGACATCTTCTGCATTATTAATATGGATGCACCAGTAAAGTTCTTCGCACTTTCTTCAGGTAGCAGCAACAAATAATATGAAAAGGAAGAAAAGGAACCAGGTAGGTGAAGACACTTGTGGTCTTAAGGGGCTACTCCATTGTCTTGATTTCTGTTCTCTGGCTTTACAGCACGCTTTTCCCAACCTGCTGGGCAGTGTGCAAGTATGTGAACAGAGCAGGGTAATAACATAGGTGAGCAGAGATATCTGATCGCTGCTGACCACATCATCACACAGCTGTGCCTTTGCTATGAGGAAAGTTGTTGGGACAATGCACTTTCATGTCTGCATCTTGTCTCAAGTGGCAAAGCACTTTTTTCCTACTGTTCTGAAGCAGCATTTTGCTGTCTGAAGACAACAGGTGCTCCATTCCTAAGCAGCTAGTTGGCACAAGTCAGAACAAGCACTCACACTTGAGATATTGCTATCTTTGCAGTAAGCTGTCTTTGTCACATCAGCAAATCCCCTTCTGGCATATATGTATGCTCAGTCAGCCTCAGATATGGTCCAGTTATGTTTCAGCTGCACTTGTTAAAATAGATGAACTACAAGGAAAGGACCTCCTGAGATGTAATAGTTTATGCTTATTAATTTCTGGCTAGCTGTAGTCATGCAAACCTTCTGCCAGTGTCAACCAAAAAGGCATCCAAGGACTAACTCAGGTAGTATTTGCCCCTCAAAAGATACATTTAGAAGAATGGAAATGTTCAGGGAGGGGAAAGAAAAATAACTAAAAACCACCCTGCAGGAAAGGGTCTTTATTTAAAATCCCTTAAAAGGGTCTTCTATTGCACCACCCTTAAAACTAAAACTAAATTAGAAAGGGAAGGAAACTTTGGCTGTTTACAGAGGATGTGTGTCAGATCAGCCTGAATCTCATCCACATATAGCTTAGTGCTGCCAGGTCAGCATAAAAAAAGCTAGGGCAAGGTCTTCAGCTAACAGATGAGCTACATAAATACTAAATTTTCAGAGCTACACCAATTTTTCATCACCTGAGGATTTTATGCCTCACAGGCATAAGCAATATGTAGTTTTAACAAACTCAGTTAATCACAAACACTTAGTTTATACATATTTTTATGTTTTTTTTTTTAATTCTGCAGCTTTTTCCATTTGATTTCAAAGGATTTTTCCAGAATTTTGGAAAAAAAACCCCATACACAAAGTATGATACAAGCATAAAACCTGTAACCTGAACTAAAAATGCATCTGAAACAAGATGCAACCACTATTTGATAAAACACAGCAACAGCAAAAAAAAAAACCCCAACCCCAAAACCTAGGGTTGGAAGTGAGGAATGTTGTAGTTTGTTGAAGCTGCAAAGAAAATTAGCAACAGGTGGTAGAATATGTTGTTTGATTTTAGCCAGGATCCTAGCATTAACACGCACTTATTTTATGACCAAAAATATTTAAATAGAACAGAATGTTTCCCATGAAAAAGGCTGCCTACAAAAATTGAACTTTCATGGATTTTCAAAAAAATTCAGTCAAGCAGTGCTCTATCCTGGGTAAAAACAAACTTTGATTCAACATCAACAATATTTCAAAGCCACCACCTTTTATTGCATCCTGACTTCACTGAAAACTGCCACATCCTACTGTGTTCAGAATGAGGCCTCCAGTTCCTTGGCAGTTGTTTATTTAGCTCACAGGAATGCTGTAAAAATTAGGTAGTAAGTGTTCATAATGCACACTGAAGATGAAATGTATTATTACTGGAGAAGACTCCAAAGCTGAACATTAACTTGAGAGATATGGGAGGTCAGATCTGAATTAGGCACTCTGGCCTCAGTACCAAGTCGGACACAGAAGTGGACAGGACTTTTTCCAACTGTGGCAATTTTGTAATTGCCACTCTCATGAGAGGTCACCCCCATGGAAATCCCCTGACAAAGCTAAACTTTCCACCAGATGACAGTGGTACATATTTCCTAGGGAACTACTAGCACCAAGCTCAATGTAAAAAATCTCTATCCCACTCTCTCAACCAACCTCAGGCTGTAGCTTAAATAGACCAAATGCAATCTTCCACAGATCAGGCAATTTATTGAGATTCTGAGATTAGAATTGACTGAGAACAAATCCAGAAATTGTGCCAGAGTAGAAAACATAGAAAATAAATGCAAATTGAAGTGAACACTGAGCGTAGGTTTTCAGCAACATAATGCTGGTATTAGCAAACTGTACTGATAAGGTTGCATACAAAAAGAGGGAGATAATAGGAGAGCATGAAAGCTGTAATTGTTTATTTAACACTCTCCATTTTAATCGCTGGTTCAAAATAAAAGTCAGTGTTGACAGACCAGGCTGAAGAGTTTTAGGAGACTGGAGAAAGCACCCAAAACTTTTTAATACTGCCCTGCTTCTGCAGCACATGCCAAAATTACTTACACTGTGACAAGCACAGTAAACAATTCTTGTTTTCTTTATCATTGTGTCTTTACCTAGACAAGTTAACAGCAAGATAAAGATGGTCCCTTTAAGCCCCTTTAAGATTTGGTATCTGCTGGAATAGTTGGGCTGCTAATTGTAGATATCGGCACTGTTGGCTTCCCCGCATGCAGCCAAACCATTAGCTGGCACCATCAGGTTAGCTGGTCTTAAAGTAACCAAATTGCCAGTGCAGCCCTTCACCAGTGGAAACCAATGCCTGTGATTCTCCTCATGTGTTTTTAACAGGGTTCATACAGTCTTCTGTGATAAACTTCTCAGAAATGTTTTTCTCAAGCTCCTGTCACCTAGTATTGTGCAGACGCTACAGCAAGGCCAGATTTAATACTGCATGGTTTTTTTCAATTCCACTTTCAAAGGGATTTCAGTCTTTCCTCCCACATCCACACACATCCACCTAGAATCCCAGCTGGCATAATTCTAAACCTCTCACTTCAAAAGCATCTCAGCAGAAGGGAGTTCGGACCAAAACCAGGCACCAAAGCCCAGTTCTGCAGGATCAGAAGACAGCGATGCACATTATGCTGTATCTATTTACCCATCTCAACCTCTAAGCAAAGTCATGTAATAACAATGCTGTTACAGACAAAGAAACCTCTGAAAGTTCATGGACAGCCCCATGGGAAAAAAGTGTGATTCTCCTGGTAACAGATTTAATGCTGCAGTAGTCCTTTGTGCCTATACCTCTATCATCATCATTTTACTACTTTAATCTCATCTTTGGCTTCAAAACATCAAAGAAAGCAGAGGCAGACTCTATTGAAAGTGGTAACATTTGCTGAATTACACATTTGCACTAATAAAAGCTGCATACCTAACAGTCCAACACACAACTTGGGACCCACACTGCCATAAGTCTTCTCTACCTTTGCATATCTCTTGACTGTCAGCCTCCCAGTTTCAAGTTCAGGACAGAAAAAATAACAGACCCATTGGGTTCACACACAGACTTTGTCCACTACCTGTAGTAAGGGAATTCAAGTGCCCTTCCAAAAATGTTTTTGAAAGGTTTTTCCAGAAGATCTGCAGTTGCCTGCACAACTTCCATTCACTTGCCAAAAAAAAAAAAGAGAAAGAGAGAAATCAAGTCTGTGCTGCTCAGCAACCCAGTGATTTGAAGAAGAAATTAGGTAAATGTAGGAGAACTGCCACATGTACCTGAATTTCCTTACTGCCCAATCAACTTGGCACACTACAAAACGCTTTGTGCCATCCAAGTACCCAGTACTGGCTGCTTGTTCTACTTGCTCCATCCTGACAGACCACACCTGACCAAAGCAGAAATCACACTGGTTCCCACGCAGTCCTGGGCCCCCCTTCCTGGCTGGATGCTTCAGGCTGGGAGGCAGCAGCAGCCAGGAACACCCTGTGGAGTTATGCTGAGGGCTAACGCAAAGTAACCCATACTGAAAACACAAAGGTAAAGCAGCCTTCCTACCCACCCCTACAAGTCAAGGTCTCTCTACTGATACCACAGGGCAGCATTTTTGGCAACATATTCCCCAGGCTAGAGGAAAGGGAAGGACCTGCACGTCACTATGGAGCAAGCATCAGACAACCCAGTTGTATATTTACGTGCAACCATGCAATGGCAGGAATGCCGCCCTGCTGCAGTTGGTGTCTGCAGGTATTTCCGGGGGTGAAGGCCACCTGGACATATGGTTTGTTAGTCCTCATTCTAGCCTAGCTGGTTTCTGCCAGGATCCTTCCCGAGGGAAGTCAGGGATGAGGCCAGCTTAATTAGGGAGAGGCAGGCAGGTATAAGAATCAATGCGAATGCTTAGCTTGAGGGCATGGGGTCATTTTTCTTAGGGAGAAGACACTGAGGAGGCAGTTAGCTATCACTTTAACATCACCAAGTAGATAATGCACAACATCCTGTTTCCCTGAGCATTCCGATAATCATATAGCAGGACACACGCCACCAGAAAGCCTCTCCCAAGGCTGCTCTTCAGCCCAAGCCCTCCATCATCCTTTACCTGTTAAATAAAAGTAGCACTAATTGCAGCCTGTCTGGTCAGTGCTAACTCCTTCAGTCTCAACATCTGTCTGTGCAGCAGTGTGCAACATCAGCAGAGGATGCCACCCACCTGATGTTTCTCCCACACCATGAGCAATACTAATCCAGCAAACTGGGAAAGGCAGGGCACATGTGGAATAATAGCCTGAGATCTGATGCAATTTCTTAGGCGATGTTTGTTTCCCTCTGCCTATTCCAATGCTCCATTTTTGTTTAGTTGGGCTGACTTCAAGAAAACTAGAAACACACCCTTTGGGATCACTGAAAACTAAGAGCCATGAAGCAAACACCAGCTCAACTGGCTTGTATGTGCAACTGTTAGCAACAACCAAAGAAGGTGGCTTTAATTTTACCTTTTGATTTATTACCCCATGGCACTGCAGAACAAAGTATTTGGGAGCCCTGTAGAGAGAAGGAAGAAATGAAGAAAGTGTGCCTCAGAGCCCACAGCAAGCTGTATCTCCACCTTTTAAAAAAGGAGACAAGCTTATTTCTTGCAAACACTTTATCCTCTGCTAAACAGCATTGAGGCCAGTTGCAAATCCAGCGCCTGCAAGCAGTGAGCCAAACCTACTGCAGGTGGCAATCCCAGCAGCCATGTCATGCTCTTGGATGTGCTGTCACCAAGGTCTTTGACTCTCTGTTCTCATTTGCACTCTGCCTTATCATGAGTGTTGAAGACCTTGGTGACATTGCTGGACAGAGATGTAACAAGTGCTGGGAAGGAGAGGGCACCTGGCACCTCCCTGCAAAATTGATTATGTTAAGGTATGTGTGTGCCTGCACGTAGATTTCACTGCTCAGGGTTCGCTGAAAGTGTCCCTAGCACAGCAGCACCCATACAGCACGATTGCTGCCTGTGCTGAACTCCCTCACTCCACCAGTTAGTACTTAATCCTGGCCAGAAAAGATGTTATATGAAGCAAGGGTGAGCTGTTTCCTACTGCTAACACCTTCCCCTCTCTCCATCGGAGAGCTCTTCTGGAGCTCAGAGCAGCAGAGAACAGGAGCCATTCTGCAAACTCCTGGACATACAGCCCTGTTATGAAGGATTACCCCTTATCTCATCAAGAAGTGACTGAGATGCAAAGCCTGCTGGCATGAGTGCACAGCACTGCCTGAACAAAATCTTAGTGTCCTACCTTGTCTTCAACCAAGACACTGACTTGCACCTGTGTAAACACCCTGGCATCTTAAGCAAGCCTCCCTTCCCCAGAGTTCAACATATGCCTAATTTCAGATCAGACAACAAATAGTCACACCTTGAACGTTAGTTTGTGAGGGTTGTTTTAAACAAGCTTGAAGGGAAAGGACTTTGGCAAATACTCCCTTAACACATTCAAATATCTGAAGCCAAATACAGATATACACGCTCTGCATGACTAGCATTGGAACAAAATCTATACCACAGTTCCAATTTGTATGCTAGTAATGGAAGATCACCTCCAGAAGCCTGTTTCAAAGCTGTCAGGCAACAGTGGCAAGCATGTGTGGAAGCAGGACATCACATCAGCATGAGGGGGCATGAAGGAGCTGCAGAGAGTGCAGCAGAGCCCACATCACACAGTAGGGAGCATACAGTCCCTCCCACTGAGGAAACACAAGCTGCAAAGCTGCATCTCTCTGCCCCACTGATCCACATGGCTTCAGATCCAGGCCAGAGCTGGAACAGAGGAGGTATTACAGATGTTTTCATCAGGTAATTAGCCCTCCTGCTAACTGGGGAAATACATGTATAAAGGCAGTGCTTTCAGGTTTGGAGACGTGCTTACATCTGACATCCAATTCTACTGTCTTCTTAGGTTCCTAGAGTCACTGAAGGAAATACTCCACAGAGGGAAGGATTTAAGCATCTCTCACACCTCACTGTCAACAGCAGCTGAAGGGTTGACCTGTAGTTGCCTTCCCTGCACAGGCATCTAAGCACTGCTACGCATAAATACACAAGTACTTGTAAGATTAGAGGATGCTGTTTTATGCATGCTGTCAGAGAATGAATCAGGCAGCCAAGGAGTGGGCAGCAGGGACCCTCAAGTTAGGGGCTTTGTAAATGAGCATATCATGAGAAGGACAAACAGGCTTTGTTCTCTGTAAGCCTTACCAACAATGGGCAGTCTGTCATTCTAATGACACAGAGGCTTGATTTTTTTATTACACATTTGAAATATTTTATTATAGAAATATAATCTTTGATGACTAGTCTGAGGCTTATTTTTGCAGTCAGTCTGCTAGTCTTTACAGTAGAGAGAAACAGGAGCCTTCTGACTTTCAACTTGTACAATACTCCCTATGCAAAATGCTTCTTGGAATCACCCCTCCCCCTCGAACCTTCCCAGCAATGAGAGCTTCAGCTTATAGGTTTGACAGTTTTCTTGTAAATGTCCGAGTCTGATGTTCATTGCATGTTTCAGTACAAAACACCAGCATCTGCTCTCTTTAGAAGAATTAACTTGCAGATACTACTGCGGGTACAAAGTGTAAAATCCAGTAACAGCAGCATCCATCATTCTGACAAAGAGAGCTTGTTCCCACAAGACCACCAAGTCAAACCACAGGTTTGAAGAGGTCCATGAAAAAGGGCATTAAACCTCTCTTTGGGAAATGGTAATCTTAACTCATTTTGGCTGTGTCCATTATGTGTCCATCTCTGCACAAAGGGTTCACCCTGCATCCTCTCCCTCTTAAAACTGCTGCAGATTTAGGTAAAAGCATGATGATGCCACTCAACCAGCTCTCAGAGTAAAAAGAGGGGAGCCCAGTGGTACGGATATTGAGCCCGGCAAAGAAGGGTGTCCCTTATACATAAGTAAAAAGTATCAACTAATGCTTAGAGTCAGTAGACCACAGTATCACCTGCAGATCTGATCACATTAGGATTCTGCACGGTCCTGAAGGGGAGAGGAAGGTTATATATCCAAGACAAATCCCTTGCACAGTTTGTGTCTGTACATACAGCCAGTGCACACCTGCCAACCCGTCACGAACAACACAGATTATTTCAAAGTGACCTGCAATGTACTGAGCAACACAGGAAAGGATGTAAAAACACCACCTGTTTTAGAAGGGTGCTCAAGACACACATAAGACACAAAACTATTCACATCATACCAGGTCAGATATTTTTCTTCCTGGAGCCTGCCTGAGCCATGCTCAAATGAAGAAAGCTAGGAAGAACCACCACAACTGTAAAACAAGGGACAACTTTCACAAAACACTGTAATACCACCTACATTCAAAGAGCTCTACATGCCTGGATAGAGGCTGTAGGCAAAGACAGTCGATGGCTGTGTTCCCTGCTCTATTTCTTTCTAAACCATTACTTTCCATCACTTCTAATAGACACATGCAGCACTAAGACAGCAGCCAAGAGAAATAATCTTTAAGAGTACCCCACGAAACTCTAACAAGTTGCCATGTCAGAGAGACCTGGCAATAATGAGAGACATGCCACACTTCCTGAGACTGGGCAGAGCTATTTCATGTCCCACCTCTGCTGCAAGCATCCTGTGTGATCTCACACTAGTCATTTATCTGCATGGGACAGGAAGGCACACCAAACCTTCTTGCATAAGCTAAAAATGGAGTGATCCTCATTTTTCATGGCAAACAGGGCTGCATGAGCCCCCAAGACAAAACATTTTCTTTTGGACCCTGCCATTCAAAATCCTGCCAGACAATAGCAGAGAATGAAGTATCCTACATTAAACAGTCATATGGAAACACGAAAACCAAGAACGGAAATGAAGACTTCATTGTCAGATAATAATCAGCTTTGAGTTTATACACCGGAGGCCAACATCAGCTTTTCCTCATCTGTGTTCTTCCAGCGCACTTCCCTCTGGACCTCAGGGGGTAGAGCGCTAAATTGCAGCTATATTGCATTCACCGCTTCACTGACAAAATAGCAAAATAATTAGTGTTTTCCAAAAAGACACACTAAGACTCCTTTGAGAAAGTCAGCATTTTAACTGACTTCAGTGGGCTGAGGATTGTAATTTCACATCCAAAACAGCTGCTATTCTTGGCATTACAGACCATCCCTTTTCTCATCTGCCGAAGAAGCTAAAGAGCATACAAAGCTCTGATACAGGAGAGGCTTAAGGTACTTCTGCAGCATTGGAAAGCATTTGATGAGCTGTAAGTTATAACCACGCACTTTCCCATTATGGCACATTTCAGAAATTTATACACATGAGGAATTAACCAGGCCCGAAATGCTGGATGTAGGTGGCTCTTTCTACTATGCCGTTACCTGAGCCAGAGGAGTTTCCCAGCTTGCGCAGTTTTCCCAGGACATTCTGGACATCCTTTATGCTTGTGTCCTGTTGGCTGTACAAGAGTAACCTCTTGGCATCTGAGAACAGGCGGGAAACACTGGTGAGAGGAAAACACAAAAACAAACAGCAGTCATCAGCTCTGTGAGCCAGCATCCACAGATACAGTTTTACATCCCAGTTCCAAAGTTCAGTCCCTTTCAGTTATGCCACTGCCTTCTCCCGTACAATAAGCCCTTTCTTCAGTGACCACCCTGGGACAATCCAAAGAGCCTAATAAAAGATGGCTGCTAATGCAAGGTCAAACAAAGTTACATTGGGAACCTCCATGCATTTGGAAGTGTTTATTTAAGACTGGGATGGAGAGGACCTCCTGCTGCCTATAAACTGCTTCCTCTTAGAAGCATAATAATTTAAGTACACCCTTGCTCCTTTCAAACGCGTCTCCAGGTTGCAGACACATTTTACCCTGCATTAAGCCTAACTGCCCTGACAGTATGAATGCAGCAAGCATGGCAGGGTATGAGGAAGCTGGCCATAAATTAAGCTTTCTGCAACACATTAGGCAGTACTAAATGACAAACGTCAGGGGGTATCCCCCAGAACTGCTCTTCAACTGCCTCTCACTCTACACTGCCCGTCTCAGAAGTTTGTTAACCAAGACGGTCTCTGAAAAAATAGCTTAGGCCTTGCCTTTTTATGGGCAAAATTTTGAGCAACCGATAAGATAAGGGACACAAGTCCTCACCCAGGCAGAGCTTTTCATTTACCAAGAGCTTCAACTGCTTGGACTCAGGGATACTACACACATACCAGCTCTCTGCTAGCCCCTCTGAACTTGGCAGCTGGAGAGCTTGGTACTTCAGTGATGGCAGGAACAGCAAAACCCTCAATACTGTAGGGTTACACAACTAGCTGATTACTGTAGGGTTACACAACTAGCTGATGACTCCCAAATATCCCTTTTCCACATATTCCCCCAAGAACAGACATGAGGAAAAAGCAGGCAGACTCACATGGAGGCATTGAAGTTACCAACAATGCCAGGGGCTTCCCCAGGAGTTGGGTAGCGGAAACAAGGATTGTTGGCATTACAGATGATCCCCTGTATCCATGGCAAGGTTCCTGCTGAAGGCATAGCTTTGTTTGGGAAGTGACCTAGAACAGAAACACAAGAGTTAGGAGACAGAAACACAGGATACAAGCCACTACCACACAGCACTGCATCTGAAAGGCAGTGCTAATCCTGTGCTGGTTACTGCCCCAAATTGCTTATTAGAGTGCAAAATTGCCAACACTAAGAAGGGCTGAGCTCATATTAAGTTCCCCACACAGCTCTAGCCTCCTCCACTGAAAAACTACACCTTGTTAAGTCTGTAGGAAAAGCTCTTCGCTACTTTCATCATTACAGCATTGGTTTTGGCCATGCTGACAGGGATATGGTACTTCTTGCTGAGGAATCCCCAACAGCAGGCAACTCCAAAGCCTGGCAGTAGTGAGCACGTGCACACACATGCTTTTAAGCGGCCACGCTTCTCTGGGTTTGCATGCTTAACTAAATAAGGATTCAGCTTGAGGCCACACAGACAGCCCCAGTCAGGGTCTTCATTCTGAAGACCCATAATGTTTCTATTCAGTCCTTTTGGTTTTCAAAATCCACTCAACTCAATTACACACACTGTAATCACCAAACAAAGGGTCAGCTATTGTGGGGTGGGTGCCTACATTGGTTTCTCTGAGATAAGTATGTCATTGCTGTCCCGTATTAGTGTGATTTCCAGACAGTCTTAAAACTTTAGAGTTCCTAGAACATTTAGGCACCTGCCTGCCATATTTCAAATCTTTTTGCTGAAGTCTAACTCTTGTTACTAAAGATCTACTTACGACATAGCTCAGACTTTGTGTCCTGTTTACATTCTGCATGCTGGTCAAGAGTTAAAGCAGTAACAAAACGACTCATGGCCAATCTCCACCAGTACACCACTTAGGCACTTGTGAATGTCCTACCCTCCAGCGACAGAGGAAGAAAGGCTTCCCTTTGTGTAATCCTGCACCTCAGACGAGCTGTCAGGCTGCTTTCTGCAAACAAACTCATTTCCTCACCCCCACACTAGGGAGGGGAGCACAGGAGAAGGTTAAGCCCCTTCCCCAGTAGCTCTCGCGGCTACTCAAAGCAGCTACTCAAGGCTTTGACCACGAGATGCATGTTCTCCCCTCTGGTACCCACCTCGCCCTCGCAGCATGCCTGCGATCACACAGGGGGCTGGCTCCCTACCTCCCCAGCCACAATGGAGGTACCAGAACCCCAGGACAAGAGAGGTCAAAGCTGCTGAATTACAGCAAGGCTGGTTAATGTAGGTGGCTGAAGGAAGATGGGGAGTTTATCAGCCCTCCCTGGAGAAAGCCAAGGACTCTGTCTAGGAGAAAGGTGAAGGAACCGAAGGTTCATTGTTTCCAGCATGCAGGGGACTATTTGTTCCCAGTTCTCTGTTTAAAATAGAAAAGCTATTTACCTGAGCTCTCTGGGTTTTGTTTCATTCTGCTTTTTTGTTCTTCTTGGCTGAGGGGCTTGGGGGGCAGGGGGAAGAGGAAAAATGCCAAGACTTTCCAATTCTTTTCATAAAATTTCCCAGAGAATCACCTTCTCTCTCCTCCATGCCTTTTATTTTACATGGCTAAGAGCTCAAAAAAACTACTAAAAGCAGTATGAAAAGAGGAAGGGTGCATAAGAATTCATGGTAACTTTTTATATACAGTGAGGCATGTAACAACAGTTTCTCGTGGAGTAAAGCAGATTCTGCCAGTTTTAAGTCAGGTGAGTTACACAGAAAACAGTGTAACAGCACACTGTTTTCAGTGACATTGATGCATAATATCTACTGAAAAGCTAGATGTAAAGTCACTTTTTGTCAGATTTTTTTTTCCCAAATGAAGTGCATTTTGAATACCTTAAAGGGTTACAGGAACAGAAAAGCCAAACTCTACAAGACACAAGTCAGCAATCTCGCTCAAATGCAATCCAAGATGCCTTCTCTGGCTGGTCTGGTGAAAGCCATTAACTATCACTTAAGAGCTAGCAAAATTTTCCTGTGTTTTCAGAAGAAGGTTCGTCACAATAGGCCAGGCTTCTAGAAATAAAAAAATCCTGACTGGAAAGTCTGACCACAGAAACAGCCCAGTCCTTGGTTCTTCTCCTCAAACAGGAAAAGAAAACTGAAAATCACATCTGTTGAAAAAGACTATAACATTAAAATACCGAGGCTATCTGGAGGCTACAAAGCACTTGCATGCAGCTCTGTTACTGCTATCATCAGGCATTACCTGCAAGTGATTTCATAACAGTATACAGCACTGCCACTACAGATAACAATCCTGTTTCCCTTAAGGCATCCACAGGGTTGCCACAGAGTTCACTGTGAACTCAAGGTTTCTTTCTATCTCTGCTCACAGTTCAGCAAAAAATGTTCCACTATACAACACATCAGCATCCATCAGCATATGAGTGAACATTCAATGAAATCAGTCCACACTTAAATGAAATTATTTAGTTACCTGTTCTCAGAAGCTTTTCAAAAAACAGAGAGAAGTTAACCATAAAAAGTGAATTAAAAAATTACCACATGCCCTACACTCTACAATTCCTTACGACAACACAGGGAGAAGGCAGACAAAACAACATCAGTCAACATAAATGGGAAGGAAAAAGGGCTGCAGGTGAAAGCCTCAAAACTCTGCTTGTGACACCAGGTTGCCAGAGCAAAGGATTTACAAGGAGGCTAGTGACCAACAAGCCCAATCTAAACAGCATTATGAAAAGGCAGTTCTTGCTAGGTTTGAATTTATATACAGCACTGCCACAGCTGAGAAATTACCATTGAGGCTGCTATTTACACCAGCTGAGTAGACTGCTGATTGCTTCTCTTCAGCTCTATGTCCTTATTACAGGCATCTCCTAATGCCACTGTACATCCAGTCAGAACAGCCAATTCAAATGCCATGCAGCTAAGTATGAGATTTAATTTAGGGAAGCTTCAATTACCCTGCCAAGCACTGTAGCAAGTGAGTTAGGCAGTACATGGGACCAGCAGCGTCCAAAATGTAATGGGAAACTGCAAACATTAACACTTCAGCTTTGAAAGGATCCTTGCTAGCTTGAAAGCCTACCAAGCAGCACAAAATGCCCCAGCCACTGCAAAGAACCACGGGGTAAGTGCTGTAAGAGCTAGTTCTCTATCCATTTTAAGAATGAAGCACTTCAGAACGCCCTCCGGAATCATGTTGTGCTGACCCTTAAACCTTACCCTGCAGTAATCAGGCAAAGGAAAGATAAGCAAAGAGCTCTTCCACAGTCAGCTAATTGCAGCATGAGATTGTCACCAATCACAGTAAGACAAAGCATGTTGCTAATAAACGAGTCATGCTTCCTATATCAAATGGCAACCAACAAAGGCCTAAAGATTGCCATTTGCAGAGCAAGGATAAGCTTCCTTTGAAAAAGCAGAAATGTGCCCATTAAAGAGAAAAATAGAATAGTTTTTCCCCACAAATGTATGACTGCTGAATCTACTGAATACAGAGCTGACAGTCTAATGGTTAGAAGGAATGGAAGTGCTCTTGTGCTCTTCATATGTGATACATTAACCCACATTACTGCCTGAAAACAAGATTGCTTTCTTACAGATCTGAACACTGCTTTCTTTTTTTAGTAAGTCACATACAGATCAACAATGAGAAGTAAGACTTGGGTTCTGTGTGGGTTTTGCAGACTTGTCACAGTTTTACAGCAAATACTCAGCTAATACATTATAAATGCAAAAAATGAGAAACAGCAAGAAAAACAGCAGCAATGTACAGTCCTGGAGCAGTATTAACATGTCAGAACACACTGCAGTCCAAAGTGGAAGGAAAGGTGCCATTAAAACTTCCCTGAAGATTTCTGACTGAAGTATGTAACCACTGCCCCTGCTCTCTGCATCTTGCCAGCTACATTATTACGTTCTAACCACGAAACAACAACCATTCTGGGTGCAGCTGCTGTGTTTGGTACTTACATTCATGCTGCTCATAGGGCGGATATGAAAGTCTTACAGAGATCAGGATGAAGAAGATAAACAGAGGCCATGCAACTTCGATCAGCAGCTGGAACTGGAAACAATAAAAGACAAAATATTAAGACATCATATTCAAAATACAGGACAGAACAGAGGTTCCAGGACAATCCACTTTTAAGCCAGGACAGTTTTGCAAGCACTGCCTGACTTTGCTTTGCCTATGCATTCCAGGACCAGGAAGTTTGTTCCTCCAGCTTCAGAGGATAATCTGCAAAGAATTACAGGCTTTTCTTATTGATATATGCCAGTTATGGGACTAAACTAGATGTGCTTAAGGGCTATTTTTGGCTTCCTTTTAGAGTTCCTTTTGTCCCCTGACTGAAAGAAACCTTCCAATGAATCTTCCCAGCAATGCGCTGAATTTTTGGCCTCATATTTTAGAAGTAGTGGGAAGTACTTGCATCCCATTCTCACAGTGAACCATTAAGCTTCTACCCCAACACATCAGGCATGGAAATTGTGCTTGTGCATAGCTATGCCAAATCTTTCAGTTTCAGTGCTGCAGAAGTATATTGGTATCAGGAAAGCAGAGCTACTAAGATTAATCTCATACCTATTGTTTTGTTCTAATGTATGTTTGTTCCCAAAGGTAGGCACCTACTGGCCCAGGGTACCTACAGATAGGCAGTGAGTGTCAGGCAATGACATAAAATTTAAGACAAGAATATAAGAAAGGCCTGCTATTAAATGCAGAGCATTTTTTAGACAGAGAATTGAAGCACAGAAAAATTCACTAAGATCAGCCACATCCCACAGACGCTTCTGAGACACAAACTAATGTTTCCAAGGCTTGAGCTTCACCAGCCACACTCCTCCTTTCCCACTCCAGAAATGCTGCCTAAACATGCATTTTAGGTAAGCCACGAGACAAGGAAAAACTGAAAGCTTTTTGTTGCTGCTTATGTTTTTCCTCCTTTGGGAGAGGGAAACCAGGGTGTTTTCTCAGTCAAGTAAAGAGAAATCTTTTCCCCTTCTTTCCTGGAAAACCCTGTCTTTTCTAACAAGATGTCTACATCATTCTTACTACAAGCCAGATAGGATAAGACCTGCATCCCAGTGGGAGAGAGAATCCACACACAAAAATGTGTTTTCCCATGTTACACCATTAGCAGCTAAAATTAGGCTCTAGACACTCAGCACAAGGCACTCCATGCAAACTTTGAGGTGAGACTTCTAGGTGATTACTATACCTCCAAATAATCTCACACTGTAAAAACAGTGCATTAAAACAAATGCCACTTCATCCAGCAGAGGAAACCATCTAGGATGGCTCTTCGCAGATACCCTTAATTGCTGACATCCAACCAAACAGCAACCCTATCTAAAAGACATGACAATTGAGCATCAGAGGCTCCCAGGCACTCCTGGTAACAGTGCCAGCCTCTGCAAGATGAGTTTGGGATACTGTTTCCCACCTGTTATTTTTCATGCACCTACTGTATGACTACTGGATGAGAAACTCCACTGACACCATGCCAACAAAGATGCCAGGAAGATGTCTCACTATCTTTGGTTTCTGTTTTCACAATAAGCAGTGTAGTGGCAGCACACACACAAACCACTAACAGTGACAGCCTGCTTCATTCTGCATTAAAAAGTGATCTGGCTCCCAGAGGTCAGAGATGCTCAGAGCTAGGACACTAACAACTTGTCTACTCCTTCCCTTTTCAGGATCCCCTCACAGCTGCTGCCAGGATGATGTAGCAGGACTTTTCCTCCTGTTGACAGAAAGGTGGCTGTGAAACCAGGACAAGACATTCCCTTTGCCAGCATCGATGGCCATGCTCTGGCACACATCACGGCCCTCTGCCACCCTGGCTGTAGGCAAGGAGCATGCATCCCAAGTGACTGCTACTACACTGTCTGGGGAAGAGTGGTGTCAGCTGGGCTTGTGGAGGCTTCTCAGGGCAACCAAGGAGGCCAGAAAGCCTCTTGCAGCCCTGCGACTGCTACAGAACCAGCAAGAAAATGCTGCCCTTAAGTTCAAGCCCTGGCTTGCTTGGAGAAATATCAGCCCCAGCCACACCACACTGGGGGGGGACAATGGTGCCCAAATGGCCCTGTTGTTGAACGGGGAGCCTGGCTTCCTGCACACATAGCTCCTCTTTCGCATGCCTGGTGATGGTTAATTACAGATTACACAATCATGAAGGTAACCACATGTGGGCTGTATGCTTCTGCACAGGCAACATGTCTAACTTTGCAGATTGACAGGCTTGGGGAGGACCGAGAAAGGTGGGATGCAGCTTGGACTGACCAAGTTGCACCTTTACAGCTGAAGACTGCTGCATCATGGCAGCCAGTGAAATGCTACTTAGTGAAACACAGCTGGCAACTGCTGCACCAGAGGCTTGCACAGGGTCAAGCTCAATGTGTCAGCAGCATTTCAACAGAGAGTTTGGACTCCCTGGCCAGCCTCTTCTGCTGTTCAACAAAAACTGAATTCTCTTCCTTTTGCTCCAAGAGGTCAGCAGGTTCCTTCCTCTACTGCTTCCTGACCTTCCTGTGACAGCACTTCTCATCCACTTTGGCCTTTGCAGAGGAAGACACAGGGATACTAAAGGAGACACATCTCACTCCTATTTATACTAAACAGATACTGAAAAATCAAGTCCCCTCACCCACTTTTGTCCTGCAACTACTAGATCAGCCTGGTAAACAGTGAAATGAATCTTCAAACCTCCATCTCCTCTGCTACCCCTGCTCCACCTGGAGTTGAAGGAGGAACATCTCATTTGCACATGGCAGGTGAATTCAGAGGCAGCACTTGGCCAAGAACAAACGGCCCCTAATTTTACTGAAGCTAGTCCCCAAAGCAAGCCCAATTTACACCAGTTGGCTGGTGATGCAGGGTACGATTAAATATTGAGATCTACACTGTGTCAACAGGAAATCTGTTGAGCAAGAGCTAACCAACTATCACCCCATCTCACTGCCAACCACACTCCCCCACTTTCATGGTCCAGTTTCAATGCAGGGAGCTACAAGCAGCTGACCAGTCTCTCCATGCAAGTTTGAGGGGTTCTATTTGCAAGACAGCAGGGAGAGAGAAATGTTTTTGCAGTGACCCCTGAACATGATTTTTCTTTCCTCCTCTCCCCCTGTAAACTCCTTTCCCCCCACTGCAGTGCAGTTGGAAGTTATCCAGTACAAAGTAACACTTGAATTGCACACGTCAGGCTGAGCTTTGAACCCAGCTTTCGCAAGGCAGCCCAAACTCACAGCAACCAAGGAGAGGGTTTGGTGGGAAGCAAAGGCTAGCCCACACTTCTCGTGGGAAGAAGGGTAAGGATCAAACTATTTCTGGGCTACAGCTTCAGTTAAGTACAAATAGGAGAGCGCCATCACCAATACACCCAGCTCAAGGACCCTGGTCTCCTAACAGTAAAGCAAATAGATGAATCAACGTGCAGCCATGGTCACAGCATGGCAAGAAGAGATATTCTGCTACTTCTCTGCCATTTTCTGTTAAGTGGCCTTTCCTTCTTGACATCTTCAGGTAAAGCCCAAATGGGAACCATAATGAGAAAAATCCCACAGATACATGCAAATCACATAGAAACTCCTGCCATCACTGGCAGCTCTGTAACCACAGAGGTATACAGGAAAGTCAAATATGCCATGAGCCCCGTTTGCCTGGTTTTATTTAAGAATGGACTAATTCCAGCTATGAATTCACTGGACACAACTCCTATGAAAACAAGCCTCAGACACCTGAGCAAAGACTTCAGAGACTGTCTCCATCTCCAGTGGTGAGTATGATAGCCTCGCCCCACCTCCTCTCCCTTGTGACTCTGAGTTTCTAAAACAACTCAGCCACAACCAGCTGGCAAGTAGCCTGACATTTGCAGGGTTCAGAAAGCTTATCAGAGAGACCACTTTCCACTCACCACCTCAGTAACTCATGTTCCCTTCACATTCCCTACTCATACCTCCTCAAGGTCAGATTTAACAGGACAGATCCTCTGCACAGACCTGTTGTACAGGACATGCCCTTGTGCAACACAGTCATCCCCTAAATCCCTGGAGAGGAAACAGCATGTTTTCTATGGCTTTTTGCTGTCTGCAGGAGTTACAGCATCCTGTGAGGTCTCATTAATGTAAAGGCAGAAGAATTTTAAGAACACCATACTGGATTTATGCTCCTGTCAACACAAGAAGAAACTCTTGTTGCATATTTTCTATCTGAAGAGGTGTATTCCCACACGGCTAACAGATGGTGAGGCTAGCACTTAAACTAATCAGAACACACCTTGGTAGAAAAACATCAGTTGCCTGGATTTGTCTCCAAGCCAGTGTAAGAACATCTCTCATGCCAGTCACTTAAACTATACCTCCTGTTGTAAAGTTACAAAACAGGCTTGGGTTTCTCTCCCTGATTAAAGAGATTGCAGATGCCTGCTATTGCCTCCACCACTTCTGCCATTACAAAGTGGCACAATTTTGTTGCTGTTGTTGCAGCCTGCAGCATTCAGAAGCTTGTGGACTCAAGCACACATCCCTGCAGTCTGACAATGCCCCACCTGCAGAGCTGAGCAGGTCATGGCACAGGTTTTCATTTCATATCTTCCTTGCTGCACATGGCAGTCACACACCCTCTCTGCCTGGTCTGACATGAGCATTTCAGTACTCTGACTCTCTCTCATGTTGGGATTCAGGACAGAAGTCTTGATCACCTTTGAGCCCTCTGGTTTCTGTCCACCCACCACTCTCTTCAATTTGAATCCGGTCTTTCCAAAGGCAGACCCAGTTGCTCTGCCAGGGACCACTAGAGGTAAAACATTAAGATAAACGATGTTTCCCCGTTCTGCTGAAGAGCAAGCTATAGGGCTACAACTTAGACCTCAAAAACCTCTTCGGCTAATACTTACAGTCTGTCGTCTTCTGTAGGTGAAATTCTTCCATAGCAGCAATCCCAGCTGCGTCCAGAAAGCCATCTTCCTTCAGCAAAGCCTAGGAGCTCCCTTTGTGCAGCAGCAGTGGCAGTACAGAGCAGAGGTGATGTGGCTGGGCATTAACTAGAGGGGGTGGGGTGGGGGGAAGAGGTGGAAAGGAAAAGCTGTGTCAGTCATAACAGAAAAGGCAACAAGAAAGGGAAAGATGGAGGCTACACTGTGTGACCCCATGTAACCCTGCAGCCCACCATGGCACTCCCCACTGCTGCCTTCTTACCCCATGCACTCCAGCCAAGTCTCACAGGTCTCAGTAAACTCAGATTTAGACTGTCTCTTACCTCAGAGCTCCGAGACACAAAAGAATGCAAGACCTGCAGGACAACAGTTTTCTTCCTTCCTGCCCAAAAATCCAGGAACAGGAACACCCCAGAAGGAGGAAAAAAAAATCATAGGCTTTGAAAGCCAATTTAGAGACCCCTCTGAATGAGACTGAGCCATACAATTCAACCCTTTTTTTTTTTTTTTAAGCTTCCTTCCATATTTACTTTTATCATGGTGAAAAGCCTGCTGCCAAATTAGGAAAGCCTTTGTTTTGAAGTCCAGTCAATACCACCATTTGTAGGAGAAAATGCTATGCTATCAACAGGCAAGTGAGAAACATCCATTTCCTTGAAGGTCAGTGACTAAGAATGACCCTGCAGCCATTCACATTTGGATAAAGTGAATGGAAAATTGCTGTTGAGTCAGTGTTCAGGTCTTGCAGCTACCTGGCATCCACTACTGTTGTGAACTAGATGCATTCAGTATGCACCTTGCAAGAGTATAAGAAAGTATAATGGGTTAGAAAAACATATTCATCTCTTTGGTGGCTATTAATAATAGCATGGTATAGGCTTGTGTACACACAGACTTTCAGCAAGACTCAATAAAATGGAAAGATGAGCTTATAGCACATTAGTTAAACTTCATTAAACCTTTCTTCCAGAATTAATTTGGCATAGCTTAATTTACTTTTGAGTTTGAGGCCACTTCAGATTAAGAGTAGTTTCATTCTGAGTAATCGTCCACACAGGAATTTAGTTAATCCACATCAAATTAATTCTCATTTATGTACTTGAATACACTCTGTTGACAGGGTCAGTGTTAACAGGACAGCTAGCAGCCGATCCAACACACAGTGAGCGACCATTCCCTCCAACATCTGTTAAACTGGGAACACACATGCTTTTGATTCTAGTGTCCCACATACCAGTACCCTAGCCCTGTGATTCAGAGTTGCATGCCTGATTGCAAACTGCATTGAAAAGGTTCCCAAAAATCCACAAGTGTGCTAGGAACATAAGACTTCCTCAGGAAATGCTCTGACCAGTCCTACACTGGAGTAAGACGAGATGGTAAATGGCCATTCTGGATGTGAGCTTTGTGTTAATGAACACTTGGGGCCTTCAAGTCTCATCCAAAAGTAAATTCCATTATTACAATGACTTGCAGATTAAAAACTTGTCTCTAATAATATAGGTCTGTGTTACAAAAAAGTTTCCCTAACATGACTAAGAAAAACAATTAAACCCATTACACTGAGTTCTACTGATAATTACACTGTAGTATCACAACAGGACAACAGTGTTTCTTAATGCCAGTACGGGGGGGGGTGGGGGAGAACAATAACAGACACCTACAAAACCCTACAAATTGTACCTCCTGTCAGCACACAGGCAGCTGAGAGTACAGTCAGCATGAACTCATTAACTTCTGTTAGGTGCTGCTGTAATTCACTGACATGACCTCTACAGATGCTCCTTCACAAAGGGATGCCCAACTGATCTGGCAGGATTGCTTTCCTTCCCTGCCCACTGCTTCCTGCTGGTTGGAGCACCCTGACACTAACACATTTCAGCTGCATGCACATCTCTGGTAGATAGCGAATTCCCAGAGCAAGACACTTGACAGGCTAATAGCACATCCACAGCAGGGGAAAAAACCTGCCCTTCGTAGACAATCTCAGAGGACAAACCCTGGCTGCTGAGGACTGTGCACGCATGCTTATGGACCCAGAGCACACCTTTGCTTACAGGCTTGGATACAGGGGGGCTTTGCAGGACCTCCTCTGCATGTCAGTATTACAGATTTAAAGCTGCAATTAATGTGAAACCCAGAGACAAAACTAATAGGGAATATTATGACCCCTCCTTTGTACCCCCTCCACTGACCCATTTCTGCTCTGGATTCAGGGGACTTAGCAACAATGCTTTTACTCACCCTGCTGAGCAACCTGGACTGCTACTCCCATAGGGTACAGGCACTCCATGACCACTAACTTGGTGCAATAATCTTTCACAGAACACCAGGAGAAGTGCTCTTTTCAAGCATTTTTCCACAAGGACACTGGTCTGTGGGCCACAGACCTCCATTTGCTTTGCTGTGTTCTCCAGCGTGCCACAAAACATAAGCCCTTCTGCCCAAGTCCAATCCTGCAGCCACTGGACAAGTTTGGCATACAGAAGTAGAGGACAGGAAGGGACTGCAAAGCCTTCTACAATCACTTCCCAGCAATTACAGCTAAATACCGATTTCCACACGTACAAAGGGCCACAGGAAGAGTGCAGGAAGGATCCCAGGGAAAGCCAAAGAGACCTTTGGCATTCTCATCAATGGAAATACACCCAACTCCTGTGCCTTAATACCCTGCTCAGAGACAGAATAAAATCTGAAGCAGTCTGTGGGGTGTTTGAGCTAATCACAGGGTAGCTGGTTTAATCCATGCCAGTGAAAATTCCAGACACTGGTCCCTTGCAGCTACAGTCAGTCCACAGGATCCAGAACACAGAAATACTGCTTTATAAAGGCTGTAGGGTTCACATTGGACTAGCAAACTGTAGTGAGATAAGGGCACATATTTGATCATCTAACAGACCTCAGCTGATCAGCAGAAGCCTGTGCAGCCAGAAAGACTCAGCTGTGGCTTTCTGCTTGGACTCCAGCTCTCTGGAGTTCAGCTAAACTTTACTGGGAACAAAGCAAATGTTCTGGCCTTCAAATAAGGCCAGTTTGCCTAGATACAAGTTTCAAATGAAGGAAGAATACAGATTTCTAAGGACTGTGCCTGAAGACTGAAAACCTGGCCCAGATACAGGCACTACCAGCTAAGTCCCTACATCAAACTAGGGGACAGGGCCTAACACTGGACTAATCACCAAGAGCACAAAACCTGAACTCAAAGCATGCCCAGTTCTTCTTCAAAGATATACTCTGCCCCAGTATGTGTTACAGACTGGGTAATACAGGTTTGTTGATGCCTAGAGCTGTCTCTGATTTTGATCCACACAGGCTGATGTATTTGGTTCACTGCTGACACAAGTTAAATAGCATCAGAAAATGCTCTGCAAACTAAGAATCTCAGAGGAAAATGGGTTAGCATCCTTTCAGATGCTCTTCCAGCTGACAATAGGCAAGAATTGTAAGCCAGAGATGCAGAAAACTGATAGACCCAACACTCCCACCTGAGCTGGAGCTGAAGTCCATCTGTATCTCCATTTCAGACTGGTCTGTTAAGTTCAACATAGCTGGGAAATCCAACTTTCCATTTAGCACTGCAGTGACAAAAATACCAGCTAGTTCCCAATGCGGGCTTTTGTGCCTCACCCAAGTAAAATTTTGAGCCAACAGTAGGTATCGGTGATCACTCCTGACACTTACCCAGAACTGCCTAAATCAGCAATACTCTGTAAGAGTAAGAAAAGCTGCATGAATTCATCACCATAGCATAAGTTTTCTGTGATGTGAAGTACCACAGCTCTGCTGAAGAGAATGGGGACTTATATCAGCCAATACCAGACCCATCCTTTTAAAGTGCAATCTCTTGCTTTTATAAAGTGCTTCCTCTGCGAAAGTAGGAAGAATTCCCTCAAATGCAACAAATAGTGCAACTTAGTTGGAGAGGTCTTTGTGCAAGACACGCAATTTTCACATCCAATCTCTTCATTGTGTGAACGCTGCAAGTTTTCCAGTAGAGGTAGGTACCAATATACAGCAATTTTAAGCCTAGAGGCATCAGGCTTACTCCTCTTCATCACCCAGAAACCTATTTTTGTCTAGCTCTGCTTCAGCATTTCTCCACATCAGCATACACAACAGAACTGCAAAACCTAGACTACAGAGAGCACACCAGGGGAGACTCAAATTACCCAGAACTTCAGGGTAAACCTGGCAGCTGTCTAGTAACTCAGGTGCAAACTCAAACTGTGACCTCACCACAAATAAACAGGTATCATCAGAAGGAGCTGCCTTATAATCAAAACAAGTAATGCGTGTTTGGAATAACGTCCTGAATCAAGGCACATGCCCTGTGCAACATGTAGATACAGCAACGAGCATTCAGTTAACCAGCCAGCCAAGAAAAGGTAAGGATTAAGAAGCCATTTTGTATTTAGCCAGCAAATAAAAAGCAGGGATCCAGTACACAGAGGTCCTTACATGCTCTACCAAGATGCCGCTCAGACTTGTGCACACTTAACATGCTGTTTGTCAGCTGCCTCAAGTTTTCCCAATTCCTTACAAAAAAACCACACAGGAGGGATCAAGTAAAAGATGTCTGAATGCTTCCCCAGATCTTCTGATATGAGTTTCACCCCAGTTTCTCCCTAGGGAAAAGCTTACCCTTACACAAGAGCTCATTTAGTTTGCAGAATCACTGGACATGAAAGGATGGGCAGGAGGTGCAGAGCGATCTGCATGTACCTTCTGATAGAGCCTGAGATTCCTGCTTTGCTCTTAGCATAGTTCTAACACCAGGTCAGGACCTTCTCTACCCAGCCAGACCAGCAACCACAACACCCACCGTACAGTTAAAGCACAGAGGTCCACACACTTGTCCCCTGGTCTGCCTGCCTTTGCAGAAGGCTCCCTGCACATGACATTTCCCCCCACTGCAGAAACCCTGCACAGCCTCCAGACGTACAGGGCTGCAATTCCATCTCAGTGTGCAATTCAGAAAATGACTCTTAAGAGAAAGTTAGGTTACAAGGCAACCTCTGAAAATGCTGACAGTGAAACACATACTTTGACCAACCCTTTCTTTCTAGATCAGTGCTACCCACTACTTGGAAGTGGAATGGCTGCTGAGAAGCCCATTAGCTGGTATGCCAAGAGTCTCCAGCCCCAATCCATCTAAATACAAAGCAATGTATTTTTACAGCTGTAGATTTAAAGAGCAAAAAAGCTCAAGTGGCAGAGAATCAATTCCCCACCCCCATGCCTGGTGTCTGTACTAAGTAAACACAAAACAGCCTTCAAAAGCAGCTTTCTGCAAACAATGCAGCTGTTTGCTTTCTTTGGGGGACTAAAAAACCTTTCCCCTAGAGAAGAAATCACTATTTAGACAGGGAACAAAGCAAACTTATCAAACCTTATGACACTGGAACATCTCAGGATTCTGGTAAGAGGCTATATAGACCCTTTATCTCTCCACCAATGACTTAAACCCTGTCCTGGTCAGCAGAGCTAGAAGCTTTTACTAGTTGACGAAGGTTCAGTGGCCTTCATGAAATCAGTTAAAAGACTCTGTCCTGTTCCCTCAGTCAGATTTCCCACATCACAAAAGCTACCACCACTGGTGGCTCTCCACAGACCAAGCAGCCATAGAGAGTACCAACCTAGTATCTAGAGATGATGCCCTTGGGAAGGGGGGAAAAAGGCATTATTTGCTGGACACAGCCCAGGTTTGAGCTACCAGAACCAGTGCTGTTCCTCTCCCACGAGCAGATGTGGTACAGTACCTCACACTTTCTGCCTCAGACAAAAAGTTGTACATCTGCTTAACTCGATAGCTTTTGCCTACATATGTAATCAAGTCAAACAAGACCCACTTCGGAAGAAAAGGCGCAAGTAAAGCACAAACACCAGATTTCAGCAGAAATATAGTCCAATTTGGAAACACTGAGAAATGTCTTGACAGTTCATTTCCTTTAGGCAGTGTCAGGCTGCATACTGCAGAGCAAGCAATACCATGAGCCATGTCAACTCTGCAAAGCCCAGATCCAAGGTCAAAGTCCCCCAGTGCTTCATACACTGTCAGTTGAGAGCAGGTCCCAATGAGGGCTGTGAGCACCAAGGCAGGACAGAAGTGCCTGCCTCATGAACTGACCTTTTGACTCAAACAAGACAAACCATCAGAGAACCAGCGGCCTGGATGGGCATCTGGGTAACAGAGGTGCAGATTAAGCCAAGAGTCCAGGATTAAATCCACATCTGCCAAAGTGAGGTCTAGTGCCTTGGCCACTTCTCTACAGAGCACCAGCATTTTGTTTCTTCCAGCAGAGTAGCTACAACCAAAAAAATCACTCTTATACAACTACATCCACTTTGTACAACCTATGACTGTGCAAGGCCATAAGAAGCTCTCAAGGCACAAGTATTTGGAGGACACCTTCACCATAACTTCCACAATTCCCAGAAAATGAAAAGCACTTTGCACCTATGCAACTTCAAATGAGACTAAAGGAGGAGGGAAAACAGCATTAATCCCAGTTCTGTTGAGATTAGGCTAGATAAAGAGCAGCTGTGGACAAATGCAAGCAATTTTTTATCCTGCTGCTAGACATCTAACTGGAGATAATATCCACAGCAGAAACAGCCAGTACATAAAGAATCAGAAGTAATGTCCCCTCTGTGATCAAAACAACTCACACTAAAGCTTGCAAAACCCATAGAGGCAAATCTGACATTCTCATCTCTAAAACTTTCCAAGAAGTCAAAAAACTTACGGCATCTACTAGAGCTCTAGGAAAGAAGGGAAACTGCCACCCAAACGATGATAATTTTACAGGAATAGCAGTATTGCTCTTTTAAAGTAACCTTCTAACCCAAAGAGTCTGAACCAAGTTACAAAAAGGTGCCACAAAAAGCGTTGGCAGCACAGAGTTCAAGCAAATCATCTGAGGCCACAAGCAAAGCAAAAGCAGAGATGAGAATACAACCACCAGATCCCACACATCTGTCTCCTGGTTTAAGCACTCCTAGACTCTGTAGCAATCACAAGCAATGCAGGATCAGCAGTAGGAGCGTGAGCTTTGAACCTACAGCCTGCTGCCTGGGTCACAGGATCATTATCAGTGGAGCCACACACACACAACTAAAAGCAGGTCTTTCATAACCTGCCCACAGTGGACATTTCTCTCCCATTTGCCAAATGAGTATCAGACACCAAGTTTCCTATTCTATCTAAAAAGCCATTCAGTGAGAAGCGCTTTCCTCTTCAAAATCACCCAGGTCACATCACAGGGTTTATACCAACTCCTTCTTGCTAACAATGTTATTGGAGAGCTTCTAGGTCAGCAGGCAAGAATTTAATTAGGACCACAAACAACAATATTTGGGTGGCAATTCTTGGCAAGATCCTCAACTAGTTTACATCACTTTACACACACTGACTACTTGGCCTTAGGTTAGGTAGTAAACAGGTTCTGGCCTTGTTCTCCAGTGCTTACTAATACTGAAAGGAACTAGTACATTGCTTTTAGCATGGCCATCCACATGCCCTCTAAATAACAATGACTTGTATGACAGACACACTTTAAGATCCACATTCATGATAACCCACAACCAGTTTAACGCATTTCCCCTCCTTGAAGAGCATGTCAAATTTTGTAAAACTAATATTAAAGGACAGCACCAAAACATCAGAAAGCTGATGAAACAGTCTCAGGGAATCCCTCCAGCTATCTGCCACCTCTGGTCCAGACAAAACTGAGACACATAGCATCTCACTCATCCACAGGATCCTTACAGCAGCATGCACACAGCTACAAAACACTGAATAAATGACTTCCCTTTGTTACCTAAGGGGGCCCAACCTCACAGAACACTGGAGACAACTAGTGGAAAAGGACTCCTCCTTTTAGCACAGGCTGACAAAATACCTATTCACAACCTGCTTTAACTGCTGCTATTAAACCAACTAGTGACGTAACTCGTGCCCAATACTAGGTTCTCCTTGCTCCGCTAGGTACTACACAGAGAAGGGAGCCTGGATCTTGCTCTGGCAAGAGTTGGAACTAATATAATGTCATGTTAGGGGCAGAAATCTGGCTTCTTGACTATTTAGGCAAAATGGCAAGGGATTTCTAAAGGGACCTAGCCTTGGCACTACGACTGAGCAAATGGATTTTTCAATTTATGTGCTGGATTTATGTCTGAGCCTTCCTGAATGCTCCACTATGAACAGCTGAGCAGATGATCATTTTGAAAGACCTGGCCCAGAATCAACATAACGAGCACTGAAATCCCCAGCCCTAAACTCTTCAGAGCATCCATCTTGTTCTTCTGTCAAAGCTGAACTCCTAAGATATACTTCTGGGCCACAGGTGGGCCCATCCCTACCAATCAGAAATAAACCATAGGGGACAGTTTCCCAAAGAATCAAGCACTAGCTTGCGAAGTACTCCATAATACAAATTGGACTACATTTTCTGAAGTCCTCAGTGCCTCCTTAGACATTCACACAAAGCCCCATTTTCAGAAATGACTGATGTTTTATAAGCTTTCCTTGTGACACAACACACCAAGCTGTTTTGAAAACCCATCCCAGGTCCCAGGGGAGCAATGTCTGCCTACCAGAATGACCACAATGACTGGTTCTTGTTACTTCTAGCATGCTCAAAAGGCTCCTTGGTGAAAACCAGCGCAGCTCAAATGCAATGGAAGATGTCAAGCTTGCATGTGCCACAGCTGGACTGACCCAATGAAAAGCAAGTGCAAGAGACTGTGGAATGCACTTAGGCAAGAGGAATTGCTTAAATGTCAAGTATAACACTCAAGATGAAATGCAATCATCTATTTTACAAAAAACCCAGCTTCCACTGGAAGGTTGCAAAATACGTGAAGCATTTCAACTTTCAATATTACACTGAACGTCCCCTACTTTCCCCATACAAAAACCCCCAGAATCTAGTCCATTCTTCAGCAAAAACAAACACAGAAGCTGATTTGCTTTATCACGGCCAATGTCCAAAAATCCATAGTCCACATTAGCAGGTATTTTTTTTCTGGCTCTCAAAGAATGAACTATTCTCTAGTGGAATCTAGAAATAATAGAACATCCTGCTAAAATAACAGTTGCAACATCTGAGCTCAATTCATGCCATTAAGATTTGATCTCTGAACAACTATACTATCATCAGTACACAGTCCGCAAAAAGCTGTGTTACACAGCTTCAGTCACTTTTTCCAGCTGATGACGCATCCTGTTTAAGGGCATTATCTTTGCAACTAGGAGAAAGGGTGAAGCATTTCACATTGCAAAAGGTAACTTTTCTGCTTGGAAGCAACCTCGAGGGGGAGAAGGAAGTGAGGGCTCCCCCAAGAAAATCATCAGCCTGAACAAATTTTAGGAAAAGAAATCCATGAGCTCAGAGGGCGTTAGGACAGAAACACTTCCGATCACCATCCCTTCCACAGCACATCCTGGTCACTGAATCACTTTAGACAAAGCAGCCATAGACCCGGTTTAACAGAGTGTAACACTGGTAAGTGCTCCACAATCCCACTGCAGAGTGGCTGGAGCATCACTGGCATGCTTACATCTTCCACTGAACAAAGTTACCAAGCCTTGCAGCTTTGCCATCATGTTGATAAGGATCTTTTTTGGAAAGGAGTGTCTTCTCCTACATCTTGTTTTTGTAACTTGCTTTTCATCTTGGGAGAAGACAAGGACACAAACTGTGCCCAGTACAAGATTAAACTGGAGTTTGAGATGTATGCCTGCCCTGAAACATCAAAAGAAACTTTACTGTTATTTTCTTCTTCATCTTTGCCATGTAGGACCATCATGCCATAAACCAGCACATGTGTTCAGTAGCAGGGCAGAACACAACATGGCTTACACCGTAGAAAACATCCCAGTGGTGCCTTTGAGATTCACTGGCGTAAAGAATAAGCTGTCTGTTAAGCTTGATATCTATACAACTGCACCGCTACCTGTGGCATAGGTATAAGTAACAGCAGATGAAACAAAAACATCCCTGAACTACGCAGAAAAACGTCAACCAAGAAAAAGCCTCCAGCATAATGAAAGGAAATGACATTGTTGAAAAAAAAGCAATAAACTGCCAAAGGCGGTATTTAGCAGCCATTGTCAGCTTAAGCAGAGTTTGATCTTTTAAAGCCTGCAACAAACAGAGCCACAACAAGACCTTACCTCCCACATGGCTACCATCTAACCATATGGGTTTGGCAGCTAGTAATTCACTGAAGTGATAAACAGATGTCCAAGTACTTTTGAAAGCAGTGACTGTCAGCTATGAGAAGGAATGAATTTCTGATCAACCTTGGCGACCAATACAGAGTTCAATAACCACTTATCTCTGAAGTTATTCATAGAAGAACATGAAAATAGTTGGCACACACAATAAGAAGGACATCCGTGTGCCTGCTGTGGCAGGTGTGGCACAGGGCAGCTAGCTGGGAGCACTGCTAGAAAGCACATGCCAATCTTCCCCGTTTTGCCTGATCCACAGATGCAACAGTTGTTCCACACACTTTGTATTCTTTAACTCCAGCTGTACAACCCATAACCCTACTGCTGAAGCTTCAATCCTTAGGCTCAGCATGACAGTTAACAGACATGCAAAGCAAGCTAATGTTTGCCTATTTTAACATCATGCACAGATCTGAGAGAGGACGACAGAATTTGTTCATGTCCTAAGCTACATCTGATGCACAAGGATTCATGACAGAGCTTCGTTAGTTTTCTCCAATAGTTTCAACAGACCAAGCACCAAGGTGAAGAGCTGTGGTCTACTCAATTTCAATCAAGACTCAGGACACAAAACACTTCAGGTAAGCACAGAAGTGGCATGAAATGCCAAAACGAAAAGCAATGAGCTTGCAAGAGATAAATATAACCAAAAGTTTTGCAAGTTTTTAATGCATATAGGATCCAAAACATACATTTTTTTCGCTGAGCTTAGGATATCCTTAATGGTGCTGAGAAAGTTCCACTGGGGCAGACAATCCAGTTGACTAAAATTATGTCTGGTTTTATACATAAACACAACTGGGAAGATAGATGTAGTTGTGTGGAATATCAAAAGCATGTCACAAGAACTGGGAATGAAGCTCTGGAAGACACGGCAATCAAGAGAACAAAATAGTAACCCAAGGAAAATAAGATCTGAAGAAATCTGAAAACAGGTGGTGCACAGGTGATGGTGTCAGTTTGCTAGAAGAAGGAAGCAAGTCCAGAGCTCTCCAAAGACAGTAGAAAAAAATCCTATTGCTTACTTCAGGATGAGTACCTAAATATAGGTTGGAGAGAGCTGGGAAACAAAGCAGTAAGAATTGCTACTCTGATTTAATAGGATAAAGAATAATTAAAATATCTAAAATCGTTTAAAACAAAGAAAATCAGATAATAAGCACATTGCTCATTGGTAGAACAAAACTACAAATGCAGGGTCAATTTAGTTCATTAAATAGGAACATTTCATTTAGGGGAGGAGTAGATTTTGAACTTTGACTCTTGTACTGCTACCAGAATGAAACATCCATGTGTCCATGCTCAGAAAAGGTTGGTGCTGCTTTACTGTTTGGATGAGGAAAGTTTGGGGGTCTTTTAATCCATTCAAATTTGGTCCTAACTCTGCTTTTATCAGCAGCCATAGCCAAACTCTTGTTATGGTAGCATAATTACAATATGGGCAAGAGGAAAAAGTCATCAGCTGATCCCTAGAATATCGATATATTCCCCATGAATACAGCTCTCAGACAAAAGAACATGTATGATAATTTGCCTGTTTCTTCTGAAGGCACAAAAATTCACCTGGAAAAGCAGACACTACATCTGAAAACCTGGGACTTAAACCCAGGTTGCTGACGCTAGCAACACAGCCTACGGTCTCTGAAAAGATGTGTTACCTGCTGCAGGTGAGGGAAAAAACACACTTTCACTTTTACCATGAAGAGTATAAACTTTTGTCATGTCATTGTTGTAACAATGGCAAAAGCAGGTAAGAGGAACAAGCAAGTCATCACAAGAAGATGGGTGCAGGTGCTGGGAACCAGGTTCTCCTGGTCCCTCATCCTGCTCCTGCCACCTACACCACCAGCACTGCTGCTGCTCTGACACCCTCCACATGGCATAATTTTGGCTTTTACTAAGCTAACAACCAAGAATGCTACTGAATATTAGTTGCACAGTTTGCTTGCCTGCTCCCGGTAACAACCATTCACTTGGAAATGGGCTAGTAAAACTGCAGATTGCTTCAGGGAGCCAAGCTAGTAGGGTGGTAACACATTTTGGCCACCTCTATCTTCCACATAGCCCTGCCTGCTATTTGCTAAAATGGAAACCAGACCTCCAGAACGATCTCTGAACTGTGTGGTCAGAGGCTGTGACTATGTTTGCTCTTTCCCGGAGAATGACCTTGCTATCTAGTCCAAACCAGAACAGTATTGGGAAGGCTCTTTTGCTCTCCTTCTCCTATCCAATACCAATTATTCCATAACAAAGTTAGCATAATGCAAACCGATCTCATTGCATTAGAGCTCTGCTAAGCAACACTCCTCCAGAAAATAGCAGAAGAGGAAAAAGGTCAGCTTGTATGTGGATTTTTATGCCAAACTAATGCACATTCTTATTATCTATGATCAAGCTTTTTCACTAATAACCCCATGAATAAAGATGTGAATGCTCCCATTTTTTCCTACAGTGTTAGCCTGTTGTGTCAGGAAAGCTGCATCAACAGTTTTCCATCCTACTCTGTCTCACTCTCAGTCCTTGAGGCAAGCTCACATGCTTTTTCCCCCAATGACAAATGCTAAAAAAGACAGGACTGGCTTTGCTGCTACTTATTTCAAAGAAACAGACAAAAAAAAATATAGAGAACAGGGTACTCCAGTCAGTAGTTCAAATCATGGTAATTCTTCTGAGTTACTCTATATGACTTTTGTACAACCAATAGAAATATAAGACATGCAGCTACAGAATGTGAAATATTTTAACTTTTTTGTGGTGAGCATCTTTTGAACACTACACATAGAGACTTACCATGGTATTTTTAATCTATACTCTTAGTATCAGTAACTGCAGATGTGCATGCTTGTTAACTACACAGAAAGTTTTCAAGCATTCAGGATTCAAATCCTCAGCCAGCATCAAAAGGAGGCAATCTCAGAGTGAATTTCTACCATGTCAGACCTGGAGAAAGTGGGTAGAGTGCATAGCTTCCTCAGATGAGTAAGGAAAATGTGTCATATGTATAAAATGTTTTACTAAACAGTAGGTCCCAACTCTAGCACCTCTCACAGCAGGAGTCATCAAGAATAACCAGCCTACTAGAAGCACACTGGTGTCTGGTCAGCCATGGCCTCTGTACTTATTTCAGGATTTGGTGTGTTGCCCAGCCTAGGAGACCTATATAAACATGAAGGGTGCTTGCTCCGAGGTTACTTAAACAAAGTGGTAGTCTGGTTCCCTTTCTGCTCTGCTCCTGTCATCGCTGTGCTGACACCAGTGCTTGCAAAGCCATGAGAAGACTCTGCACATAAGATGCTGGGGAAAAAAATACATATATATAAAAAAAAAATCACCAACCAAAGAGAATAGAGTTTGTTCTCAATTACTCACCCTGGGTTGGTGAACTCCAGTGCCAGCACGGAGGATGAAACTGATAGGGAGAGAAAAGAGAATGGGCAGTCAGGGGGAAATGAAGGAGGTCCATTACTAGTTCACTAGCAACCTTCAATTACTCTGGTTTAAAGTTCTGAAGAAACCACACCCTAAGAAATATCATGCCTGCATGGTGCAACACATGTGATAAACACTAGCACAGCTGATCACATCTGGCCACCAATGGGTGAGTTCAGTACCAATCCTCCTCCTGCTCTATCTCTGTGGGTCTACCCTGCCAGGTGAACTCACTGGCAAGACAACAGGCTTGCAGAGATGAAGGCAAGGGAAGACTTGCTTTCTGAATTGTGTGTATTATGCTTAACACATGAGAATGCTTCAGCCCAGAATCTGCTTGGAAGGTAAGTCCACAGCTGCTTTCTTCAAGTCACTGAGGCTTATTCCTGAATCACAGCAGACTGTTTTACCCTCACACAGCTGGGGGAAGTTCAGCCTAAGGAATGCTAGAGAAAAGGCTACTCCTGGAACAAAGGCCAAATAATTTTACTGACCTTTTTTTAAACTCATGGCATTTCATCTTCTGTAGTTCCAGCATTTCACCAGGAGCCACTCTTATATACACCGTGGCGGCAGATGTCGAATTTGGTTCCAGACCAAGTCTCTGCTCACACCAATAGCACTGAGCTACGCTTGGTTTTGAAAACAAATTTAGCATTACAAAGAGGGTTTGCCAGCAGCTGCCTGTGGCAAACTGATTTATAAACATGCCTCAATCTCACTGGGTAGAGAGATCATTTAGAAACTTTCAACATACCTGCTTGCACTGCTATGCAGCTATATTCAGAGGGAATTTGGATTTGATATCCAAAAGACTATCATGACCCCTGCAAATGGCAAAATCTCACATATAGCTGCACCTGAGGTGTTTGTTTCACATAAATATCATATGGCTAAGTGTACTTCAGCAGCAACTTAATAGGGGAAAGTTATTGTGCATGGTTGGGGCTAGCTGCATGATTATTACACTCTAACCCCAGATGATGGCAATTGTGATCTCTTGCAACCCAGAGACCAGCAGGTATCTCCTCAAAACACCTACAGCAAGCATAAAAGAGCATCAATTTTTATTATATTTTTAAAGCTAGGCATTCTCAACTTAACAGGTTCAACTTAAATTCTACCGTACAGCTCTTCTGTTCCATGCTACCAAACTTTTATCCACTTTTTTAAGAGCTGACTTCTAATTCTTACCATAATCAGCCCTAGCAAATTATGATTACATAAGAAACAAGGTGCTCCATGTCATGAGTAAAGGCATCAGACTCCTGCCCTTACTTGTCAAGGCCATACCAGATACAGACTGTATCAGACCACTCTTACATAAATTAAAATTCACATTTGCACAATGAATTTCAAAGACCCACCAACAGCATTTACATCTGTTAACGCCAGTAATACACTGTAGAGTCCCAGGTAGCACCCATTGAGCTTAATAGCCTACATCACAGAATCACACACTGATCTGTGCTATGGGAAATTCTTGGCACACATTGCCATTCCCACTTGTTAGGGAGGCAAGCGGTGCCACATGGGCCAAGTACAAAAAGTATTTGCACTGAAAGTTTACTACCATGACCCCCTTTCAAAACTGAGCAAGACCGCTCCATTACAAAAGCCTTTCAACAGCAAGCTTGGCCATCTGTTGTTAACAGAACATCCCCAAGATATGGTTGTACTCTGGAGTACAAACACCAACTCATTTTCAAAGGTACCTCCAAAATGAATTTTAATGTGTTAATCCACATCAGTAATTTTCAAGGAAGTCGAACTCATTTTTAGGTTTCAATTTAGCACGTTTACAAGTATGTAAGCGCATGTTTACATCCCTCTGGGTTCAGTAAGGTCTATTCCAACACACTGAAGATCAACTTTGATCCTCCAAGTAAGTTATTTGTACAACCTGAAAATCTCCAAGGCCAACAGCTGGGGTAAAGAGGGGGGCACTCCTGTTTAAAACCGGCAAAAGTACTGTTTAATATGAACTTTTAATTTAGAATTGCAAGATCTTTCCTGACACATTTTAAGCATCTGAGCAGTGGTGCACCTCCAGAACAAGGCAGCAGTATTTTGTAACAGACTGATGATAGGTTGTAATGTAGCAGTCCTGACATAACAACAGTCTGGCAGGCAGAAGCAAGATATGTTGTGTGCAACTCCTGCCCGTCACAAAAGTGTCCGAATCGATCTTTTATTTTTACGCTTCCCCTCATCCCAAGGCTCTCCCCTCCCCTCACCCTCCGCGACTTTATAGGATTCACGTAGGAGTGAAGGGGATGAAAACCCTCCCGTTATCTTCTCACACCCACCGGGGCTGGAAGAGGCGGTGGTAAGGTGAGCCACCCTACACAAGCGCTGCCAAGTCTGAGTCGCCCCGCTGAGTCGCCCCGCTCAGGATAAGCTAAAATAAAATAATTGTAAAAAAAAAAAAATAAGCACACACCGGAAAAAAACAAACAAAACCAACCAAAACCCCACTATTAGCCCCTTCCCGATTCCCCACCACCCCCTAAACCGTCCTCCGAGCCACGCTCCTGACACGCTGGATACAGCGAGCGGCACCACGCCGGAGAACAAAAACAAAACAACAACAACCAAAAAAAAAACCCCAACCAAAACCAAACCAAAACAAAAAACCCACCCCACTTACTTGCTTTCTTCCTCTCGCTTTACACCGCCTGCTCCGGGCGGAGCGGGGACAAGCGAGGAAGCCCCCCCTCGACAGCCGCCCCCGCCGCCTACCTCCCCGGGCGGTAGCAGCCGCCGTCGGTCCCGCGGGGAGCCGAGCCGAGCCGCCGCCTCCGCTCCGCTTCACCCTGCCCTGCCCCTCTCCGCTCCGCTCCGCTCCGCTGCCAGCGCCGGCCCCGCTGCCGGCCACCCGCGCCCCGCCGCCGCTCTTATAGGCGGCACGGAGCGGCCGGCGGCGGGCCCGCCCCTTCCAGCGCCGGGGCCGCCCAGCAGCTTGCTGTTCCCCTTCCCTCTGCTGTCTTCTCTCCTTTTTCTCTTTTCTTTTTCCTCTTTGCCGCTTTCTTTTTCCTCTCTCTTTTTCTCTCCCCCTCCCTCTTTTTTTGGGGGGGGTCATTTTTACCTTTGCCCTCCGCCGCGGCTGCTTGGCGGGGGGGGACGACACGACGACACGGGGCCGCGGCGATTTGCATGTAGGCGGGCACACTGCAGCCAAAAACAAACTGCGGGGCTGTGTATGTCCGTGTCGTGTGTGGCGTCCCCCCGTGCGTCCCCCCCGGCCGGAGATGCGTGGCGTGGGCTAGCTGCCTTGCTTTTTGCGAAACTCCGCGCTGCCAGGTGCATGAGAAGCATCCCAGCCCCTCGCGTTCGGCTCCCACGTCTGCCCCCCGGCCGACCCCTGGGTAGCAAGAGCAGAAACCTGGGCACTGAGTCACTCGCGAGGTCACCGTGCTCCCACCGCCCTCAGCTCCACACTCGCTCCGCTCCCCGCACCCTCGGAGCAGAGCCAGTACCAGTTGGGCACAGGTACCTCCTCGGCTGTACCAAGAGCGCTGGCCTGGCAAGAATCAGTCAGAAATAATAACCAACTTCAACCGGACCAGATTTGTCCTCCATGTCACTTATGGTAAGGAAAAGGCAAGGACCTGTGAGAGCTAGCACTTTGGTACTTCTCCATAAATAAGGATGAATTCAGTTGTGTCAGTTCCCAGAGAAATTAACAACCATTCATAAACCTTAAAATAAAATCTCAATTTAAAGGTTCACAGTGCCAAACCTGCCTTGCTCCAAACACAAAATCCCCAAATGATGGTGTGTTTTAGCTACCCGAGAAATAGGCTGTGTTATTGATCTCAGCAATTATTAAATTCTCAGATGCTGAGGGTGTCACAGTCCCTCGTCCTCCCAAATGGGCTCCTCCCCTAGAAGCATCACCCATCGTGCAACCCCTTCCCCATTTTTTGCTTGTTACATGGCAGGAGCACTTAAAAACACTGCAGTGCAATCTGTGAAAGTGTAACAGTGCATTTTCAATGCATAAAATGCTCTGTGAATGAAAACAAGTAACACAAAAAAGGCAGGCATCTAAATTATAGTTCCCTCTGCAGACATAATGCACTGCCATTTCTCTTCTGCAGTGAAGCGGCTGATGTTATCGTTCATGCTGTTAATGCTTTGTCTTATTATGAGCAATCTGGATGATACATGGTTACTGAGGGAACTGTTTCTGCAGGTTTCCGGACTTGTATTTTGATGCACAACCTACCACCATTATATTTCAAGTGGCATAGAAATACAAATACCTGAAAGCAAACTCCGGAGAGCTCGGACTGATGGTAATCTGAAATAATACTATGCACTGGAATGTCATAGATAGCAGTAAATATTCAAATTAATAATGCAGACCCTTCTACACTGAATAAAAGCTGACACATTCATTTCAGCAGTGACCCAAGCTCCTTCCCTCAGCCACAATCTCACAGAGGGGCTCAGGGCTGGACAAAATAAAAAAGCTCCTGGTTCTGATCTTGGTTTCCCCAGTGTAGTTGCTACATAACTTCACTGACTTAAACTTCACTCTGTTTGTACCTTCATCTGGTTGTAAAACTGAAATAAAAAATGGCTCTTTAACATATAAATGCAGCTGTGTGTTTTTCACCCTATACTAGACCTTTCCATCTTTATACATTTCCAAACATTTACTGGATCATAATTTCAAATTCTAAAATAAATAATTTCAGCATGATTACTCAGAACACAGGGAGAACAAGTACATTTAATTTACTGTCAGCAGAGTGTTATGGGTCATCCCATGTAGTACAGAGTTTGAAAGAGAGTGGGTATACTGCATAGGGTATTCAAAAGAATTAGTGACATGAGTGGAAACAGTGCTACGTCAATAGCAAAGAGCAAGGTGAAAATTGCCCTGCTACTGGTGCCTCCTTAAACCAGGTTCCTCTCAGGAAAGTGTGGGTTTTTTCAGTATTGTCAGAAGGCTGGATTTTTTAAATTCTGGAAATCGGTACCTGTGCCAACTGTTAAAGCATTTGGACAACATTTTCCAATTAAATAGCTAATATACAGCTGTTCATGAGAAGCAAATAGAGCGTTTAATTTAGTTTGCTCCATTAAAATATCTGTACGATGGTGGGAAATCTTTGTGCACCACTGGACAGCATTTCTCCGCTTTTGCATCCTCCTGGTTGCATGACAGTGGCATCAGGTCACTGAGAGACAAGTGCTGACAAATAGTACAAGACGGATGACAAGGGAAGGGGGCACGGTCAGATCCAATGGCTAGGCTGTACAAACACAAAGTCAATAGCCATGCTGGAATAGTTTCTAAGAAGAACACCAACTATACTTTTATTTGGGTAGCTTGAGTTTTCAGAGTGGATGAGCACATGGGGCTCCTAGAGATTTCTCAGAGACATTTGTACCTTTCAAGTCTTACATCCACAGCAAACACTATGTTGGCTTTTGCGTCCTGTGGAAAGCGTGACAGGTCTTTGCAGGCACAGCAGTCTCAGACAGGGAATTCTGCTTAATTTATTGCCACTTCACACAGAATTTCAACTACTGATTCAGGTACTGAGGGGAAAAAAAGAAGACATAAACAATTGAACACTTCGGGAAAGACCTTTTCGCTCTCCCCAAGCTCAGCTCCAGGTAACCACCTCTTCCACCCCCCTTCCTAGCCTCAACATCCCTCACTTTCAATAGGTGTTATGCTCAGTCCCTCCCAATGCCTTCTGTGAGGCACTGGGCAATGTGGAAAGTTTGGGTCAGCATGTAATGGCTTCTTTCTGCTGTTCCATGCTTCTTACTAACTTTCCTCCACTGCTCCTTGACTCTTACTGTTCCTCTGCTTCACAGTGGGTCCTCCATGGGCCATAGTCTGTCCAGGGATGCCCGTGCTCTGGCATAGGTCCCCCATGGGCCACAGTTCCCTCCAGGGTGTTCCTGCTATGGCATGAAGTGCCTCCCTCCAAGACTGTCTCTCCCTTCCATGTGCCTCCTCCACTTCTTCCTCCTCCATCTCCTCATAGATCTCCTCATGTCTCCTCCAGTGACTCCTGCCCTAGAGGCTGCTGCTCTTTCTTAAATATGTTAGAGCAGAGGTGCCATGTGCTGCTCTCATTAGTTGAGGTTTTGGCATACGGTGGGTTGTTTTCATCCCTTTCAAAGCTGGCTGAAAGCGGCTGTGACTGGCACAGTGGAGTTCATGCCCTCCTCCCTTGTAGGCCCCTGCTACTAAAAGCCTGCCAGTTATGCCCAATACACAGTTCCCATGACATGCACTTTCAGATTATACCTGATGCTTTCTTCTTTTCCAAAGGCTAGTCTTCTGCTTCAACCTGTTCCCTCACCACAATGTCCTTTTGCAAGTATGAACAAGCAGCCCACACTAAGGTCCAAGGCTGGGTGCAAGGGAAGAGCTGCGGAGCTCCAAAGGGCCTGTAGCTACGCCAGTTACTGAGAGGTCAGAAGTCATGTAAATTGCTGTTCATGGAAAAGACATTATGTAGTGGAATGAAGGGGTGGAACTGAAAGTAGGAAAACACGCTGTGTTCTTGCTGAGGAAGAAGTTGTTTCTTCGTACTTGTAACTTCTACAAGCCAGAACTCACCATTGTTGAGCCTGCAAGATTGATGGCTCCTAAGGTCAGGATACTTTGACAAGACTGTGGGCTTAGTCATGAACATCAAGAAATGCCTTGTATAAACTGAAGAGGTCTAAGACAGGTTGCAGCAATAAAGCAAGTCACAGTTTAATACATCTTTTGCAGTCAGCTGTTGAGGTATTTCATCTGGAAATCCAAGCTCTTTTTAACCCTAGATGACCTAGTTTGGACTGAGTTTAGGAAGCAGGAAAGATATCAGATTAGTAATACTTCTATTTAGAAAATCACCTTTCAAAGAGCTTTGCTTACCTCTTTTCTATTATTTGACAGCTTTGTAGCACAACCATAGCTTCAAGATTCCTCACTATTGTATCTTGGGGTACACACTGAAGGTTAAGCTGCATTTTAGGCATCTGCTCTGTCTTGGTTTACTCTCCCTTGATTTGCAGTATCTGAGTCAGAGGATGGTGACAGCTTTCACAAGGTATTCCTGGAAGGAGCTTCCTAACTTTTAGTAAGAAATAATTGCATTATTATTTTATAGCAACATAAGCTCTCACTGAGCATTCTAGCTTCAATTTGTGTTTCCCAACATAGGAGTTAGTCACTCCAGCCTGGTTTACAGCCTAGTGAGTACAAGTGACTGCATCATGCTGTTTACTGCAACCTACCATGCTCACTTTTCTTCCCATCCTTCTATTTACAGAAAAACAGGTAACAGGCTGTTTAGTTGTTCCACCTGGAGAGAAACAGAAGCACTGGCTGAGGTTTAAATATCCCTACATCCTCCACTGTGCCCTGCAGTGGGGAACCTTTGAAGTGCTTATCTGTGCCATGTGAAGAAGTGAATCTGGGAAGTTACTGCCCTCAAATCAGAGAATATTGCAGGCCTGTCCCAGTGCTTGCTGGTAGCAAAAGAGCTTGCTCTCATCCTCTCCATCTTTCTATATAAATGTAGGCCTCAAACTGGCTGCAGTCATTAATAAGATGCTTCTGTGACCTTTAAATAAAATATATTGCAGCTTAGATATGAGCAAGCCACGATTTAAGCAGTTATGGGTAACATTTCTTAATGTAACATACCTCGTGTTTAAGAAGGGTGATTTAAAAGCCATCTCTCATGAGGGTTAGTTGCCAAATGGCTGCTGTTATTTTAAGAATAGAGCCCATTGCCATGAGCTTAGCCTTGTAATTTCTCACAAACACTTAACATTAAATATAAGCAAAATTACATCTGCAGTTACCTATATACAACAAGGTGCTGTGAAACTCACAGTTAACAAAATTACTACATTTTGGATGTAAAATATACATGCAGCCAAATACTTCGGTGGTAAAAACTCTTCGACTTTGCCAGAAATAGGCTGATTTTCCCAACCATGGATCTAACCTATAGTTTGAAGAACAAAGAAAATATGTAGAGTTGCCAACTAAAATACTGGAAGCTTATGTAAGGTAGCAATTTTAATTTTATATTAAGTTTCTTCCTTTCTTAGATTCCCCAGAGGTATACTTTATAATGGCATGCAGCATGAATGTATTTTTGTGTTAACATTTCAACCTTCCTCTGTGCAATTGTCTTTCAAAAATTAGCCCAAACCAGGACTCCTGCAGAAATATTTCAGTGTACATGTGCATTGCCAGACAATTTTTATAGGGATAGACTAGCCTGCACGAGTCAGGGTTTCTGTGCGAGAAATGTGATTGGATGGATAGCTATGCAGAATGTAAAAGTTCAATGTGAACAAAGCCCATGCTTTAAAAATTCTGCACTTCATCTACCATAATAAATGTTCATGCTAGTAACAAGCCCAGTGCTTGGAACAAGGAAGCAAAAATTCATCACAAAACAGAAGTGTAGTAGACATAGAACACGATCAAATGCAAAGAAAGCCAAATAAATGGATGCAATGTGGTTTTATCTAACCTCAGTATACGTACTGATGGGCAAATCTTCATTGGTGTAAAATGGACCAAGCAGGATGTAAACTTCACTAACTTAGCCCTTAAGATGCGAGTTAAAATGGTCAATTCCCCAAATTTCCTCGTGGCCATCCAAATGCCATTTCACATCAGCTGCAGCGCTCCAGTCCTTAAACAATTATTTAATATAGATCAAAATTTGACTGTTTAAGATCCTTACTCAGTCAGTCCTCACGAAACTCAATGCGACTTTTGCCTGAATAAGGACTCCTACACTGGGCTCATTACTACAAAAGCTTCACCCTACATAGAGAGCATGTATTTGAGTAGCTCCATTAAGTCAGTGGAGATGTGTGCTTGGGAATTTGACTGCATAGGTTGACAGTGCCCCCTCTAAATTTTAACAAAGTCCATCCCTGATTAACAAATCTTCTCTCACCCACAGTTCTAGAGCTGTAGACAACACTGTTTAGTGCAAATCTTAGTGGCAAGGGGATCGGTTTTAGGAAGTGATGTTTTTCCTTCACTAGATAATGACAGTCAAGAAGGGAAGGAAATGCACTGTCAAGTGTTCAAAACCAGCCTGTGAATCAGAAGGAAAGAGAGGAGGGGACTACTCCATAACTGTACAGTCTGCTTCAGTGCCAGTATGACCAGAGGCCATGGAGGAAAGTATGCTATCCCTCGCCTCCAATCTCAGCAGAAGAGTTACACTCAGAGCAAGCCATCCTCAGGCCCTGGAAGGTTTTATTTACCTAACCTCACTGCAATACACAGGTCACTGAGCCCCTTGGCCTCCACCCAAGCAAAGGCGTGCTTTTAGGTTCTTCAGCCTCACAGCAGCTTCCTCCAGCACAGAGCTGGAAGACTGTCTCAGTCCTGACAACGTCTCCACATCTATGACAAGGGAGGATACAGGCCTGCTGCCTGCCATGAACTGCAGTGCCCTTAAAGAATTACATTTTTTGTTGTTGTTGTAGTCAGAACCATTTCCTCTTCTTTTCCCATCCCTGGCCTCTGCTGAGCTCATGAGTACTCCACATTACTGAGCTTTTGTGTGTCCATGCCATCCTACAAGGACTTGCTTTCCAGGAGGCAAGAAACATCTCTTACATTTCCTTCTCCAGGAGTGACTTTTTCCAGAGACAGGACTGAGACCAGGTTTTGCTTTTGTTCTCTTTATACAGCTTAAGAAGCACCTTCTGCAAGTGAGCTTTAAAGGCGTCTCTTCAAGTCTTGCGTTTCCCCAGACATCAAGACAAATGTGTTCTGCAGAATGAAGGATCTCTGATCAACCCCAAATTTTTCCAGAGCTGCTCAGAATTGCCTGCTGATTTCCACACTTAACAGACACTGCAGTCTGCTCTGTAGAGCCTAACCTGTTCTCCTCTGACTAGGTTGCTCAGTTTGGGGTTTGCTTTGTGCTATGCTTTTACATAAAAAAACAGGCAGCTTTTGAGTTCTGCCAGCTGTAACATTTTGCCTTGCTGAAACAGCTTCGCTTTCTGTATGTTTCCACCTCTTTTATCATGGCAGCAGATTTGACCTCTACATTCTTTAGCTACTTGCAGGCATCCGGTGCTGGATCTAGGGTGTAGCCAGCTTGCTCTGCAGACACAATCCCCTTCTTGGCTCCAATATGGGCCAGTTCCTGCTTCTGTTCATTTTGTCCTAATATGAAGAACAGGTATCTCCCTGTGCCTGTTAATTATCTCCCCAGCATCTGTAGCAAGAGGACACAGCTGAGTTTAATCTTCTCAGGTGCCCCTCCACCCCGTCCATTACTGTGTGATTTCATCAGGTAGTTGGAGAGACTAATCCCATTACTGCAAATCCTGTCTTGCCTCCAGTGTTGGTGCCAGAGGCTGGGCAGCCACTGGTCAGCGTATCAGCAATCTTCCTGGGGATTCAATGGACTCACAAGCTATTGTACATTTCCACAGAGGCTCCAGTACCTAAGCTACGTCCTTCCTTACCATTCTTAGCCAGTTTTCCTCTTTATCCCCATGTGGCATGCCCAAGTGTGAAATGCTGTCGCTTCATTGTCCAGCATAAAAACTCACTGATGTCAGTATCTAGACCCTCTCTCTCCATCGGAAGAGGTTCTTTCTGTTTCTCTTCAGCTTAGAGGACCTCCCTCTCATGTTGATGCTTCTGCTTCAGCATATTCCCATCTGCACCCGTAGCAAGAATAACGTAACATTTTGGAGGCCCAGTACTTTTGGAGAAGGACAAGACAATCAACCTCCATTTCTCTGTCCTCAAGTCTTTACACAGTCATTCTATCCTGCTGTACTTGCTCGTGGTCATGCTAGCCAGACCCTCCACAAAAACTAGTAATTCTGGGGCCTCTTATTTCTCCTGTTAGCTGTTTGCTCCATTTCTTAGGCCTCAGAGTATTGCACATAACTGTACAGGAGTTAGCTAGCTTTACTGATTCTACTACCTTATAAGGAACAAAACATTCTGGTCATATTTCTTCCCAAGTCAGGATCCACTAGATCAGGCCTCTCGTTGGCAGCCAATAAGATATTTTCTTTTCCTTGAGAAAAGCAATGTCTTCAGCATTAGCCCCATCAGAATTACAGAGCAATGAGATATCCGTTTGTGTTGGTTTTCCTGATAGCTGTAAAAACTTGTCCACTTTCTTATTGCACATTGAGGAAGGAATTTTATTACAATTGCTGTATCCTGTGATCTCTGTCCAGGCTTCCTCCCTAAGCTGTTCATCAGTGTTGACTTTCACATCTTTCTAAAGGAAGTTATGATCAGGGACAAGTTTTTGACTGAGATTTCCAGGACTCCACTTTGGCGATGTGTGGGCTATTGAATCATTGTAGTCCACCAGAAAGAAATCTGCAGTGACAATGATTCCTGGCAATCAGCTCAAAACTATTATTTTCCAAAAGAGCTATATAAAGAAATGGAAGGCACAAGAAAACTGATGGGTATGTAACACTAAGAAGAGAGGATACAGACCATACAGAGAGATGCAAGACAAGTTTAATTCCTATGCTACCATATAAAGCTCTCTTAAGGTCAACCACAAGATGAACATGCATTTTAGGTTTTTGCATATTCTATTTTCTTCATTAAAATCAATAAAATATAACATTAACAAATTCTTGCAATCCATGTGCCAGAAACAGTGTTACCTCATAAGAAGCTATCATCAAGAAAACTATATAGGAAACCTATACAATCTCATTTCTGTAAAGACATTTTTTTCCATTAGTGCTTTTAGTAGTTCATACATCACATGTTGTGCTAATCATAGGCAGTTAGGAGTTAATACAGCTTTGTAGAGCTACTTCAGTGTTCACACACCATTTTGTAACGCATCTGGTTATGATCACTTTTAGAGATTAATTAGATGGGCTTTGGGTCTCATCCATTCCTGCAGGATTGTATTCCCTCTAAGCACACACTGGGCTGATTAACTGGGTGTTACTTCAGCAGCTCAACTTCAGATCCAGAGTTTCTTCACCGAGTATATTTCCTGTTGAACCAGGCCCGTGTGGTCATTATTAATTTTTCTTTTCCCCATTCCATTACCACTTTTTGGTCTTAAAAAGACACGAAACTACATGGATGCCTGTTAACATACAGAAGGGGTCTTGTTTACAATAGATGTTTATCATCCAGAAATTTCTTCCACAGAAGAAGTTCAGTCATCTTCAGATTCAACCTGCTATTGATCGGGCTTAGTGTTTCTCTCAGGGACAGAAAGATTCTGTGCAGTCCATCTGCATGTTCTGCAGTCCCTTTAGTGCATCAAGGTAAAGCAGTTCACTGACTCTGAAAAGTAAATTAAGGCTGTATTTTAAAAGCTGCCCAGTGATTTTAGTTCTCAATTAAATGGAAGTTGGGAAGTGTTTGTCCCAATTTCTGCTACTTTAAAGAATCCACTCAAAGCAATAGGTTCAGAATTTCACTCTTGCTCTCCCAAGACTGCTTTGGAAATTTTTGAGTTTGGGCATTCAGGTTTAATTTTCCTAGGTTGTTTTCATTTTCGATGAATGATCAAGTCAACTCTCACAGATGAGTACCTTCGAAGCTGCCAACAATCGCTAGAATTTCTCTGGAACACTCTGGAGTGACAGCTCTGGAGCCACAATGTCTTATCTGTTTTCCTCTTCTAGACGTTGCGCACAATGATTAGGGTACTGTTTAAAGGTAATATTAATGATCTGTTTATAAATGCTCCAATATTCATGATAAATAAATTTCTGATGGCAGAAAGCTTATGCAAAATTCCTCCCTATGCAATTACGGTTTAGACATATAAGCACATAACATTGTGTAAATAAGGTAATACTGTGCCCTGAATGGATTCCTGCACAAGAGATCATATGTAGCAATGTGAGCTGTAGGGTATTACAGCTGGGAAATCTCAGGCTGCACGGATGGAACTAAGGCTGTAGAGCTAACTGGGAAATTCACTGAAGCTTTTCTGTCCTCAGAATTAGCCTTTAAAAATGGGTGATAGGTTTCCTAGCAAAGTAAGAATGAAAAAATATCTGCTGCCTACAGAATTAAAAAAAAAATTTCTTACCCTAAACTCAAGTATAAAAGGACTCCACCTTCCTTGTTCTTTCTTTCCATTGTCCTTGCTGCTACCCTTTCACAGTTAAAAAAAATGACCCCAAACCAAGAAAAGCTAGGAAGAACTAGAAAGAAGTGTAAGGCAGCAAACAAACAGGAAATACCCTTGAGAAGAACAAACTTTTCAGTTTTGTATCAGCCACAAATCAGAGCTTTCAGAGAATAATTATCAATGTTTTTATCAGTTCTGTCCGGTTAGCTTGTTCTTCATTAGCTTGTTGCATGCAGACAAATAGAAACAGCACTGATTCGGGATGCATTCCGATCCTGCCTACACAAGAACAAACTCCTTCTAAAGAAAAAAAGAAATGTTCTTTCTTTCAGGGGTTTCTTTGGGTCATTTCTCAAGGAGAACTGAGCATCCTCTATGCGTTAAGCAGCTTAGCGGCTCTTGCCCCTGTGCAGGTGTGTCCCTGAAGGCTACAGCTGGAATATAACCTTTTTTATATATTACCACTTTGTAAAAATGACTGCAACAAATGATGGCAAGAAGGAGGAATCCGTCTTGATTTACACTTTTATCTTAATGTTGCTATATCTTAATTCCCTCACTGTGTCAACCCATGGCAGTTTTTCACCTAGCACCCTGGGGAAATTTGACCAGCTATTCTGTTACGAAAAGTTTAAGTTTAGTTGATCCTACTTTGGAATAACATGGTGGAGAAAATGACTTCTTAAGGGATCTTCCCGCCTTGTTTTTCCACATTACTGTCCCTACAAAGGAACAGAGCGTAACTGGAAAAGTACACCTGCATACCGCTGTGTCACAAACATGCTCGGCTGCACACACTGCCACAGGGGAGCCGGAGGAGTTGTCAAACCAACTACAGCACCAGGGCTGGAAGCCCTGTTCTCACAAGAAAATATACAGTAAAAAAATCCTGCTATGCTGTAACTGCTTAGAGGAGGACCAGCAGTCAGGAGTTTTGAGGCACCTCCTCCCTTTGCACAGTATCAGCCACGCTGGGAATGTCAATGTAAATCTACTGCCAGTACTGTGACTGCTACCAGAGCTCTATGCGAGCCTCTGCATTTCAGGTTTCAAAATTTTCCAGCAGTACAGGAGTTATTGGCTCCCCTACCAACTGGAACTGACTCTGGAGACTTGAATGAGCCACTGCTGTTCAGAGATGCTCTCACTGTTTGATAGTTTACCTCCCATGCACAAATAATTTTTTGACATATGGAATTTATCTGCTTGGCATTAGCAATAATAATAACTCAGACACACCCCTTTGCCACTTATATAGCAATTTTAGAAAAGAACATTCTCACTGACCAGTTTTCTGGCATGTGTCTGAGATGTGAGAATGTGTGGGCCTCCATGCCTAAATCATTTATTGAGGAAAACTCTGGTGAAGATAATCAAAGAAAAAGCAAGGCAGATTTTATGAAAAACAGCAACTACACTCTAGTTTTGACCTGTGTCTTCAAATATCAACAGTAATATACTTTGCGCTTAACTACATGTTCCCTTGCCTACAGTGAGTTATCACAACTGCATGCAAATCTTGTGTACATTTCTTTTACCTATACTTTTCTGAGAACCTCAAAACCCTGGCTCTTCCAGCTTTTTGTTCCTGGGACTGATTTGCAGACAGTCAGTTTTTGTATTTGCATTTTTTCACTTGCACTCCCTGGCACTTCCTAGATGGAGACTGCCGGCAGCTAAGCTTTGTCTTGTTGTTAGGATTCTGTGGCGTTCTGGCAGCAGCAGTACAGAGCAGATGGCAGGCCTTTCTCCTTTCTTTAAGATGCACCAACTGACTGGGAACCATGTATGGCCATGAAGTAGAGACTGAATGCAACAGTCCATCCAGGTAATGGTATAGGAGAGAGGGGCTGTGAAGCAATGCACAACATGACCCCACTTCTGACACTTCCACAAATAACTATCACTCACCTTTGAATCAAGTTCCTCCCTGTTGTTCTGATCAGAGGAGTGATTATTTTACATCGGTGGAGACCAGCTACAGCCAAAACGAAGTTGTGCTCTGCTCCATAGAAACACACAATAAAGGACAGTCCCCAGTCATGGACAGGACAAAATCAGCCCTGACCTTTCCTACAAAATCAGTTCAAGTCCAGTTGGTAAACTGATGGTAAACTTCATTTCAGCCTTTCATATATTCATGGATCAAGACGGCAGTATTTTCTGCTAGTTAGCGATTACAGTTTCATCAGCTAAAATAACACTACTGATTTATATGGAGCTGCATTAGAGAACCTGGGCCTCACATGCACATATTAAAGGAAAAACCTTTTCAAACCCTTCTGTCAAACCAATCTATGTGAAAAGCCTCCTTCTGGCACATACAAATGACATCCAAATCCTGCACACCTATGGCTAGCTGCAAGGCAACATTGGAGATGGTTAAAACTGAGTCTCTCATAGCAAAGTTTGCGTTTTTCAAATTCTCACAAGCTTAATTAATTACTCACATGTTTAATGACCTTTAAATAAATGGATAAATCCTCATCTGTTGGTGTTAATGCAACTATGCAAATTATACACAGGTGAGAATGTATTTGGAGCACACTGGTTTACCTGTTTTCTCTTTGACAAGACTGGTTTCTAAACCATCTAATCCACATTTATCCTGAGGAATACTGTAGTAGAAAAGCAAATATCAACAAGTTCCCATGCTGGGTACAGAGAATTATCTCCATGGATTTCCTGTCTTTGCCAGTGCATACCTCATACTCCCTTGTACTTTTCTCCTACCTCTACCTTGTTCCCTACAAAAGAGACTTCCTTTATTTGTCCCTATCCCCTAGCCTGTACTAGCCTCGCTAGTTAACAGCAGCCCATGGAGCCAGACTCTGTGACAGGATAAACCAGGGTGCATCCAATGCCTTCAGTTACATTACACCACTGCAGACCAGTGTTAAAGGCTGGCTCATGCACACAGGGAGTTTACTACTTCAAGTCAGCAAATTGCTGAATTGCTGGGACATGCTGCAAATATGTCTAATTACTGGAAGGCATTCCTCCATCTCAATATACTGCTAGTTTAAACACAAACTGACTTAGAGCTTGTCTACACAAGGAAGCTACTTCTCAGTAAGGAAGAAAGTGAATTTACAGTTGAGCACTATTCTCCTGTGGACACAGTCAGCGTGCATGAAGTAGGCTACTGTTTGGTCAAACCTTGTGTGAATATTTGCTCAGGAATGATTCCTTGAAGACTGCCCAGTGCAATGCAGACCAGCCTTGTGAGACCCAGTGAAGACAAATATGCTGAATATACTGCAATACGCAGTAAGAACCAGTGATGAAAAAAGCTAGAAGAAAACCATAGCTTTCCTGAAAGTTAAGGTTATTACCCATAGTAATCCATTCTTGATACCCCTCTGTAGCTTGCCAAACAGATGGTAGGTTAACTGCTGTAAGGTTAACTCCTAAGGAGCCTGGGCAAAGGCTCTCACTGTATCACATACACATGCACATGAGGTGGGTTCTCCTGTTGGTCAGACAGCTGGTAACAGAACTATTACATTTTCAAAAGGAAAATGAAGCTTTCCTGATGTTTCATTTCCTCTTCTGTGCTGCAAAATCCTTTGGCCTTCTATCCTTCTTTCCTAAAACTCACTCAAGAGTTCTTTGTCAACCAACCTCTTCTTACTGGCTCTTCTTCTATTTTCAGCTTAGCTGTTCTACCCATCAGCTCTTCTCTGTCCAATTTGTCATACCATTCTTCCTTCGCTACTTCTTGTCCCATCTTTTCTGACTTAACATTGACTAAGGAAGGCAGTTAAATCTTCCTGAAACAAGGCTACAAAGCAAGACCTATAAATGGGAAGGTGATAATTTCAAGACATGGCAGCATAGTCTGAAAATATCCCTCTTCCAGTTTTATCAGTTACAGGTAAGTTTTCATTCTTACCCAGAGAAACACACACAATACTAGGCCATGGATATGTTAAATTAGCATAAATTTTGGCACCACTTGTTTGGTCATGGCGTATGCACCACAAGTGAAGAGTGTAGTTCCATTCCTAGTTAAGCTGCTGAGATGCTCAACTTGAAATAGATAAAAAAACCCATCTAGGTACATGAATCCTATTTATCTATATATAAATATATGGGCCTCAATTATTACTTTTTAAGATAGAAGTTTGGAATCATGAGGACAATTGTCTAACAGCTTCAAAGTATGTTGACTCAGATTTCATAAACACATTGCACATGGGGCTGCCTTTCTAAGTGATCTGTAAGCAATAAATCATACAGCTTGAACCCCCTTGCTAACACTAGACTGTGACTAGTACAACTTCTTAGAGAGTCCCACACTGAGCCCGTGTGATTCTGGGATTTTCATGTGCAGTTACATGCAAGAAGACAGAAGAAACTGGTAGAAATCACTACAAACAACATCTGATTTCTTCTACCAGGGAAGCTGTGCACAGGTTGAGCCCCATGCATAGTGCAGATCCCTCAATAGTGTGTAAAAGAAGGTATGTTTAGGTCTCTCCTTTACAAAGACCCTCACTCCTCTACACTCTTGCTCCAGACAAAAAACACTTTGCCCAGGCTAAACAAAGGACATTTAAAAATAATGTGAAGAGCAACTTCCAAATAACTTATGGGAGGAAATGAAAGCATATATGTCCCTTTTACTTAATCTGCACATGAACTTTTAAGCCTTGGACAAGGCCACTGTTTTTGAAGGTGGAAGAGATGCAGTTGGAGTTTGGAGCTGTAGGTCCTTGTCCCCTTCTCACACAGATTTCATGTGCTGATGCACTACAGTACCTAGAGGCTCCACCATCCCATTCAAAGCTGAAGATGTTTTGGATCCTGGTGTACTTGGGTGGGATTTTTTGGTTATTTTTGACAACTTTTTCTGTTGTTATTCTGGCAGTGCCTGAGCAGAAGTGAGCTGAATGCTTCCTAGGATGGGCAGAGACATGCAAAGCAAAGTGAGTTAATTGCTTTTGTTTGGTGTACGTATGGAACAAAAAATGTCAAGCTGTAAAATGTAAAACATAACTGCCACCAAAGGTTTGGTCATCACTTAATTCAAGACACCCCTGTGGCCTAAAACTGGACAGAACTTCTCTTTCCAAGCGTGCATGGCTACTATTGAAACAGAAGTAAAATCTCTTGGCTGTGAAGAATCATTCTGATAGATAACCTTTGTAACCAACATTACGCGTATCCCCAGCCAGAAGTCGATATCCTCCTTTATATTCAGGAATCACAGAAAACGCATCAGTCTCCTCCTTCAGGCATGTTCAGGCGAGACAAGTTTTGCTGGCACCAAAAGACCTCTACAAAACCCTTCACTTTTTTTTTTCTTTTCAGGAAAAGGATTTTGCCTTGCATTCTGCAAAGCTCCAGGTGACCCTGAGGGGGACACAATTATGAAGGCTGCTTGTGTACTTTACTGTAACTCTTCTTAGCACCTTAGAAGCCAATTCAGAGAACTACTTAGGTAATAAGTCAAAAATGCCAAAAATTACTCATGATTAGAGCATCTCTACATTGTTGATTAAATAGGATCACAAGTGTGTGCAGTTCAGCAGCCAAACCCAGACTTCTTGCATCCATTTGCATTGAGGTTCATATCTTCGTTATTGTTAATACCAGGTCTGGAAAAATGTATATACTGTACCCTTCTTTTAATGGCACTGACATTAGCACATAAAACAGTCCTCAGAGCCAAGACCCACATCCTGCATCTGAACTATATCAAGCACCACACTTGGGATTCATATGCCATATAATGAGATAATGTAGAGGCAGGAACAATGTGTAACACCTACCCCACCCCCACCCCCTGACAACTGAATAGAAAAAGGAGGAAGATACATTAAACCCATAAATCTCAAAAATTCAAATGGTGTTTCTGTGGCATGGACATTCTACCTCCATTTCACCTACCCACTATTTCCTTTAGGAATAGCTGAACTAATACAACCCCTGGTAAAGATACACCAAGCTGTGATGACTTCACACCAGTGCCAAAATTACTGAAATCAGGGAAACAAAGGGAAGGCTTGAGACTGCTCGATTCAGTCTATATTGTATTGCAGGCTCTGGGCTTAATTCAAAGAACAGGGATTCAGCCATATGATTTAGAGTTTTATTCAGTTTAACACTAAAATGTCCAATTTGTATTTTATAATGGCAATCTGAAGAATTATCAAGACAATATTACCTTTATGGGGAAGAAAATTCCCAGGCATATCCCCATTGTTTCTAACTCCTAGATAGCTGTATTTATTGTCTGTGTACTAATTAGTCTCTTCAACCAGTTGGGGTTGTAAAGCCAGGTCTCAGACCCAGGCAGAGGCTTTAGTTATTGCTAACAGGTAATTACCCAGAGCATGCTACAGCCTCTGAAAGGAAAATTAAATAACCAGCATATGATGTAAAGCAATAATCCTGCTCTTACTGTAATAAAAATGAATGTGCTTCCTTCTCTAGGTAAGAGAGCTGGGCTCCACATTTGTTTCCATACTGAACTATATGTTTTTAAATTGCCATGCCGCAGAGATTTTTTTGTTTGTTTTCTTCCAGTATTAAACCCCTCAATTCCTCAGCCATGGAACAGGAAGAGATTATGGAGTTCAGCACAGTTCTTGAAATCAAAGGGAGTTACTTCTCCAATAGGAAAGCTTTTGTTCAGAGCACAAGGCTGTTTAGACACAGTGTAGATCTGTAAGCTGTAAGGAACAGTTAGTGCCAGAGAATTTAGCTTGTTCATTGTGCTCATCAGTGTGTGTTACCATTTTGGCATGAAAATAAAAGCTGCACAGTATTAACAGAAGAATTATTAAAAAGGTAGAACATTTTCACAGCCAAGTGGCCACAGTTCACTGTTATTTCAGACCTGCACAGTGCCAATCATTGTGGTGACAAACCCTGAAGAGTAACTGGGCATGACCAAAAGGGATTGTTTGAAAGCCCTACTCTTGCAATCAATTGCAAGTGTATGTATGCTTGTCAGTCTCTCAGCCTGCAGCACCTGTGTGTACACTGTGGGACACAGTTTGAGCATTTAAAGAAAATTTAAAGGGAGCTCAGTTGAGAAAAACACCCAGATTTCACGCACATAGAGAGAAATATTCACCACTTAATTTAACCGTATGTTGGACATCCATTTGAAAACAAAGAAACTGAGAACTCAACTTTTCTTGGAGAGGAAAGCTTATTGTACAACAACTAACTTCCACTTATCCTCTGTTTGACTTCGAATTCCTCATGATATTTTGCCTTATGATTTTACCTCCAGCCTGATGCAAAAGCATTTATTACCACTATCATTTATTACACATGATAATTCTCACAACATATTTTACCGTTTTTACTGCAGTAATGCACAACACTTCCAGCCAGTAACCAGGTAGTTTGTAAACACCAAATATGAAGACAGTTGTTGCAGCATATAAACATTTTTCATGTACCTGGAGCACTGTATTTGCAGACTGTGAACGTCTTACAAAAAATTAAGTCTCTTTAGTTCCATACCTGGCCTCATTTATCACACATGGTTACATTAAATCATTTCAGAAATCTGTTTAAGAAATCCCAGATACGTGACTGAAGTCTTAACCAAGGCCTAAGGAGGCTAACAATATTCCTGCCAATGGGGAAAAAAAAATCTGACCAAAAAACTCCCACATTTGAGATAATGTCATTCTAGCTCCTAATTCTAAAATTCCTGATTCTAAAAAGGAAGCTGAAAATGAACACTTAAAGATCCTAACTTCTGTCTTTACCATACAGGACTTTTGAGGGTGTCACAACATCGGGTATAATTGGATTTTTTGCCTTTGTAGGCTGGATAATGAATATTCCACTAAACAAGGATCCAATTACACTTCCAAGGAAACTGAATTGGAACTCCGTGCTATTTTTAAAGGCAATCCAGTTTACAATAAAATTCCAGCTCATCTGGCTTAGTTTCCAAGCTGGGGAGACATGTCCAGTCTTGTTAGAAACGCTGCAGAAGCATGAGCTTTCTACCCTTGGGTAGAAAATACCCTTTTCAAGAACAGCTCTTTTACAGTTTAAGCTGTCCAGATTAGAGTGTAAAACCATCTTAAAATATAGCAGGACAGGAATGGTGCTTGAAAATGCTGTATATGTGTCTATCTGCTTTTCAAACACAATCACTGTGAGACAGATGAGAAGAGATGCACTTGCCTGAAGCACATTTTCTGCTGCTGCAGTCTGAGATTCCTGGCTGCAACTCTGAGTCACCACTGAAGTGACACAAGGAGGGACAAAGGCCTGTAGAGCAAGGACAGATGACAAGGAAGAAGGGAAAGGAAGAGCACAGAAAGTGCAAGCACTCACAAGAACAGATCCAGAACACAATCCATGGAAGGCAGGGTCTTTTGGAAGGGACTGCAATACCAGCTCTGGTATGCTACTCATCAAAAGATTTTTTTATCTAGACCCAATTTACCTCATAATTCTGTCCTCCCAAGCATGCTGACACTTCTTTTATCTTCAAAGTATAAAACCTGCTTCTACACTGGTATGTATGCAAGTCTACAGCTACTACAAAATTCAGGAGACAATAAAATTGTGTGAATAAATGTAAATAAGATATTATCCCACTAGAGAAACAAAAATTAGAGCTTTGATAAACTTTGTATTCATGAGGAAGTCAGAAGAGTTACTGGTATGTATAACGGGCCCCCAGACAGTTCAGTACTTAGTAAACAGCAATTGTGCAGTTTCCCTCAAATATTTCTGAAGTGAAAGATAACAAATACAGGTGGAAAATCTCATCAACAGGTGTGGGCAATGCAACCGCGGGGGGGGGGGGGGGGGGGGGGAGGAAATAACTTCAAAGGCTGTAAAAGTGATAAAATGGTTAGTTTCCTACCACCACCCCGTTTCCCACAGCAAATCTAAGTATTTCCTCTCAATTTATTTGTGCCTTTGTACAGCACAGGGATGACCAGTAAACAACTTTACGCAGCAACCTGGGAACAACAGAGTAGTAAGCAAGAGAGCAAAAGAAATCAATCAGTGCTTTGGAAGTGGAGAGAAGAAAGCCTACAAGAGAACCAGGGGTGGGATCCCAGTGAAAAACAGCAAAAAACACAAGGGGGAAGGAAAACAATGGAAGCATTTAACTCTATAGCAAATCGCAAAGCTGCTTCTAAGAGTAAGGAAACATTCTTCCTGAATTCTTTACTGCTTAACTTTACATTGCTGTGCAATACCGTGTCGTTTGTGTGAGCCTGTGCTACAGCTTGAGTAGCTAAACAGGAGCAACCTGTAGCCTGTGAAAGAACAAAAAAAATTCATTTATCTCTTGTGCAGCTATGTAATGACAGTTAAACGGTACTTAAGTTGCTTTTATGGAGTGGTGTACAAGAAACGGGAACATGTATCATGTTACAAATTCTTGCAGCATTAAATTTCCTTCAATTTTGGTCTCTTCTAGGCCAAGGGAGGACTGCTGTGTTGTGCTTTGAGAGCCTATCCTGCTGTTAAGACAGTTAAAGAGAAAAAAGTGATTACAGCATCAGGAAGAACTACAAACATTCCTGAAACTGAGCTAAAAACCCCCAAGGATAATCCAAGTCTTCAGTTCACAGGCCAGTTAGGGTCATCCTCACCATCCGTTACAGCAATGTCCTTGGAACATAAGGAACAGTGGCGCTCTAGCTACACACAGCACAGAGGGACAGGCTCTTCACCCGATTTTCCTGGTTAAGGACCACAGGGTAAATTTGTGGAATAAATACAAGAGGCCAAATTGAGACTGGGTAAACTGTACCTACAAAAAATATGTATTTAGACCCTCCAAGTGCAAAATTCAACCCAGCTGCAGGATTCACGTGTCCGGTCTCAGTAAACACATCTACAACGTACCGATTTTAGCTCTTTTAAAAATTGCTGTGGATGCCTCACCACTGTGGTTTTAATGCTGTAGAGATACCCAGCTCTTCCAGAGTGAGCGAGCATTTCAATTTGCTCCTAGAAAAGACTGCAGAATTTTTTTTTTTCCTTTTTCTTTTAACTCTTTTCTCCATCACGTACTGCCAGCTCAGAAAGAAAGGTCTGGGGTTGGTCTAGAGGTTTCGTAAGTCTCTTTTGAGCACTTAATGCTTGATCCAAGACCAAAATTCTCACTCGAAGTAATCCTTTCAAGCTAAAATCTATACAGCATTGGTATAAGCTTTGCGTGCAACAGAAGACTCATTCACGCAGCGTACCACTGGGGCTGCTGAAAATTACTCTGCCAGGTAATCGTGGAGCAGTACGGGCTTGCGTTACCATTTCGCCAGCAGCGTTCGAAGGGAAACCAGAAGCGTGGTTTGAAGGATCGGAGGCACAGAACCCACCCCCCCCTTCCCTCCGAAGGAAAGGAAAGCAAGCGGAGCAACACGTGCACGCCCTCCAGCAGTGACCGACAGTAACCCCGCGCACAGCCACACTGAGCTAGAAGTAAAAACACGCTCTTCCCTTGCCAGCCTTGAAGATGAGCAAGCACTAGGGTATCTACAGCGTAAGCCCTGCAAGCGCATAACCCTTCGGCTGCAAAATAAGCGGCGGTGGGAGGGGAAGGGGAGCCGACCTGACAAATATAGCACGCACCGACTTCTGCTGCAGGCGAGCACACGCACCCCTACCAACAGACTTTGCCACCCGCCCGGCTTCGCCGTCGCCCTGCTCCCCCTTCCCCGTGGAAACGCTGAGGTCCCAGCCGCGCTCCGGCCCGCGGGGGTGGGGGGACGACGACTGCATTTTGGGGGCGGGGGGAGAACCCGGGGAGTAGGCAGGCTTGGATGTCCGTCCTGCGAAGAGCAGTTGCGGGGGGTGGGGGTGAGTCTTGCCGAGAGATGCCCGGGCGGGCCTGCGGCAGGAGGGCAGCCCCACCACGGCGGCAGCCCCACGGCAGCCGGCGCGTCCCGTGGAAAGGGGTCCCGCGCAAGCGCGCTGAGCGCCGCCGCTTGACCGACAGTTACCCCGCCGGGACGCGGCGCGGCGAAGTAGGTGAAAAGTAACTCGGTGTCAGCGCCCTCAGGAAACGCCGCGGCGCCCTGCGCATGCGCGGGAAGCGCTTCCCCCCCGCCCCCCCGCTTTCCTCCGCGCTCTGCTTGCTCCGCAGCGGCGGGGGGGGGCGCTGCCCGGCCCGAGGGCCAGGAAGTGCGGGGGGCCGGGGGGGTGTCTGGCGGCAGCGCTGGGCCTCGCGAGGGCAGAGGCAGGATACAGGCAGGGACCGGGGGTGGGGGCGCCGGTAACGCAGCACAAAGGAGCCAGTGCCTCCCCCCCCTTCTCTCCGCTGCTGGAGGGGGCTGCGAACCCAACCCCCCGCAGAGAGGGCAGCAACTGCTGTCCTTCCGCAGGCGTCCTCCCCCCAAAACGCCCCAGCTGGCCGCTGTGCCGTTGAGGGAGGCTGCAGGCGCGTTCAGCGCTAGCACGTACCCCAGCGGCCTGCGTCGCGGCTTGCGCTGCGTATGGTGACACCCCGAAACCCGGCCCGCCGGAGCCCCACGCACCGGGGTCGGCCCAAGCCGCGGCGCGCTTCTCATTCGCGAGTTACTCTCTGTAGGCCTTCCTTACTAACGGTCAGACTGCGCTCAGCCGTTTTCACACACATACTGGTATGGTAACAGATCTGTTCATCCGTAAGGTGACGCAGCCAAGAGGACAAACGGCTTCACTTTAGACTTTTTAGCTGCTCATGATCTCCTTTAAGGATTGATGCTGGTCCTAACCCAGACAGACTTAGACCTTCGCATTACGCTTCCCAGCTCGTGAAAAGGAGTCACCAACTCTCATATACATACATATGTATTCTGTATATATATGATCCTATATGTAATCGGCGTCTTAGGCACTAGAGCGTTCCGGGGAGAGCGGTGCCCGGGGCCAGCAGGCGTGACTGATGGGACCGACCGTTATGCCCGAGGCAGGAGTGGAGCGCTCCAGCTGGGAAGCTGTTCTGTAAACAGCTGCGCAAGGAACCTGAAGTCACACGGGGAAGCCAAGAAATCTCCAGCTTTTTTGCTTTTTTCCCCTCTCGCAGCGCTGTAGGGGACCTTTGCTTTGTGAAACAGGAGGAGGGTGGTTAATGTCAAGGATGGCACGGTACAGATGCTCCAATAGAGAGAGGTTTCCAGCATCTCACAATCTGTGTTCATCTCCTCTCCCTCCTCTGGAATTTAATTCCTATAAACTGAATAATTTATTGCAGCTCTTGCAAGCTACAAATTATACTACAGTTTACAGAGCACAAAGAGCACTGGTGTTCAGTCTTTTCTGAGCTTTGAGTACAGCCAGAGGTAGGAGATAGTGATTACTATAACCAAACAAAACTACAGTGCCAGGAACTCTGCAGGTGCTTTACAGCTGTACATAAAGCTGCACAAGTGAAAACCGTGGTGGGTTTATCCTATGTTACCACTTCCGCCTTTTGTAAGCACAAGGTATAGGAGATCGCTGGGCAGATTTCATCTCGAAACACACATTTGACTGAATATGAGGACATTGCCTGATGTAACTCTCTGTCTGAAACTGCAATAGGTGCGATGACCGTAACAACATGGAGAAAACATGATGCCATTACTCCATATGGTAGGTTTCTAAACCTATTTTTCAACTACATCTATGTGAATTTCTTCCATTTTCTGTTTTAAGTGTAGAGAGACTGTCTACATTTCTCTGAGACTGACATCACCTTGTCTCTTCTTTAATGAAAACTCACTGTACACTTGGCTTTTCTCTTTTCTAGGTCTGCTAGTCTTCTCTGCAGCTGCCGTGCCCCAGAAACAATTGTTCCAGGTACTGTGTGGCCCAGTCCTAAGGAAGATAAATGTATTTAACCTTACAGAACACACTGCTCTCCCACAACCTGAACATGCTGAAACAGAACACAGCTGCCCAGAGGACAGCACAGAGAGGCTGCAAGTATATTTCAATAGAGAAGGAAAGATAAAGTTGGTATGAACCTTCAAAGTGTGCAGGGAAGAATGTATTATTTCAAAACCCTTCATGTTTGTCCAAGCGGTTGGACAATAGCATTCCTAAAACCATACCATTTCTGTTTTACAGCACCCTTAGAAATGCTGGGTACCTCACAGTACCATTTGAAAATAAGTTCTGGCTTAAAGTGTTTACAATCCATTTTCCTAACGCTGGAGCAATTGATAAATTCAGTCAGGAGTGGTAAGGGGCAGACATGTTAGCATTTCATTTCAGGGCACTGATTCAGTGTTGAGTTTGCACAAAAGTTGGGCAGCCACTTCTCCAAGTGTTCACCTTGCTTTACTCTCTGAATCCATGGTTAAATTTTCACCAAAGTCAGTAAGAGAGGAGCTGATCTGGCCCAAGTTACTGCTGAAAATCTCAGATATTAGGAATTGAAGTTCACCAGTTGGATACCAGTAAAATTGCATGGCAACTTTTTCGTTTAGGACCTGTTATCCCTGTTAACCCAGCAACCTGTTAACCCAGTTAACCTGGCCTCTCCCATTAAAATCAGACCCTCCATTACTTTAGTTTAAGCAGAGCTTTGTTTCCACGACCTTAAGATGGATCATGCCTCAATGATGCTACTTAAGTGTCATGCTGCTGTTTTAGCCTTCTGACAAACTTCTTCCTGCTATGACTTCTCTCACTGTTACAGGCTTTCCACGAGTATTCAGACAAGGACAAAATGGAGTTGGCATGTATCTTCCTCACTGCTGTGAGGGGCTGATGCAAGCAATATACTTGTAGAAATAACCTTTTTTCAAGGGTTACACATTGCCTTTCCTTCTGCCTGCTCTTTGTGTGTGAAAGAGGACAACAGGACAGTATCTGCACTCAGCCACCTGAATCCTTCAAAAACTAGCTTTCCTTTTGAGTGCACACAGCCCTAGCTAGCCCATCCAGCCTAACCTAAAGAACCTGAAGGCCATTGTTTTCAGAAGTATCAGCTAATTTGGGGCCTTTTCAAACACCACCGGAGTTGAGACAGCCACAGGATAATTTGCAAAGATTTTGAGCTTCAGTGGCTCCATTCCTCAGGAGAGAAGTCTTGATCTGTAAGTTAGACTAGAAGTCTGCTCACTTTGGTACCTGAGGTAAACCCTTGAAAACACTGGATTCACTGAGCGTTATTTTACGTGCTTTTACTAGGCCTGTTGTGGGCTGCCCACAGTTGTTGCAGGATCATGTGCCTCACAGGCCACTAGTTTTTCCTGCTTTCTAGCCACACAGGCAAAGATGATCTGCTCCATTTAACACATCAAACCTGCCTTCATCAGGTCCTGATACTGCCTCATGCTGCTTCACATGCTCCCAATGCCTTCAGCCCAAAGCTGTGTGTCTGCACCTCAGAACCTAAGAAAACTTCCACTGCTCTCCCGCCACAGGAAACAGCCCTTCTTGCCTCTCCCGTCCCAACAGTAAATCTTTTCTGTCAGCTGCAAGCAAGCTTTTGTAGCATCCAGCTAATTAGGCCTCCCAGGTATAGAGGGTCACAGACTGCCTGAGTACCCCCGAGAGTTTTTCTTCCTCTCCCAACCTGCTCTTTCACAGTGCTTGCAAGTCTGTCATACCACTGGATTTTATTTGCACAAAAGCCTTTTTCCAAGTGTTGGTGCTTGGAAGGCCCCTGGAATATAAGAATGACCTACACCCACATGCCTGTCCTTCACGTTGACAACTGAGCCAGGCAGTCACAGAAGAATATTTGGAGAAGCATGAGAAAGGAAGGTAAGTAAGTGCGCAATAGAATACCTAATGAAATTCAGGCCTCAGTTGCTACCTGGCAGCTTAAAAGTGCTAGACTTAAGGCCTAGATCCTCATCCCCTGTTGAGCTCTGCTCACTGTATCATGAGAAGAGAGGGGAAGTGGAGGAGAGAGGGTGCAGCTCTTTTCATATCCCTCCAACCATGCAGCTGCCTATTGCTCGGTGGGGATTGAGCTGCATGGGAAATCTGGCAGTTTCATTTCTCTGGAGCTTTTTAGTGCTGAGCTGTTAAACAAATCTGTCCTACATAATGTAAATGTATTCCACAACACAGCACATTATTCTTGATGAAGTCATATGGATGCTAGGGTGAAAATTTGCCTCTAATTTACTCTGCGTATACAGCTTGCTTTCAAACATAAGGTGAATGACTTATTGTAACCTCAGATTGGTTTCAACACCAAGTGATTAAGCCATGACATCTAGACAAAGTAAATTAAGGAAGTGGTTTCACAGAACAGGCTGACACAAGACAGGCACAGAACTAATTCTGTAGCAAAAGTGGGGTGAGTCATGCAGCTGCTACATGTGCTTCAGTTAAGTTCTTTCAGATCGGTATCTCTTGTACATACAGCAAACACGAGGAAGGGGCTATAATCTCACACCATGCTTGTATGTAACAGTACTGCTATAGTAGCATACACCTTCAAACATTTCTCACCCTTAACCTACCAGATGAAATTGGGCATCACTCTTAAGAGAAGGTATACCCCTGCCCTCTACTGCTGCTTTCTCACCCAATCTCCCTTATATTTCAGGCGCTGTATCACCAAAGTCATGACAAGTTTGCAGTGGCTCAGCAGGCCAGCACTTCCTTAATGGTCATCTGTCATATCTCAGAACTTAAATGGATTCCTTGTCTTCTATGGTGTCAAAAATACTGAACCAGATTCCAAAACCACACCGTGGTCAGCTCACCAGAGCGGGCTCACCATCATTAGTTTTCAGATTTAACAGATATCCCTACTGAACTGCTGACAGAAGAAGACAGATTGTTCCATTCTGGAGAGCTGCAAAACTGCCATCTTGTTGTTTTGTTATGAATAGATGGAGTCTGACTGATACAAATGGGTGGAGTCTGGTGAGCACCTGCACTTCATTTTCTTCAGCCTACCCCCAGTCCATACTTGCTGAGACAATCATCCCATCACAGGTGAGTTCAGTGTAGAAGGGGCTTATGATGCCCATTGCCTAAATATCTGTTGGAGGTATCTGCTTTTTAAAAAAAAAAGTACAGTGTTCCCAGTCCTTCAGCTGCATGGACACCTACCATGGTGCTTGATAGGGAGGAGACTGGAATGCAAGTGACTAAAGTAGATGGCAGTGGAGATGGTAAGAAAAATGTCTCTGTTGCCCTGACTGCCTGTCCCAGATGCCTGCTCACTTTAGCATTATCCAGGAAATAAGTAAAGGAAGCAAGTCCCTACCTTTTCCCTGAAGTATTTGTACCATAATTACAGCTGCTGTGTTAGATTATCTTCAGCTCTTACCAGGTCCTGTCAGACAGTCACAAAATGTGTTATATTAAGGATCACTGCACACTGAGAATTCTGCAGTTCCCTGACCTTCATATGCCTGCTGAGTTAGAAGCAGCTGTACTTTCACGCTTCTCCTCATCGATCTAACACGCAAGTATCGGCTCCGCTGGAACTGGTCCTCGCGGTTTACATCTCTGATCTTTCCAAGTTCTTCCCAGAAGACTGGGAGCTCTCATCTGCACTGAGAGTGCTTGTTCTTACTGAACTGGCTTAGCCTTTCCTGATCCTTCCTTAGCAAAACCCCAAATACTAGTTGCTTTTAAATAAATTGCCACTGAGCTACTATTGGTTCTGACTATAGCCATGGCTGGCAGACTGTTGCACAAGGCATGCACTACCCTCATACACACACTAGTTCTCTTTTTTAACTCCGGTATCTTCTGTGCTCTGCTGTTAAAACATTTCCTCCATTTCAACCTAGAAGTGGCTGCATTTTGCTGGGCGATAAAGCAGCATGCTGCATTTGTGTAATGACTCTGAACTAAAGTAACCCCAATGGAGAACTCTTTTCGTTATTACAAGTGTTGGAAGAGGCCACACAGCAGAACCTGATCTTCCTGCCTTGAGTCACAGAAATAGGGAAATGCAAAATTCTGTTTTCAGTATTGGACAACCAAAAAGACTTCTGGTCTTCAAGGTAATAAATGCTAGAGGGGGCAAGGGACAGCTGGGTTCTGAAACATGCTGGCATTTTGGAACTACAGCCCTGTTGTTAGGTGCAAATATAAGGAATTTTCCGGGGATGGAAGGGCCAAATTTTAAAAGCTATTTCAGTGTTATGGAAAATCTCACAAAGAGGTTATCAGCCTCTTCAGTCTCCTGAACACTTGGCACTTTCACCCAGAGGCACGCATGGTTCTCCAGCCTGGGTATGGAGGTACTCTGGAGAGTACATTTCGGTAGTTCTCCCTCATGTATTAGCAGGATCATCTCATGAAGCCCATCTTGAGAGTGCTTTCAGCAAATTATGGTGGGACCATTTAAGGAGTTTTGCAGTGGGTGAACCAACAGGACTTTACTGACACAACTGCTCATAGGTTTTCATCTGCCTCTGAAGGCTGTCAGTATCTTAAAGGTTCTCCTCCACACTGAAATCCAAAACTAGTTTAGTAGCCCAGGGCTTTTGAATTGCCTCCTTTGCAGTAGCAACACAGCAGGCAGTGTGGCAACAGAGGGGCTTTTAAATCTGTTTGCCTGATCTCGCAGCAGGCAAGATTTTAGCCCTAAATTTATTAACATTTTCTAATAGCAACCCTGATGCAGTCAGAGACCTACCAAATCAAGGTAACAGCTGTCTCCTCTTGAGTTTTTTCTCACCGTGTGGTTTTCCAAACAAACCAGGACAGACATTTGAAATCTAAACAGGATTCGAGGAGAGAACTGTTCAGAGAAGGCTCAGTTGCTTTGACGGGCAGATTGACTGCAAAGACTGAGGGCACCTCTTAGGGCACCCTGCAGCCAGCTGCCTGATCCTCCTTTAGAAACTAAAAGCTGTTTTCTCCAAGAAGTTCAGGAGTGCCGCAGTCACAGGCACTGTCCCTTAAATGTTTTGAGAATGAGGATAAACTTTAAAGACTCTGAACTCACAGTGGAAGGAGGAGTTGAATTCAAACAGCCACAGCACGCTGTCTCCAGAAGAGGATGAGACTGGTTATACCTGCTAGACTCATATGTGGCATCCCAGAGTCACTTGACCTATACATATTCTTGCCTTCACCTCAGTCAAACACGCTTCTTCAGGGTGCCAAAACCCCCTTGTTTTGAATGGTGCTGTCAAACTGCAAAGACAATACCCAGTTGTCCAAACAGCTGACTGCTTCCCCTAGTGCCTTCACAAAGACTGGTGAATGGCAGAAGGTTAAGAGTCATAAAGCTTTGCATGTCAGTGAAGCGTGTGTAGTGATGGCATGTTGTTGCAACATGGCAGTGAAGGACTCCCCTGTGCCCTTTGGCTTGTTACTGCAGTTGGCATTGATACATCTGGCCATCGCTGCTGGTTTTTAAAATTAAATGAGCAATTGAATCAGTGGTAGGGAATCAGGAGGCTGGAACAGGGAGAGTGGTGCAAACATCTCTTGTACTGCCCTGATGCTGAGACGAGTAATTAGGCTCTTTTTATTCCAAACAAAAACTCAAAAAGCCTGCTAGCAAAGGTAATGTGGAAGATTTAGCCCTTGCTGCAGCCCCCTAATACTCTTCTATTTCATGTATATGCATTCTGGGATTATCTGCACACACTATAACCTTCTTTTCTCCAACATAATCCTTCACAGCTGCCAGGACTGAAGCATGCCAAAACAGGGCCAGGGTGTCTGGCTGCATATCAAGGTGGGCAGAAGAAGAGCCACTTAACCATGAACTCCCGAGTTCCCATGAGCAACAAGTTCCCATGAATTTTTTGTTTTTCATGTGCTTGGCTTATTTCACAAGTCTCAAGCATATAAATAGGTTTGTCCTGCACACAGGTAAGTCTGGGAATGTCTACGGATACTAAATTAAAAAAGAGATTGTAATCATTTCCTTCTCCTGAATAAATGAGTCAATACCCTAAAGCAAATACCTATCACTCTTGACGTCCAGTTGCATTTAGCTAAATGTAATCCTTTCTGCAGCACTTACCACAAGCATACCATTATTCAGGGAGTTCTGTTAAAAAAAATCTCCATCTGCCAGTGTCAGCATCACTGACCTGATATACATCTATCATGGCTCATTTATCATACATTAAGGACGTGTGGGTGTGGTCAAGTTTAGACTTGGAACAGGTTCTGCTTCATTGCGTTTGAATGTCACCTCCCATTGGGATCATTTATTCCAAGCGAAAGTAACACCTTAGGCTTTTCAGGAAGTTTTATTATCATTCACATTTTGTCCTTGACTTCGTCTAGGTTTCAGTCATTTCCCCTCTTCCAGTTAAAAACGTGTTTCCCCTGAAGCTACAGTTCCCGGTATCAACCAGAGGGAGCACTAAAGAACAACTCATGATGCCTTTTTTTGCAGTCTAACAGCGTTGCTTCTGTAACAACTAATAAGCTCATGAACTCAGCTTCTGCACATTTTCTGTCATTAACCCTCAGAAGTCATTTTCATATTTCAAAGTTTTATTCACAATCTCCTGAATACTTCAGGTGCAGGTGGCATGAATGCCAAGGATTAATTTGACAAATATTCAATTTATATTTTCATGTTCGTCGGAGTCACATGTTCTGTTCTCTGTTGGAGAACTTCTGTAACTAAGCAACAAGAACGTGTCTCAGATCTTATATCTGAGTCTAAAACATGATTTTGGCTAGCACAGATTTGTGTTTACAGTGTTACAACAGATTCCTCATTTTGTGCACATATAGAGCATTGAAGTAAGTTTATCCATGTTTATCAGGAGTAAGCAGGCCCACTAATATTCTGTGAGAACAGTCTGGACTAGTTGTATGATCAAGCTTTTAATTTTCCATTGTGGGAAATAAATGAATCATAGATTTTTCAAGTATTCACACTATGAAAATCTAACTGTGAGAACGTTTCCGGGAAGTGATGGAAAAAAGGCTGTGAATGTGTTGAAAATTAGTTTTCCTTAGACTTTGAAGATACATTCCTGGAGATGTCCTTTGCCCTGGCTATTCATTCAGCTCTGGTAATTCAGGAGAAAAGATTTAGGAATGTGGGGGCTCTCTAAGGTAAGTCAATACCTAGAGCACAGAACTGCATTTCTTGAGAACCCAAAGGCTCCGTGGATATCACTTCAGTGCCTTATCTTTCCTCACACAGATCTTTGCTATCCAACTCATCCCCTCTTAGCAGGACTGGGGCTATCTTACTATTCTATACAGAAGCTAGCACCGTGAGGGCTTAATTTAATGGGCTTCTGTATCCTACAGGAATATGTATAATTGCACAGACAGTTATTTCCCAAGTTCTGTAGAAATGGTTTTATTATTGTTTTTGATCAGCATCAGACTGGAAATAGCAACTTTTTTTAGATGTTCCACAGAAACAGATGCCGTTAAGATAGACCACAAGTATTAAAAGCCTCTCGATATTACTAGTAACCCATAAAAGAAACAGTGATACTCAGTCTCCTTCTAGCTGTGTATAAATGCATTTAATAAAAAATAATAAATGGAATGTTTAGGATGACACATATTTTCTTTTTTTTTTTTTTTTATTTCTCATGCACTGTTTTAGCCACACAGGGACCATTAATTTTAATGGAAATCAAAGCACTAAATCCCTGCATGATGCCTCAAAAAATCATGCACAAACATGTAGTACCTGGAAAACAGAATTCAGAATTTACTGGCAACTAAATGGAGAACTGAGGAGACTCAGTTAGGTAAAGCCAGTGCCAAAGAGAAGCATACAGATATGTGTTTACATTCTGATTTGTACCTTATGTGTCACAGGAAGTCCTCCTGCAAATGCTTTATAGGAAAAAAGCTATAGTGGAAATCGGGCAGAGTCATATGAGGGGTTACATTGGTATAATTTTGAACCAGTGTAAATATACCTCCTCTGTTGTCACATCAAGCAATTCAAAGTTGCATTTGTCAGCCATCAACAGACTAAAGATCTTCTCTTCTCCCTGTATTCAAGAAGTTTATTTTGGAGTTCCGTGCACAGGGAGTCTCTACATGGCTTTTCCTTGCCACATAGTTCCAGTCACCAATAGGTAACTCCAGGCAGGACGTGGTAAGGTCTGTTAAGCAGCCACGCTTAAGCCATGCTATGCTCAAAACCTTATGTGAAAAAAAAAGTAAATACTCCTTATATGAAAAGATAAAAATTTATGAATAGTATAAATTAAATCTTAATAGTCTAATCAAAGAATTATTATCAGTCCAGATCTAATTATTACAAAAAGAAAACAAAAAGAGAAGGATGTTGCTATAAAGAGAAAAGTCTCCATAATAACATAGTTTAAAATGTTAAACACAGAGTTCTTCATTTCTACCTTTTTTCCTGGTGTTACCCTTGCTCTCTACTGCTCCTCCGGGTCCTAATGTTGATGGTTTCCACTTAGTTGGAGGGGAAGGGCTAGAGTAAATCATCAGCACCCAAATTCCTTTGCCTATGATGTTGATTTCTCCTTCCTACTCTCCCCCCCCCCCCTTTTTTTTTTCCCCCACATACATGTCTTCTATTATGCTTTCACACCTTGCTCCTTCTTCACTGGTCTGCAACTCCATATTACATCTGAGTTTACTGTACATTACTTGTTTTATGCATGTGGAATACTTGTAAAGTACTGTTGCTTTGCTACTCCTATGAAGAGCGTTGCCCACCTCCATGTCTGCATTTCTTTAATTGGTCATTGGTGGGCTGGGACCTCTAGAACCAGCCTGCGTCTCAGCTCTTATCACTCCGTGCCCTTACCCTTCCACACTGCATTCTGTGTACCCACTTCTCAAGGCCTCTGCTATCCTACCAGGTCTGTTATTCCTCTACGCTGCATCACTATCTTGCTTTTCACAGAACAACTATTTGTTAGTGCTACTGATACTGAAACCATGGCTGTACAATACAGTGATAACCAAAACTAAAAAAATTAGACACAGCCACACGGTCATTAGAAAAAATTGCTGTTAGAGCTAAGTAAAGTAAAAACAAAACTCCAGTCAGGTCAAGAAAATTTCCAGCAAACCAAGCCTGACAAGCTTCAGTGCTGAGGCCTTGCAAACTCTGTACAAAACCTGTGACGTGTTACTAGCAATGGTAACACTGCATTACAAGGCTACACAACCTGCCTCAGGTGTGACGTGAAGCTCACTCCTGAGACCACTCTGTCCATTCAGGATGTATTAGGAGAAGCATTCCCAGTCACCTACGGAAAGTAAAAGCATGTTTTTAGCATGGCAAAGTCATCTGCCAGTGCTGATTATATTTCAACAAAGGTACAGCCCCCGTGAGAGAAAGAGTTTGAAGACCTTCCTGCAAGAGTTATTCCAACCCTATCCCTAAAGCAAACAGGACACTTTTAGTGAGTCCCAAGCCCTTGGAACCAGGTCATCTGCAGAAGTATTGTGTGTCAGACATGCATTAGAGTAACACCTAGACCTCTAAAACCATGCAGTATTCTGCAGAGAGATGTGACATCTGCTCCAGCCTCTGAAAATCAGGGACTTGCAAAAGTTTCCATGTTGGTTGCCCAGACATAGAAAACTTAAGAGTTGTCATGAGTGATAAGTACTGAATGATTAAATTATTTTAAACAAAAATGGCTAGAAATCCATACTGATATCATAAATACCAGGAAAGGTCTACAGCAATTTTGGTGCAGGATTCCATGCTCACAGCTGAAGAGAGGTTGGCACATACTCAACTCCAAACTTCAAATCTGTAAACACTCAACACGTGGGCACTTTGGTATACTGCTCTGCAGAATATCTGAAGCAACAATCTAGGTTGATGAGATGTTTACAGCTTCTTTAGGAGAAAGAGCAAACAACAACAAAAAAATCACAACCATCACAAAATTCAGCATCTTTCATATAGGTGGTTTAGTATTAATATTCCTACATGAATCATTATGCATGAAGTAGTATGTGAAGTTCTGAATCAGAGGTCATTCTTTTGATTTACAAAATGGATGCATATGAGGAAAACATGTTACAAATAGAGACAAAGCTTAGTTAGGAACAATCTTTCCTTTTAAGCTTTGCTTTTTGTGTATTATTAATATTCCAATAATGACTTTCATTCTTTAACTTACTATCTAAGGAGATTTTGGTCTGTCTCTAAAAACCAAACATATAGTCTGAATGTATGCCAAAGTCTAACAGCTGTCTTCTGTTTGACATAGGTCAATACAAACACTGCCTCATTCTTTGCATTTAATTCTGCTTATCAACTTTTCCACTTTTTCAGTTTTAGAAGTAATGCATATTCAAGCTGCTTTAATATGTCTAGATTAAAAACTGATAATGAATACACCTATAGCAAATAGTAAACTCACAGCTTTAAAAAAGTAATATTAGCTGGAGAGAAAGAAGAATTTGTCCCCAAATAACTGGAGATTTCTAATAACTAAACACAGTACAGAAGGTGATATATTCTGACAGCAATTTTTGGTTTTGGTAATTTTTTTTTTCACCACAGAGTTTTTCACTAAATTATTTGACCAGCTCTATTAAGAGACATTCACGTAATGACAGAAACATGCAACTACTTTTAATCACCTGATTTGTTCATTTTACTGAGATCAGTAAGATCAGCTCAATATTCAGTTTGTATCTACATGTCAAAGATAAGTGATTCTGCAAGTGATCCATGAGATAACGGTGGTTACTAAATTAAAAAAAAAACAACAACAAAACAACTTCCCCTCCAAGACATCCTATATTTGGGTCTTCTTACTTTCTCACAATTAAATCCAAATTTTTAGACTGTCTCAAACTCTTCACAAGGATGAGTCTGTCTTGAGAGGGTCATTTTGGTAAAACCTGTAAGTTTAATCATTTCTATACATGCCATTTTAAAAGTTGAGTTAATTTTACTTTAATTACTTGATAAGAAGGAAAAAACCTGGGTCCCCTCTGCCCACAAAGGCTTTAAGCAAGGGATGACCAACATAAGTCCTTGAACAGATTGTGCATTCTAGGTGTAGTTCGTGTGCCACCTGTGCACAGGTGGGGACTGCTGAGCATCTGGGCCCCCACATGCAGGATGAAATAAGCCAAGAAGTGTCTCAGTGTCTCAGGTTGCCCTGAGGTCCATAGCCTAACCCATCCTAACTCCACCTACAGTGGCATCATTGGAAGCTGGTGATCAGTTTATCTCCTGCCTGTGAACAACCCTGGAAAACCCTGCCTCCTTGATCCGCCATGGTGTGTGGTGTGTGGTGTGTTGCTCCTGGTTCTCTGTCACATGAAGACTGGTATGTGTCTCATGTTGCCAGGAGGCTGGGTTACCCTTGCTTTCAACTTTACATTAATGTGAGTGATTGCAATATTTTTCTATCTATAAATCATCCCCTTGGAAAGTCTGTTCATCCAGTAACTGTTCTCTTGTTTCCTCTTTCCATAAAAATATCTGGAATAACTCTCTGATGCTACACATCTACACTGAATTACTAGGCTCTCTAGTTCATCCCTTGTTGTAGTTCCCTGCTGTCTCCATTAAATAAATGTTAGTTTATGAAATCCTTGGGGATTTGGGGTTTGTTTTGTTTTGGTAGGGGTTTTTCTTTGGTTGGTTGGTTTTTTTGTTGGTTGGTTTGCTGGTTGGTTTTTTTGTTGTTGTTTTGTTTTGTTTTGTTTTCCCCTTGAGATAGCAAACTAATTCCCTCTTATATAAGGCCTAAGTATAATTTTGGAGGTAGCTCACTCTGGTCAAAAGGCAGGCTGGGTAAGACAGCATCAGGTCTGCCATATATAAACTTTTAGTCATATCCCAGAAGGTTTTGCACCCTCAAAACACCTCTACATCCCCTCATGCTATGGCCTAAGGCATGAAACATACAATTTCAGTTTCATGCTAAAAAAACGTTCTGCTGCCAGGCTTGAAAAATACTGACCACCATAGAAAACAGCATCTGCCTTATGCCCACAGGGCATCACTACACCAAGTGCTTATGTAGTGTGCATGTGACCCCCTTGGTCTAGAGTCCCCAGCAATTGTGGACATAACTCTACATCACTTGAGCTGAAGGCCATGAGGGGGATGCAGCTAGCCAGGATATACAGCCAAGAACTCTTCCAATCATCAGCTGACTTGACACTTCATCAAGCTTATCTTAGTACTGAACCTGAGTAGTAACCTCAAATGCTTTTGTAATAAAGTCAGTGGAAGACTGAGCTATGTATTGTGCTGTAGCATCTGCTTGAAGAGGAAGTGAAAGTCTCAGAGCACTTGAACTGTATCCTTGATAAGACAATATCAGGTCTCACCACAATTCTACACAGTGAAAGAGAAAGGGAACTTGGTCTCCAGTTTCACTCTGGGGCTTGTTTGCTTCAGTAAAGTGAAAGCAGTAAGACTCAAAGGGCATTTCTTATTAGTACCTTTTCTCTTGGTATGGTATTTCTACGCTTATCGAGGTGGTAAATACTGAGATGCAGACCACAGCTGTTACTGTCAAGGTTTTTATGTATGTATTCTCCTAGTCCTGTTAGCTTTAGCTCGGTCTGGAATGACCTAGTGTGTTGGTCTGGTCAGAAGATGGTTTATTCCAGTGGCAAGTAAGTAAAGTGTAACTGGTGATTTGCTATTGTGTCATAATTTTCAGAGCAGAACTCTGTAGGTCTCCAACTCTGTGTGTTAACAGAACGTAAGGATGGTTGCATCAGCCAGATCAGAGCTCCCTCTCCCTCAGTGTCCAGAGGGCAGTAGCAGGCACCCAAGGATGAATATTAAAAGAGGGCAAGCATATAGTGGTATTTCCCTGGCATAACCTCTCGGTCTCCAGTGACCTAAAACTCAGAGATATCAGGGTGTCTTTAAGCTTAAGGAGGAAAAAAAGAAGTTTTAAAATAATGCTCTAAAACCAGAAGATCCTCACTGGCATGATGGCTGAGTCTGAAACCTGCACAGGACTGTAATACTGACAGCATACACTGCAGTAATAATTCCTACCAATCTACTTCAGCTCCTACAGGAGGAATTGGGTCGTCTTCTCTGGGAATTTATGGGCTACAGCTGTAGCATTAAGGAGAATAAGCTGGCCTTGGAGTGGAGTTTAGTGGTTATAAAGAGCGTTAAAAAAATGCATATTTACATAAAGGTGAAAGAGTATGTCAGGTCTGGTTTGAACTAAAGGCCTGGGCTGTATAAAGGTTCTTTATCAGTTTTCTGATAACTTATTTGCAAAGTAGGAGGACGGCTTATGTATGGCTGCCTTCCAGGACTCTGGCTTGTGCATTGGTCTACAATAAGGGGTGTGAAGTACATTTGAATGAAAGTGACAGTCTAGAGAGCCAGACCCTGCTCTGAGGTGCAGGGCAACAGGATGAGACATAACAGGCACAAGCTGCACCTTGAGAAACTCTAATATGGTGTTAGGAAAAACTTTTCACTTTGAAGGTGGTCAGTCCCTGGAACAGGAACCCAGAGAAGCCTGTTGGGGATCTCCATTCTTAACACTCAACTGGGAAAGACCCTGATCAACCTGATGTAACTGACCTGCTTTGAGCAAGCAATGAGACCAGAGACCTCCAGAGCTTCCTTTCAACCTCAGTTACTCTAGAAATCAATGATTCTTTCAAGTCTTTGGAAACTTCAATGAGAAAGTATCATTCCTTGGAAAAAGAAGAAAACATTATTTTCTCTAGATCAAAACAATTTGCATCAAAGCACCAAGAAAAAAATATAATTGCAATCTCTCTGTAATTTATTTTTACTTTTTTAAAGGATTATTAACAAAGCAGTGATTAACAATGCCAGCAGAGACACACCCAGCAAGACTGTAGCTATTGATGTGCACTTTACCAGTGTTTTTCGTTTCTGAGATTTTAAATTATATTTGGTTCATAAGCTGTAATGAATTCTCCATCAGGAGAGCTGGAAATACCTTCAGAAAAAAGTAAGAGTGAAAACTGTGATTGCCAGTGACATGAATCCTATTCCCCCTTTGATGACAACATATAATTAGATCTCATACAGTGTTCTTCATCCATGTATCTCAAACCATTTTATAAAAGAGACTGTAAACATTGTCTTCATTTTATAAAAAGAGGCTTGAATATTGAAAAGTGTTCAATGTCACACTGAAAACTACTGGCAGAGGTAGGAACTGAACCTGTCTCTCCTAAATTAGGGAAAACAAATAGTGAAATTTTTATTAGACTATCACACCAAAAGCTGGGGAAATAATCACTCTGGTTCAACCCAAACCAAAAGACATGTTGGTAAGTTATCAAATTAGTATTGAGATGCAAAGTAGAAGTTACAACATTTCCCATTGTTTTTCTAGCAAAAACATTTCATAGAATCATAGAATCATAGAATCATAGAATCATTTAGGTTGGAAAAGACCTTCAAGATCATCAAGTCCAACCATCATCCATGCCCACTAAACCATGTTCTGCAGTACCTTGTCTACGCACTTTTTGAATACCTCCAGGGGTGGTGACTCAACCACATCCCTGGGCAGCCCATTCCAATGCCTAACAACCCTCTCAGTAAGAAATTTTTCCTAATATCCAACCTAAATCTCCCTTGCTGCAACTTGAGGCCATTTCCTCTCTGCTATCTCCAGCCACCTGACAGAAGAGACCAGCACCCACCTCACTACAGCCCCGCTTCAGGTAGTTGTAGAGAGCGATAAGGTCTCCCCTCAGCCTCCTTTTCTCCAGACTAAACAGCCCCAGCTCCCTCAGCCGCTCCTCATAAGACTTGTGCTCCAGCCCCCTCACCAACTTGGTTGCCCTTCTTTGGACATGCTCCAGCACCTCAATGTCTTTCCTGTAGTGAGGGGCCCAAAACTGAGCACAGGACTTGAGGTGCGGCCTCACCAGTGCCAAGTACAGGGGAACAACCACCTCCCTGCTCCTGCTGGCCACACTATTTCTGATACAAGCCAGGATGCCGTTGGCCTTCTTGAACTCAACCCAGATTTGGAACTGTTTTCCATTTTCTACTTGGTGACTCTAATTGGTGTTGCCAGTACTAGGTGAGAGCTCCAGTTCAGTGTTACTTGGCCACAAATATCCCCAACACAGTACAAGTGTAACATTACAGAGACAGATGCTAAAGGAGAAGCCTGAATTTCCGTCTCTTTCCAAGGACAATCAGTAAAAAATGCCAGATATTAAAGTAATCTGAAAAACAGAGCATTATTTTCTTTTGCCTAGGATAGTTACTGAGGCAAAGAGAAAGTGGACTAGATCTTCCATTTGTGCAACCTCTCTGGAAAGGGCAGAAGAACGAGAAAGGTGCCAAAAGAGCACAATGCATTCAAAGATGTTGTCTAAAGAAACCACAATGAAAACTGCACCACTACAAGAAATGTGAGGTGTCAGCAACAATCTGACTCTGTCATATATTAACTTCTAGGTACAGCTACAAATATGAGATATATCAGATCAAATGTCCGTTGATCCAGTCGGTATCTTGTCTCAGACAGTAGCCAGAGACAGGAAAAAAAAAAAAGGGAAAAAAATTACAAGAATAGGACAATCATATAGAAGTGTTTTCGCTGATAAACTGTCATCTTTCAGTGGTTTGAGGTTTAGGGAGAAACTGTATCCTCACCTTTGTGTTTATTAGCCCATGATGGACTTCCATTAATTAATCTAATGAAATTTAAACAAATTGCCATCAGTACTTAGGGGTGATGCAGCATGACCATCATGTGTGATGTAAGAACACCCATTGCACTGGCTAACATTCATATGGAGAAGGGCTAGCACTACCATAACACCATATAAACCTTGACCTGGTGCTAGACACACCTTTACAAATAAAGGCATCACCCATTTTGCTGATAATGTTCCAAAGATGGGCTTTGGCTGGTTGTTCTTGTTTTCAAAATAACTCATCAACACAATGACCTACCTTTGTGACCTATGTTTTGGGTAACACATGAAGAGTATTGAAAGAGTATTGTTATAAGGGGTGTTGGAAGCTACTGATCTGTGCCTACAGCTTTTTGCTGTGAACACTTCCTCTCCCCCCAACCCTGTCCCAACAGAAGATGACTGTCATCTCCTCAGCTAAACTGGGAAGACTAAATTATCACTACACTTCGATGTGGGAGCTGCCTTAGTCATCTCTGCTGTTGAATCCATGTCTTTACAATGAAGCTTCTACAAAAGGCCAAAACAATTAAAACAAGGAACAAATACTTATCAGCTCAGTAATTCACTTTCATACCTTCAGCAACCTGTCTTTCAAAAGGAAACAGTGTCTACAATTGCAGGGACACTCACCTGTCCTTGGGCTGTGCAAATGTTGGAAGAAAAGATTAGTCCAATCTCCTGTACACAAGACTCTTGTTCAATCCAGGATGTGGCTGATACCGTTCACATTTAATTTACATAATGCCCAAAACAAAGGGTGAGCAAACCCAGCTGCCATGCTTTCTCTTTCTTGTACGTAAGTTATTACATGAGTTAACTGACCAAATTTTTAAATCCTTTAAATAGCTTTAGGTGCCTGGTTCTTTTTTTTTTTTTTTTTTTTTGTCATTATTATAATTTTTAAGCGTAAGACATTTCAAACAGCGAACATTTTCACACAAATTGCTCTTGTTGCTAATTCAGCACTTTGGACAATGTTTTATTGGAGGGGAGGAGCAGGAAGGGGGAAGGATTTCAGCCAGATGCACCATTGCGTTTAGATGCTACTGGCCCAAATACTGTATTCAAAGACACAGAAGGTTGCCTGAACATACCTGATTTGTGTGTTTAAGTGTAAATATAAAGTCCTTTTCTAAAACTCTGAATGTAGGACAGGTTTCCAGACCTGATGATCACATGTAGCTGTCACTAGCCTCCTTGGGAAATGTACATATCAGCATCTGGAAATCAGATTGCTTTTGTTAATTTTTTCAGCTTCAGGTCCTGGACACTAGAGTTTTGCTCATTGTTGTATATATCTGTGTATGAGGAACACAGAATGGTAAAACTAAGAAAGAGAAAAGAAACCAAAAAGGCAAGTTATCACTGTGTTGTTTTGGTTTTTTTAACTCAAATAATTTCTAGACAATCATAAAGTCCATTTTCTTTTGTTCAGCTTTAGTAAGATTGTCAACTCTTAATTTTCCAGGAAAACACAAATAATTCTGTGTTCAGTGAAATACACCTTAATGAGTTTCCCTCCTATTTTCAGGAAGTACTTAATTAAAGTAAGAGAACTGAGATTTTGAACAACATATTCATTATAATGAAAAGGCTTGGGATCCTGTAAGGGTGGAACAACACCAGAAAGAAGGCATCCCTCTTGTCTGTCATTTATTTTGTTCTAAACAGGATGACTCAGGGTACAAGCCACAATAAAAGCTGACAATACACAGGAAGATGTTCTGCTTCCCTGTTGGCTACTGGGCTAATCCTTCAGTGCCTAGGAAAGGATGGAGCTTTCATCCTGTGCCACTTGCTGTTTTTATCAATGTTGTCTTTGGAGACAGTGACTTAGTACTGTATGTTACTGTTTCAGTGCTTGTAAAATTCCCATCCCACAAATAAAATGACCAGCAGTGATACTTATTCCCTGCCTGCCTGCTGACAAGCAGGTCTGGGTCAGCCTTACTTGGAACATAAACATCCATTTGCTATTCAATAATTTGTATTAAAAAATCAGTGTCAAGGGCCCTGTGCAAACTTGCAGGTGTATGTTACGAAAGCTTTGTATGTGACTTTCCCCAGCTGTGCATGAGATTTGGGAGTTGTGTGGTGAGAGCCGTGTATCTGTGATGGCTCCTGTTTACCATGGTGGTGTGGTTTAACACCAGCTGGGAACTAAGCACCACACACCCGCTCGCTCACTCACAGTGGGATCAGGGAGAGAATCAGAAGAGTAAAAGTGAGATAACTCATGGGTTGAGATAAAGACAGTTTAACAGGTAAAGCAAAAGCCACACATACAAGCAAAGCAAAACAAGGAATTCATTCACCACTTCCCATCAGCAGGCAGGTGTTCAGCCATTTCCAGGAAAGCAGGGGTCCATCATGCGTAGTGGTTACTTGGAAAGACAAATGCCATAAATCTGAATCTCTCCCCCTTCCTTCTTCTTCTCCCAGCTTTTAATTGCTGAGCATGATGTCATATGGTATGGAACATCCCTTTCATCAGTTGGGGTCAGCTGTCCCAGCTGTGTCCCCTCCCAGCCTCTTGTGCTGCACCCCCAGCCTACTCACTGGCTGGGCAGTCTGAGAAGCAGAGAAGGCCTTGACTCTGCGTAAGCACTGCTTAGCAATAACAAAAACACCCCTGTATTATCAACACTGTTTTCAGCACAAATCCAGAAGAGTCCCATACAAGCTACCATGGAAAAAAATAATTATATCCCAGTCAAAACCAGCATACATGGTTAAATGGGGCTGCCACCTGGCTGGGGTTGGTAGCTGTGGGTATATTCTGATTATTGCTAATACTTCAAGCCATAAACACCTAATAAATTGCAGTTCTGAAGCAGTCTGAACATACAAACTAACAGGGACATCCTGGTTCTTTTAAAGCAAAGGAGAGGGGAGGAGGCCCATTGGCACCTCTGGTATTCATCCACAGCTTAACCTATGTGTTACAAGTTGGCAGATCTCAGCCAGGTAGCTTGTGGAACAATCTATATCTGCAGACATGACTCTCGAAGAAAATTCTCCACATCACTCCGCTCTTACCTTGCACCAACATAAGATGTCTTCACAGAAGGTTTGTTTTGAGAACCATCCCATTTCTGTTTGCAGCCAGAGGTAATGTATAGGCTGCCTTTACTGCTGCTTGGGGTCACTTTCCTTCTAGCCTTAGTCAGAGCTTGTCCACTCCATTTATATTTGGGTTTTGCTTCTGGAGTAGGTTTTTTATAATGAGCCAAGTGAGTTCATAAAGGCTGTGTGGCTGCCTGTGCTGGCGCAAGGGGAAACTGCACGAGTGTGTAGTCAGCAGCAGGAAGGGGAATGATAGGAAGGGCAAGTAATATTACACTATATTATTACCTAGCCTTTCTAGAACTTTGCTACTCTCCCCTACTCTTGGTTACCTTAAATAATTCTGTGTTCTCAGCAGGTTTTGCTGCTTTAATGAGAAAGGGACTTCTATTTTCTAACCAGTAGCCAATTTTTAATCCTTCTCAAAGCTTTCTCAGCCTGTGGATTTCAGCCTTTCTTAATAGCTTCTAACAAGGCACTTCAAAAAAGCTATTTAGAAAACTTCACTTCTTTATCATGAATGGTTTGTTTCATCCCCCCTTAGCCTACGTAGCTCAGCCTTACACCACTGAAGTCAGGGGACTCTGCTGCTTCATATTGGTTGGGAATCTAGCAGCCAAAAGTCTGCTCCACTAGTCTTCCTAAGAAATTTACTTCAGAAGCATGATTTATAAAGGCAGGACTACTTCAATCCCTATTATACTGTTCACATCGCAATGCTATGTAATTCCATGTGTAATGATTTTCTTTAGAATATTTCCTTCTAACAGTTTTTCTCAGAAGAGTAGTATAACATGGGCGACTCTCCAGCCAAGCAGCTGTTCTGAATGATAAAGAGCGTAATTTTTGTCACCAGCATAGCTATTTTATTCCTTGGTTCCTTAGGAACTCCCAGGCAGACGTCATCCAGTCCTAGCAAACACTCACCAATTCCTACAGTTTTTGTATCACATTTCTTTTTAATGCCTCTCCCTATGACAATGCTCCATCAGCAGACAAACATCAGCATATCTTTTCCTGTCTTGTGAGGACTACAGCAAAATGCTCATTTTGCTGCTGCCTTTTGATGTTCTCCCTTGACAGAAAATGTGTACTTTGTCTGGATTATATTTATTTTTCCTTAGAAGATGCAATAAGGAAATAACAAATGTAATGTCCAGAGAAAAGAGTCCCTCTCCCTATTTCCATACTATGAGGACAGTGCCAAGGAGAGGTGGAACTACAGCCCTGGCTATGGATACAAAACAAATGCCAGCAGTTCAGACTATCATGTAATGTCATTTATAATCAGGCATTCCCCATTGATTCCCACTCAGAATCAGAGCCTTATTATGCAAGGTACTGCCAAACAACCCAAAAGAGAAGCAGATGTCTATATGGAGCTTATTTGTACCTAGAGAGCTTATGTAATTTCTGGCATTTCCTGTTTCCAGCTGGACTATAAACAATGTTAAACATTTAAATCTTCAAAGTTTTAATTGCTCTCCATAGGAATCCCAATGAGATATGTGCTATACCTATTATTATCCATGTTTATGAGAAGCAGGAGACAGGAATGGTGAGTTCTATAAACACTCATGAGAAGTTTCTGGCATCTACCTGTAAAAGAGACCACTAGATCTTCTCTCAACATATGTCTTCATCGCCTATTCCACCTGAACTAGGAAATGAATGAAGGATGTAATCACACTCTGAGGGCGTAAATATTCATTCACATGTGGCCTAAAGAGATACCTTTCACTTAAAAATTATTTGGACTCTCATTGCAACCAAACACGTTCAAGATGCCCTTCCCTTTCCTTACATTATTGCCTGCTATCTTTGACAGCATACCTGCTGCATGCGTATAACGACAACTTTGTGAGGAGGCTGCCTGCAGACTGAGTCTGGTGCACCTGTTCTGCTTGGAGATACCTTATATACCTGCAGATACCAAGGACTTCCAAGAGTTTTCCTTCTAGAAGCAGCAGCAAAGTTGTGACCAAAGAGGCGGCAGGCAGGTGTGCAAAGTGGTGGGGAAAGGATGGGTGAGTTTTAGCAGCACTCACATTCAGAGTACACTGCTGAGTTTACCATGACAGATCAAGGCATGGATGTGGAGCCATGGAAATCTTAGGTTGAAGTTGGAAGTGTGCCCAAATACAAAGCGTGCCACTTTAGAGTAGAAAACCCTGTTTGCCCATGTGTTGCTGTATGTATTCTGGTGGTGTACTATGGGAAATGGAGTTTCAGCAGTCATGTGCTGCAGATGTGTGTGTTTTCATTAATAACTTCTTAACCTGTAGTCCAATTACAGTCAAATTTGACAGAGAAAACAATCACAAAGATAGAGAATTCCTTCACATTTTAGGAAAACAGGTGAATGGGTGGCAGAGTGACTCTATTAGCATGCTCACTAAGGGGAAGGCTGCACTAAATACTGATTAATAGCAAAGGACACACATGGGACAGAGATGCTACCAGTTCCCCAACCACTGGATAGCTTTAGTCAGAGCCATACTTAACTGACCAGAAAAACTCACTCTGCAGTCTGTTTTCTGGTGTCTAACAAGAAGTGAGTTGACAAAGCAGCTTTGACATAAATGTTAAAAAAATCCAGCAACTGTAAGATGCACATCAAAAGAAACCAGGATTTATGAATTCTGCTGCTTCTGGAGCTAATTCTTTTGCTTCAAGAAATAGGATCTAAAGGGGGCACCATTGCATGTTCACATTTTTACACCTATTCAGAAAACCACCTCAATTCAATGTATACAAGCACAAGCAGTTAACCCATCCTTGTTCACCTTTCCAGTCACAAGAATAAAAACTTTAAAAAGACCTAAGCATCTTAGGAGCAAAAGTTACTGGAATGCCCTGGATATCAGCACTTTTCAATGTTTTGTTTCCTGAGTACACCTACAGGCATTTTTTTAAGTGTCTGAGACTTCTATGAACATAACAAGGGCTGTGTTGTGCCCCTTGTGTGGAGCCTTGGAAATTAAAGGGCTAAAATAAAATGTTATCCAAACAACATAACATGACTCCAGAGTCTCTGACAAACTTTTCAGAAGATAATTAACAAGACAGTAATGTCTCACCTTGCTATTCCCATTCCATTTCCATTTCCATTCCCATTCGCATTCCCATTCCCGTTCCCATTCCAATTCCCATCTAACAGAATTTCTCAGGGTATTACTGACCTTTAGGTTCCTGCCAGAACTGTGCTGGCTGTCGATTACTTCCAGAAGTTTTCAAAAAGATCTAGATGCTGACCTGGAGAGTGTTCTCCACCCAGGTAGTCAACATGCAGTCTTTGCTACAGATTCTCTGATTTGTTAGCAATTTAATACACTTACGAATTACACTTGCTACACAAATAGAACTTACAAATGCAAAACCCCACAGTATCTTTCACTCTCGACATTTTTAAGATCTGAATTTCATTTTACATTTAGCAAGTGTACTCAGGAGGTGTGTGTTCTGGTTTTGATCTGCTTTTCCCTATCTGAATCCCGAACTGGAGAGAAATACAGAAAGAGCATCTCTGAATTCTCACCCTGATAAGCCAATGTTTAGCGAGTTATAATTTTTAAATAAATATCTTCCTAATGCAATATTGAAAATACATAAATACAGTTTAAAACAAATTCAGCAAATATTTTTCAAACTTTCTGTGTCTGAAAAGAAACCCAAGCCCTATAGACTACCATGGCAGAACTGTCCAAGATAGTTTTATTTTTCTGCCCAGTCTGCAAGGGAATCCTCTGCATGGGCCTCTCCCCAGCATTGCATTCTCTGTCTCCATGCAGATCATCTGAGGCAGCCAGGAAAGAGGAACCCTACTTGCCTGCATCTTTACAACAGTCCATAGGTGTGACCCAATGCTGGTAAGATAACTACAACCAGGTCATAGTCTTTCTGGAGGGTATTCTCCCTTTGAGGCAAGTGTTTCACCCTGGCCTTAATCCCTGTCTAGAGTACTGTGGATAAATGGTACAATCCAGTTTTCTGATTATTGTGAGACAATTTTGAGAAAAAGTAGTTGGGATTTGCAAGTCAACACATGATGAACATTTTAATCCATCTTACTTCAGTGATGGTTTTGCTATCCTACAGCTCTGCAGCACGATATAAAAGAAAAAAATGTGCAGGGTAATGCAGATCTTAAATAAACTTTCCATATTTTAAGTCTGATTTCCTAAGAAGATCCAGCTAATACTAAACCACTGGCTGGCTGTCCATCTGCTTATTTCTACTGGGATGACACTCTAAAGATGAGCTGATTGACTTGTGGTCTAAGTCCCTAAATATAAAGTCCACAGAATGGTCTAGTTGGCAAGGAGAATAGTGCCATCTGCCCATAAGATGTTCACACTGCTTTCTCAAAAAGCAGACTTATTTAGTACTTACACTTCCACAGTGAGGAATGAGAGGAGGGCGTGAATTCATTTGTTCTTCAGATGCTGACTCTGCTGAGTTGAAAACAGCTTGTGATGGGCCACCCTGCTCCACTGGAGGTCTGGAGCATCACTGAGGGTATGGAGCAGGTATGCAAGGCAGAGGCAGTGAAGATCAAGGGTAAGGGCTTGAGTGGCTGGCATTTCCAGACCCTCACACTTACTACCTCAGAAACAGTAAACTGCAGAGTCAGCAAACAAATTTGCCTGCTTCTTGGTACACCTGAGGAAAGCCAAAAAGGAGGTTGCAAACAAGACATAATATTGAGCAATAGTCCTGACTCCCTCGAGTGCAGAGCCAGCTCTTCTTCTGTAAGAGAATTGTGTTATCTGCCTATAAGGTATTTACACTGCTTTTGCATTGCCAAAGTTGAGTGCCAAGCAGCTGGACCTTTCAAGTCTCTTACTTTTGCCAGTTTGTGGGTGAGCTTTCCACAAGCCAGTAACATGTCAGGCAGGATGCAGTCACAAGGAAGCTGGGAAAGAGCTTTCTCAGAAAGCTGATTTTTGTACTTTTTAGATTCAGACTGAGCAGGCAGTAGAGGTTTTATTCTGTGCAGTGATGACAACACTTCCAAAATGAAAACACCTCATGATAACTGGGCGAAAGTGCTACCATGGAGGATCTTGAGTATGATCTCCTCCACAATGTCTTCAGGTTTTTAATTTCCCAATGGAGGTATAAGAGATATAAAAATATAACTTGTCCTATGCACATCTAAGCGATATAAAAATTCACAAGGAGAAGAAGCTCTACAAAAGAAGCTCTACAGTCCTAAACAGCCTCATACAGGTACTCACTAAAGCATGTTCTGTATTCTCTGTCTGAGCAACCTGAAAAAGTGAAAACCATTGAACTATAAACCGCCAGCCAAAAGCTGCCAAACTTCATTTGCCAGAGCATCAGTGATGGCCTGAACTACAGAGAAAACTAGTAAGGAAATGTTAACCTGTGTATGAAACCAGACAGCTTACGAGGAGGCATTGCACTCACTCTAATGCTGCAGTTCAGACACAAAATTTATTTTTATTTCCTTACTTGACCCTTTAAATTGACTGCCTTTGGTAAAATACTGTAGTCAAGATTTTGCAGTCACTGGACCCTTCCTTGAATTCCTTCCTGGGATTTATACAGATTCATATGCTGTGTTCATAGAATAGCTTAATGTTGCAGAGAAATTTTATTCCCAATGAGTGCTGGTGTTAACCTGCTGACATAAGTTTGATTTGGTAGTTGTATTACTTTAATCTTAAATAAGTATTATCAAAAGCAGTATAGCTTTGAAGAAATGTTTTCTTGATTTTATAGTTAATCATTTGTATAAAGTTGGTCCTAAGTTTCCTTTTTTAACATAAGCAACATAAGTCAAGGCATTATAGGCACTTGTAGAGGACATCAGTGATTTCATGTAAAAGCCTCACCAGCACCCTTGATTAGCCTCAGGATCTTACCCAGTCTTTTAAAAAATGCTAGCTGTATCATTAATGCCTATAATTAAAAGGGAATGTAACTCCAAAGAAATTATTTAGTGTCTAAAAATAACAACTAGCTGTGCCGTGAGATAAAATACACTTCAGCACCCCGTGATTACACCATCAGCAAAGGGTGGGGAAGAAAGACGTATTCTCCCTAGGCAAATGCAAAACTTCAAAGGCAGTAAGAGCCTGTCAACCTGCTAATCTCAAGTGGTACCAGAACTGGAACTGTCAGGAAGCACTAAATAGTTCCCCAAGAAATGTTTTTCCACAGTATACATAATACCATTGAAAACACAGAATACGCCACATTAAAAAAAAAACAAACAACAAAAACAACCCACAGCACTAGTATTCAGTACAATGCAAGCTGAATTCCGTGCTTGCAGTCTCACACTTTTACTTACGTTAGTGATTATATTTCACTATCCAGTGAGCACAAAAGGAAAATTATCTGTTCAAGTGTGATGACATCTTTCAGTCAACATCACTTAATCATAGAATAAAAGAATAATTCTGGTTGGAAGGGACCTCGGGACCTCTTGAGTCCAACTTCCTGTTCCAAGCAGGGTCAACCAAGAAAGCAAACCAGAATATATGACAACGAATGGGGAAACTGGCCCAAGTCACTCTGAGTTAAACAGAACAGTATGCTGTTTAACAGTCTGTCTGTTAAACAGACATTATGCTGGAGTAACAGGTAGTAATTAGGCAGAGGGCTTTCTTTAGCTTTAACAGTAGTGTGTAGCAAACAAGAGTGGTACCAGTCTTGTAGCAGCGGGTTACACATGGAAAGCATTAGTAAGGGGAAGTGGAATAATAAGGAAGTATTCTCCTTTGATTGATGGAAAGCCACAGAGTTTGCTGAGTCGTATGGTGTGGCCTGTGAAAAGACATGTAGTGGCCTGGTAAAACAGGAAGCAGTGAAATCTGTTGAGCTTTGGTTACCGAGGTGGTAAATTACAGAAAGGGGCAAAGAAGTTTTGTGCCATTCCTGCCTCAAACCGTCAGTAAGAAAAGGTCACTGAAGAAAGTCACGCTGCGATGAGTTAGCCTAAAACCTTGCCTGTGGGATTTTTCACCCAACTGAGAACAAGTTAAATTCAAGACAACTTATAAATTCTTATTTTCTCCTGATCTATTCCCAAAGAAAGGCTTACAAAAAAATAGCAAGGTCAGTATAGGACAGGGTGACATGGAGAATGAAAAGATAAAGACAGGTGGGTAAGTCATGTTGACCCTTTTGTGGATGCCATAGTTTCTTTGTTATACTCTCTGCCTTGTCTGTCATGGTCCACCCCCACAAAAATTAGTAATGAAACCATGAAGGACCAAATAAGCTATCCAAGTATGCACTAACTGAACATCTGAGCCAGAAGTCAAATAGTTGACATCAACTTTGGTAAACTGTTACTTCCTATGAGGTTGGATTTAGTGTTGTTTAGTGTTGTCCCCAGGAACACCCATCATACATTGTTTGTATTAGGATAGGCTCAAGAAGAGGAGAGAAATCATGTCAGAATGTCAATCTCTGTCATTATTCTTACCATAAATAGAAAATAAAGTTTCAGAGTAAAGAGCAACAGAAATTCTGTGTACAACCTTGCAAACTGGATTTGGTTAGAATCAGAAGCCTTTAATTTCTTTCAAAACAACTCTTGTATCAGTGAACCTAAATAATATGTAAACCTAAATAAATAAAGGTTTTGGGCAAGACCTCTGCTGCCTTCTATAGAGCAATAGAAATGGTGCCTGTGACTTTATGATACCATGCTGTGGCCCCTATGTTGACAGCCCATGTTTTATAACAACCAGAGGATGGCTGTTTCACGTGACAGGATGAACAGCCAGCTAATCCTGTAAGGCAGAACACCTTCCATCTCACTTGGAAGGCATCCTCTAAATGCAGATAACAGCTATTTATCCTACAATGTTCTCCTGCTCACTTGGCAGCAAAAGCTCTGTGAGAATTGAGTAATCCATGCTTTCTGCAGGACTTTGGTGAACTCTAGTAACCCTTCTGCCTGCCACTACTCACTTGTCATGGACTATACAGGCAGGTTCAAAAATTCCTTTGTGGGCTGGCACTGCTCAGAGCCACAGTTTTGCAAACAGTTGTTGATCTGGGTGTCTTCCATTGCACTAGAATAACCCCAGGACTGGGACAAAAACACCCATTGATAAATGCCCTACCAGAGAGGCCACATACACAACAATAGCATATGTTCTGCATTTAATTATGATTTTGCAAACATGCATTGGTAGTAAACACATCAGCTAAGCAATAATTGTACATGGAGGCACAGGCAATGCAGGAGTCCTGTTAAAGAAAGAACATCTACTGAAAATTGCACCTACTAACTCAGTGCTTGCTTACAGCTAATTACCGTAACTTCCAGGGGATGTTGGGACATGTTAACTCAGTGATTTCTGTTTGTGTTTTTTAATTGCCATTATTCAAATACAATCTACATGAAATACCATCTATATCTTTTTTGGTCAAATATGCAAACTGGGCACAATAAGAGGCAACAGGCACCAACAATGTAACTCAGATTCAACTCCGATGCTTCTAGCAGTTAGACAATATCCCGTCAATACAATTACAGTAGGAAATGGTTCAGCTAGATCTACTGTTGGGGTTAGAGCAGCCAATACACCAAGCTGAAAGGCTTGTAGTAGTGTGACCCTAGTTAAAAAAATTTAATATAATACATACGTATTTATATGTATATATCTACATATTTAATTGTGCTTTTCAACACAGAAATATCACCAAAATGTTAAAGATAGACTAAAAGGAATTCCTATAAACATTGCGGGATCATGGGATAATCTAGGTTGGAAGGGACCACGGGACGTCTCTAATCCAACCTCCTGCTCAAAGCAGGGTCAGTCATGAGATCAGAACAGGGTGCTCAGTGCTTTGTCCAGTCACATTCTGAAATCCTCCAAGGATGGGGATGGCACAACCTCTCTGAGCAGCTTGCTCCACTGCCTGGCTGTCCTCCTGGTGGTACAGTTTCTCCCTGCATCAACTTGGACCTTTCCTGTTTCAAATTATGCTTGTTTCCCACCCTCCTGCCATGCATCGCTGTCAACTCATTAAAGGTGCAAAAATCAAACACTAGGACTCTGACATTAAAACTTTATCAATTTGCAGACTCTATTTTTCCAGTGAAAGTATAGATCCCTGTATGGTAAATTTAAGCCTTCTGAACAGGTAGTGATTTTCTGTAGTCCCATGACAAGTTGTTGAGGACCACCAGCTGGAAAGCACTGTCAAGATACATTCCCAATTAAAGGAGAGAATGGCTTGTCAAGTTTCAGTATGGAAGGCTGGGAAACAGAAGGGTAGAACACCAGTCTAAGTGGAAGGATGAGACTTGGCAGCAGATGGCTAGCAATGGAGAAACCTTAACATAGCTGATGAAGTAATTTTATTAAGCTGGAGAGGAAAAAGGTACAACAGAGAGAACATCATCTCTGTTCACTAATGAGAAAGAGCTGGCACTCAGACTGCTGTAAATCAGTTGAGCTCCAGTTCATTCAGTGGAAATATATGCCTCTTACACCACCTCAGGATGAGGCCTGAAGTATCTTATTCCCTAAGGAGCTATTCCTTGTCTCATTCTATGTATCATCTTCCATGTGCTGGCACATTACACACCAGCAGGGAGTTGTTTGTTATGTCTTTACAGTGCTGCACTGCATGGTAATTCATTGCTCACTGACATCTCAGAAATTTTTTTAATGATGTGCCTCTGCTGCTCCAAAACAGGGTGAACTCTGACTATTAAGTTTTACTTACATTCAGCATTCATTTAGATCAAGTGGCAAATCCAACATCCTCATGGCATACCTCAAACTTCTTTTGCCACATTGCTGCTGTTTGAACAAATAATCATACATTTTTCCTCCTTTGGCACAAGTCAAACGTGGAAAAGTCACTACATGGACAAACAGTTCTGACAAAAAGTTTGTAGGATGCTAGAAGGAGCGCAGGCACCTGTGCCACTATTTAGTGAGACTGAATGAGGGCTACATTAAACTGCTCTTTTCTGCAGAATGGAAGGAAAAAGTGGAAGGATCACTTTCAGGTTTAAAATAAGAGCTATCCCAGGTATATGGTGGTGCATATTTACATTCTCAGTCACGCTGAATTTGCAATCTGATGCAATTCTGGTATCAGTCACTGAGTCAAAAGTCATTCCATGATATCGCTCTATATCTTTAATTACATCCCCTGTCTAGGCAGGTGCTTAAGTACAGGCTAAACTCTCACTTCAACAGGATCACTCACATGCTTCCAAGTTAAGACACATGCTTGACTGAATGTCTTGCTTAATCATGGCAAAGCTTGATTAATTTTTAAGTCAAACTAAGTAAAGACTGTCACAGATTAAAAGCAATTTAGACTGGCCCCTCAAACTGGGTGCAATATCCCATGCCAGGGCGGATAGGGCATGAGGGTTAAATAGAAGCATGACACAACATGATTCACATCGTATTGACTTTTAATGAGGCTGCTAGGTAGATCATTCACTGTTGTAAATCAGCACAGCACCATCAAAGTTGACAAAACAATGCTGATATGCAATTGCTCAGATTTACTAGCAGAACACTAGGATGGCAAAGTGAGGAGTGCAGAGGTCCCATATCCCAAGGCTGCACACCAACTCTTAGCTCTGCCGCTTCATGACAATATGGTGCAATTGCAATACAATCTTCAATACTATAATACCTATTCACAAATTCTCTGCTTACCAAATGACAAAGATGAACTACATTTAGTGTTACGTTAGTGTTCCTGATGTAGCCTTTCCTCATTCATCAGTTTAATATCCGATCCATCTGCTGGACACCAAATGAGATCCAGGTTCCCTAGTGATGTCTCAGTTAATACACAGTCAAGGCATGCAATTTATATCTGTATGATCTGATTAAACCAAACTGGATTTTTTCCATTGAGCCTAATGCATTATCTCCATTCCAGATTTTGGGTTTCCAGTGTCTCCTGTTGAGATGCTTTAGTCTACTCATGAAAAAATACACCTTTTTTATAAACGTAAGAGCTAGAAAGAAAGTCTATCCATTGCACCAAACTGTTTCTACTCAAACTTCCTAAAACAATTATCTTTCAAGCAGAGATCAGGTTCAGAAAACCTCAGCTCTATAAAAAAAATGAAGCAGTCATCATTTTTTTGAAATAGATCTTTAGATCAGAAACAATTAGCTTTAATTCTAACTCACTTTAGGTTTCAGCTATAACCATTTATAATACTGTAAATCTTAAAGCACTTCAGGAACATTATAAACCATTTGATAAAGCATTATCAACTGTTTTCCCATTATTTTACAACTTTCAGAATTACTGTACAATCAATAAAAGTAAATTATAAGTTAATTGCATGCTTACAGTATTGGCTTTATCTCAGTATTCCAATTCCACTGTGATTAGATTTGGGATATGAAATGTTGGTGGTTTTTTGAGGAAGCCAGTATTGAAAGGAAATAAAAATGCTTAGAGAAAAATACTAAAATGTTGCTACAAGTGACAAACCTGTGCCATCTCTAATAAACTCTGTCTCTCCAACACAAAAAAAATATAAAAAAATTCTAAAAATAGGGCCTTGAGAAATATGTGAAATTTACCTGGTGAAAGATGCAAAAAATATATCTGTTTATATCAAGAATAAAAAGGGAAAAGCAAAGTTCATGCTAAAGCTACATGAAGTCATGACATACATAGATAACATGCTTTAACCACCCTGCTCTTTTCTCAGTTGCCATAAACAGGAGTCACCACTGACTGTAAGGAATACAAAGGCAGGAATAGATAAAAATGCATTTGTAGTATAGCTGATGCTTGGTGCTTACATTCCTGAAACATTTATAACAAGAGCTTAACAGAATCTCCCAAAAGACCATACATCAACAAACCTGCACAGAGTCGCAAATATTTCAGATTAAAAGCTATAACCAGCAGAAGTCAGGCTCTGAAGAAGGAGGTAAGCTCCTGTTAACTCCTGTGTGTATGGACCTACACACACATTTTCATCACTGACCATTAAAAAGAGGAGTTGCCCAAGAGAGGTATCAAAGACTCCTGAGTCACCTTAAAGTAGTGACAGCATTTTAACTTTCCTCCTCCTTAATCCCCCTGCTATTACATGGTGTTTATCTTCCTTCCCTCAGCCCACATGAACACAGAATCTCCATAGTTTTAACACCAAATAGAAAGCTAAATAGTATGGAATAGTTATATTTAGGAAAGCATAAACCCATACAGTTAAACAGAAATAAGAAAAGGGCATGTCCCTTGTCTCCAACAAAGGTGAAAACAAATAGCCCAGTTTTCTCCTCCTTTCCACACCTGGTGTAGGAATTGTCACGGAATAAACACGCAGTCTACTTTGCGGATTCAGGTCAGGCAGAAGCGGTTTATCTCTATAGCTATAGGAGAGAACACAGAGCAACAGAGTTCAGCTTTCTATCTATATGAACTCTGTCGTAGAAGAAAGTACTAAGTCTTACAAAAATTTAGAACGCATATAAATTGCTCCATGAAGGGGCCTGATATGGCAGAGGAGCACCTGCATGGAAGGGAACTTTGTTCCAGCGGATGTACCCCTGTGGGCCTGGTAACTCAGAATCTGCAGCCTTGTGGCCTCGACATACCTCTGTTCAGCTGGTTCATCTCTCGCTTTTGATGCTGTTGTGCCCTTGACCAGCTTTCAGGCCTAGCAAGGCTTCCACGCAATTTATTATCTGAAAAATAATGAAGTTTCAGACATCAAAAGATGCTTGTTTTGCTCCTTGTGTTGCCAGCTGCTTTATCAAGACTTACCAATAATTCAAGCCTTTCATATTATTTTCCTGGCATGTGGTATCCAGAGAAGTAGAGGATTTATAGCTTCAGATGTTACTGATGGAGTACCATACAGCAGTGTTGGTTGTTCTTTACTAAATCCTCCTTTACTTCTCTTCACTGGTTTTCTGTTTATACAGGCTATTCCCCACTGACCTGCTTCAGGGACCACTCACCCCTTTGCCTATGAGGCAATTAGGTGAATGGAGCTTGCAGGCTGACACAGTACAGTCCTCTTCCCATTTGGCAATCATTTCTGGCATCAGCAAGTATCTTCTCTCTAAACTGCTTTTGTTGAATTACTTTCTGAACCAGCAAAGTTAAACTAAAAAGCACATGATCCTCCAACATGGTGGTCCACCTACTGATGCAATGACATGCAATCTGTCATCTGCAAAAAATACTTCACTGAAAGTAGATAAAAACATGATTAAAACCTTCTTCAGGGAGGCATTTTCTGCATGGATGTTAATTCAAGGCTGGTGGTATTCTTAAAATATTTTACTTTTTTTAAATTGAGTTTTGGCGTACTAACAAAACTTGCCATAATACATACTGACCTAAAGCCACAATCTGTTTTTGTATTTTAGCTCACAATTATGCAAAATTTAAAAGCTCCCAGGCCTAACTCAGAGCTGGTACCCTTTCTCCACCCTGAAAGGATGGTTTGTTTCAAAATGACACCAATAAAAAAAGGTCATCAGCCTTTCAAATCACCTCTTTGGCACAGGACTACACTACAGATTTCCTTTCCCCTGCCTGAGTCACAAAAGCTGTCTGTCCCTTTCTCCCCCACCCAACTCTGACCATGCAACCTTCTGTGTTGGGCTCCCTGAGCACAGCTTGCTACATACCAGCTCCTCTTCAAGGCTTGGCTCTAAATGAACACAAGAGAGAACACATCACTGAAGAGCTGTGAGCTGGGGCAGCACATGGGAGACTTTCTTTGCTTGACTCTAGATCACAGCAGCAAGTTCCAAACATGACATGCAAAGGTGTGAGGGGAAGAGGCAAGGGGACAGGGTTAACCTCACATACCATAGAGCAAAGCCTGCAGAAGGGCTACATAGCCACTGGGTGTCAAGCTAAGGACTTTGTGGTGTGAACAACCACTAAATCTGAGCTTGAAGGCAACCTAAAGTTCAGGCCAGAAGTATAGTATGGACAGGACCTAAAACACGCCAAGGCCAGTGAGGGAGCCTGGGTATCATTGCAGGGCCTGCTGTTGCATGTGGATGACTTGACCTTCTAAGAGCATAAAGGTGGAAGTGTCCAGGTATTAAAGCTTGAAATTAAAATGTGTCTGTCTGAAGAGAGTCTATTCCGGCAGGCAGGAAACAGAACCAGGCACAAGCAGTTCCCACTCTCCCACCTGCACACATTCAGACAGTCCATTTCAACTTTCAATAGCCAAGCAATGCCACTTGCCTGAGAGAAAGAGCAGCAACAACCCAAGGAGAAGCAGCTGGAAAGCTGTACCAGTGCAGAGCTGATTTACCTGCAGGGTGACAAGAGGAGAAAGTTAAACATTTCTGTCTTCAGGAATTAAAATAACTGTCTTACTGCTTTGTCTCAGTGTGTGAAGACCAGCATATTGGGAAGCTGCAGCTCCCAACAAATAAGCCGCCCAGCAAGCTTCCAGGTGACAGCTGGAGCTGCAAACAGAAGCTGCAGCTTAGCAAGAGAACAGGCTGTCTTCAGCTGCTTTTGGAGGCTACAACATCCTGCTGTATCTACAAAAATAAGAGGAAAATCCTCAAGTGGTGTAAATCTGCATGGCGTCAATAACTCCAAAGGATATAAAGGAGGAGAAATCTCAGGTTTGGCAGGCACCCATAAAGGTCTTACGGCAGTAACAGTCACTTTGTCCTCTATTTGTACAACTCTAACCACAGTGGTACTTTGGCCCACATGTGGCCCCTAAGCTGCTAGGGCAACTAGCAACAGTAGTAACTAACAGTTGTCACAAAATACTACACAACACCACAACATGCAAAGGGTAAATTAAATGAAAAATTATAGCTTTACCACTGTTTGTGCTATAAGACCTACACCGTGTCCTACAGAGCAAGGAGTATTAGCAAAGCTATTACTAATTCAGCCACAAAATGCTATATTGATAGAGTTATGAATCTTGAACATAACTTCCTACACCTGTGTCGTGGTTTAACCCTAGCCAGCAACTAAGCACCATGCAGCAACTCGTTTACTCCTCCCTGCTCCCAGTGGGATGAGGAGGAGAATCAGAAAAAAAAGTAAAACTTGTGGGTTGAAATAAGAACAGTTTAATAACTAAACTAAACTAAACTAAACTATAATAACAACAACAATAATAACAAAATATAATAATAATTGTAATGAAAAGGAATATAACAAAAAGAGAGAAAAATAAAACCCAAGAAAAGACAAGTGATGTACAATGCAATTGCTCACCACCTGCTGACTGATGCCCGAGCAGCGATCCACTCCCCCAGCCAACTCCCCCCAGTTTATACACTAGGCATGATCCACATGGTATGGAATACCCCTTTGGCCACTTTGGGTCAGCTGCCCTGGCTGTGTCCCCTCCCAAATTCTTGAGCCTCTCCAGCCTTCTTGCTGGCTGAGCATAAAAAGCTGAAAAATCCTTGACTTTGTCTAAACACGACTTAGCAATAACTGAAAACATCAGTGTGTTATAAACATTATTCTCATACTAAATCCAAAACATAACACTATACCAGCCATCTAGAAAGAAAATTAACTCTATCCCAGCTGAAACCGGGACAACCTGTCTTAACAACATATTTGCAACCTATACAGATAAAATTAAAACATTGAACTTTTATTAAATCAGACTTGAAAACAGAGGGTCAAAACTCAATACCTGAGCATGTTTCTAATTTGCTTTTTCTACCACTGTGCCATTTCAGTTTTCAGCAAACTAATAGCTACTCTAGTGGAGGCACGTTGCAACAGTATACTGACTCCTGGTGCCTTCCAAGCGCCATTAGCTCACTGAAGGCCTGGCACGCCAGGCCTTCTGCTTGTACCTTGCACTGTCCTTCACACCTGGGTGAACAGGGCACAAAATGCTTCGATTCCACTTTCAGAGCATATCAAACCTATGTGTCACCTCTTTACTCATTTGAGAATGATTAGGAAAAGTAGAAGGCAAAGCAGAATAAAAATTTCTTAGCAGAATTTTTAATGGCAATTTTGTCTTAGATCAGCAAAGTCAGAAACATTTAACCAATGTTACTGGAGCAAGATATAAAATGTTTTGGGGTTTGGATGATTTAAGAACTTTTCATTTAATTTTCTGACATTTCAAATATTGTTTAATGTGTTATCCATGCCATGCTGCAATGTGTAATATGTCAGATGACAAGAGGTTAAACAAAGCACTTCAACCTAGTCAGATTTGGGTAATGCCAGAAAGGATTTTTTTACAGAAAATAGTGTACCAATACTGTTGCTATTTGGGAAGAAAAGAATTCTGAAATATCAGAGTTTTCTGTGCATGGGACTGTGTTTCTGCATTTTGACTGCTTTTTATGGTATAGAATTTGGTATGCTGAGTCTTAGGCTAGGATATCACAAACACTGTTAGACTGGTGCCAGCAAAAACCCCCAAACCTGTTTCACAAGTAGCTTGACTTTCATGTTATTGCAAGATTCCCTCCCTTTCCCAGGCCCCAATTCTGCTATTCTCCCTCCTCAATCTGTTTTGTTTCCTGCCTGACCCTCTCATGCTGGCATAATGGAAGCTGATGTTCAGCTTTAATTGCTTAGTGCTGTATCTTTTGCCTTATCACAGACAAACATCCTCATATATTTTAGCCTTGATTTAGTTCAAGTTTCTTTTCATCTGCTGTTAATTCAAAGGCATTATTACAATAGTCACTTTCATTCTCTTTCTCTTTCATCACCTGTCGCTTCCACACCTTCTCAGTGTCAGTCTTTACCTATCTCCGAACTTCAGGAAAAAATAAAAACCCAACCTCCTCCATACCAGGGAAGAAGACATTTTGAATGACCTACATATTTCTACCTTATCTTGCAATATCTGCTTCTACAGTGACTGTAACGAATACACACACACATCAAGCAACCTCCTTTTTTTCACTTTTCTGTTTTCTGGACGTCATGAATTTCAATGTCTATGGCTCCAAGAGACCCACAACAATGTCAGGTCACAGCATGCGATCAGGAGAGATGAACACTATCCTAGCCGCTCGACTTATTGCAGTCCTTGCTCTATCATAAGCTGAGCCTCAGAGACTCGGAGCAGTGCTCTTTGGTATTCAGGCTCTGACAAGGATTTGGGTGTTCCCACACATTGAGAGGTTTCAGTCCTAAACTGTGACATCAGTTTCCTCTGTTATCTTGGGAAGTAACCAAATCTCTCTTTGTCTTTGTAATGGGAAGTAGTAATTCTTGCCTGTCCACTGCAAGATCTTTGAGATGGCAGTAATTTTTTATTATTAGTCTTTACAATGCCAAACACAACAGAACAGTTACCTAAATCTGCAGTAATGACCATATTACAAACACTGGGAATAATTAGGAATAGCCAGTAATACTGTTTTGTGTTGTGGCTCATCTCAAGTAGTTTCTATTGCTTTGTTGGGACTACACAAAGATGGACTGCATGGGGGCCAGAAAGCAAATATCCAAAGCTGTAAGCACTATCAGAAGATGGCTTCACCTAAATTCCCAGTGAGGTTTTTAGCTTCTGAAAACATTAAGCACAAAGACATGGGGCATGCTAGGGACTGAGTTTATAGTGCATCCTATGCTCTGCTGTTAACAGTTCTTTGCATGGAGCCATACCTACACAGTGGAAATTAAACCAGACAAGACTGGGACTGTTGATTCACCAGGCTACTAAGTTCTGCTGAGGACAGCTGTGTAAATCAACTTAGCAGCTACTCAGCTAAGCTAAAGCAGCGAATTTCCTTAGTATAACCCACTGACCAGGTAAGGATGTGAGTCTTTCACAGCCTTGTAGTGTGGAGACTGGCTGTGTAGAGCAGGCTGCAGAGGCTGAGAGGAAATTCCTCACTTAATCCCTCACTGCAGCCATCACATCATCAAAGATTAACCAGCAGCTATCTACCTCTTCTAGCAGCTGACTTTCTTTCAGAAGCAAATAACTCAACAAATTCTTATCAACAGTAGCTGCTAGAAATATTGAGTCCTTTTAACACAACTTTTAAAAAAAATTAGCCAACAAACAAGCAGCCCAAAATACCATGGTAGATATTTCATGGAAAGCGGGGGCACTTCCCACATTGAGGATCTAGTTCTGCGAACTCCACTCATCTGTTTGTGATATAGAGTACATGAAGTTACAGTGGCAGATTATGAAAGCATCGGTCAAGTTAATATGTTGGCAACAGCCTCCTCCCATCGATGCTCCATCCTGTGCAAATAAATCTACCACTCATATCTCTGAAAATTCAGCTGACTTGAAAGACCAGATGGCTCATGTTGGGGAAGACTAAGGCAGCCTGCATAAGGAAGCACTTTGAATAATCCACTGTTCACCATCTACTTCCTAGGGCGTTATATGGTCTGTATTATCCAAGCACCCTGCAATCTGACTGTTCCAGTGAAGCAGTGGCCTGAGACTGTGCTCAATTTATCTGTTTATCTATCAAGTATCAAGAAACAAATGATTTGCCAAAGTCACACAATAAAGCTGGTACTTCACTAGCTGAACCCTGCCTCTTCCTAAGTATTACAAGGTGCTCCTACAAGGTGCTCTCCCCTTTTGTTGAAAGGCTGACAGTTGTACTGTTTTTCTCGTTTCCTTCCTCAAATGGCCGTTCCCTGATGACTAGCAATAAGCCACACCCATCCTGTTGGAGTCAGGCTGAGCTACATTGAGCCTGCACTTGTGACTGCCAGGTCCAAATAGCATCAACTGTTACACTGAAGTACTGAACAGATGCCCCTTAAAACAGTCACAGCTGGTTTACTACACAGTAGGCCATCTGCTCATGCAACACAGATGGCTAAGAACAGAGCAGCCTTGGGTTTTGCTCTTTTACCTGGCTCCAGGTCAATATAAGATGAGAGTTTTAATCTTCATATTATCAGAGAGATGACCTCTCTCTGACTGGGGAAGGCTTCTGCAACACGTAGGACAGTGTCATGCTCAGCACGGAGAACAGGCAGAACAGATGCAGAATGCTCCAGGGGGCTGCTCCAGCTACCTGGGACATTCTCCCATAGGGGATCAAGATGTCCACACAGCACACCACTCCTCTAAGCACATGCACAGACACAGAAACAAAGAGCTTCCAGGGTCCCTTTGTGTCCTCAGATGTAAGGAGAAAGAAATCCTTTTATGATCACACTTTACAAAATTGTGAAACACTCAGATACCACAACAGTGTCTAAGAAGAGAGATTTAAAAAAAGAAGCAAGCTGTGGAAATAATGAAAAAAAAAAAAAAAAAAAGGCTTGAAGAAGAGTACAGACTAGGCCTAAATCTGGGACTTACAGCTCTAGAGTTTCATACCTCTTCTCTAACTCATCTGGGATGTATTTAGCTGGCTGTGTTGCACTGTTTTCTATTCTGAGGCTCCTATTCAGAAAACTAGAGAGTATGAGCAAGCTTGAAATCTGGTTTCAAGTACATGGATAATCCAGCAGAAGTAAAAAAGATTACTTATGTGCCTAAAGTGGAGCACATGCATAAATGCCTTGCTGAATAGGGATTAAAGACAATTTGTACAGGTGAAAGATTTGCCATTATTACACATGCATAGTGTTCCCCAAGCACCCAGCAACACGTGAATTTTACTTCCAGCTTTACAAAAACACAGAAACTGATGATGACATAGAAAATATATGTAAGACAGCTGCTCAGTGGCTGGAAAAAACAGTGACATATGTGCTAAATCTTTAGGATTCTCATTCAAAATAACCTCATTGTTGCTGTGAGATAATTACAGACAAAGCTGAATGTGTACACTTTGCTGAAGTTCCTCCTATTAATGTATGAGACCTACTGAGATCCTATAAAGAGCGAAAATTCAAGTAGTGGCAGAAAAAATGATCCTTATTTAAAAACCTGGTGTCCGACTTAGGCTTAGGTCTTAAAGAGTTCCTTGGAGCTCTAGACAAACTGGGATAAAACTACATGAATGGGAATCTGAAGGGAACAGGAAGGATAGGTATACAGCAAAGAACCATGCTTCCAATTCCTGTTGTAAATGGCAAGCAGCTCTGAGATTATCACTCCTCTTCACATGAACCCTATTTCCTATAACAGACTTCAGTGTGCACAGTTGTCATTTCACGTAAATGGGTAAAGCAACATAACTTATCAGAAATGAATGACTTCATCTTATGCTTCAAAAATGCAATCACAGAGTAGAGTTGAGCAAACTTGGAATTCACTCTCTCAATTTGATTTCCTAAACCTCAGCATGAGGCAGGGTTATGAGCTGCAGACTGAGAGAATGTCCTCTCTTGTTCCATTAAGGTGAATTTGGGGTCTGGGTTGTTTATTTTCAGCACCCTCCATGTTCTGCACATCTTCAAAAGTGTCCCTCAGCTTACTCTCAATGAATTTTAATTTTCCCTAGGCCACTGTCAGCTTCTGACCTCAGCTGCAGCAAACCAAACAGTCTTGATTCAAAGCAACACTGCAGGTGATTGAAATGAGTGGAAAAGGTTCTGCAGAGCATACGCAGAGAAAACACCATTCTGCCTGTGAACTTTTTTCTAAAGCTAGAGGAGCCCACCTTCAAAAGCCAAAAATGTGACCTCCCATTGGTTTTCACTCAGCCAAGACCAGAAGCTCCTTGAGAAATGGCTGACAAAATCTTCAATCTAGCAGTCTAGAAAGGCATCTGCTTCTTTTTGGTACCACAGCACATCAGCATTTCTCATACTTGAATACACATGTCTATACCACTCCTTAGAAGGTGAGCATGGGTTCTGGAAATTGAGAACTTTCTTGGAACACAGGCATTTTGAATCTTTAAAATCACTTGCAGTACTTTCATGCTTTGGCTGATCCTGTCTCATATCCTTGTCTGTTTCTGAGAAATTGGTATAAATCCCTCCACTCTGAAGCCATGCTCACAGTATCAGAGCAGAAGGTCACACAACTCAGACACTGTGAGATAGACTAATAATTAATCTCCCTCTCTAATAGCCAACAAAGATCTCATCACTCATTCTGTACTTACTACACATAGCATTCTTACTGGTGTCACTTTATTCTGCATAGAACTTTTGTGGAAAACTGACTGGAATGTGAAACAGGCAAAGACAGCAAAATCAAAATTATGAGTCAAAACACAGAGGCCAAAGCCCAAAGCTGCTTACTCTTTTGCCATGGAGCTTGTCTGGATTTGCCCCATATAATCAAGGGCAATGTCTAGTCAAATAGGACAGTGACTAGAAAAAGAAACAGCACAGTGAGAAGGAAAAAAAAATCATACCTGTGAATTTTAGCCTAACTTTCAGTTAACACTGTGTGGTTGTTGCCTGTACACAGGTACAGTGCAACACACAACTTTACAGATGCACATGTTCTGTGAAACACTCTCCTGTGAAATTCTCTTATCTAACAAAGTTGTCATTTTAGCAGTATTCTGGGAACAAGGAGAAGGATAAATGAGATTTAAGTTCCCCAGTGTGATATTTAATAACATGACAAAAAGTTGATTGGCTAGTTGTTACTTTAGTAGCAGCTCTATGCTGCTGAACATTGATCATTCTTTGGGTGACTTGGGTTCATGACATTACAACTCATTGTGGTTTGTTACAAAGCTGGCAGCTCCTAAGAACAAACTGTTCTCCAGCTGCAAGTCCCTTTGCTTTGGGCCTTTAACTGCACCTGTTTATATTTGCTCAAAGGTAAGAACTGGCAGAATTATGAAGTCATGCTGCACACGCCAGACAGTGTCACGTGTATGAATCTTGTCAGATAAATCTTGTCCAGTGCACAAAGGCCCCTGTACATAAACTGCTGGCCTTCAGTGGTATTCCTCACTGTGGTCCAAGAAGAATTTATTTTATAGAGACTTCCCAGATTCAGGAATTTGCTTTTCCTTAAAAATACAAATGAGAGTAGGTCTAGGATGCTTTTTTTACAAATAGGGTCTCAAAAAGCTTTCCTTTGCTGTCTCCATGAGTTATTGTATACTGTTTTGAATAAAAAGTTCTTTGGGAAATGAGTGGAGACTCTTAACATGGTACTATTAGGAAACATTATGGTCCTACGAAAAATGCAGGCACAAGACTATCAATGGAGTCTCTGACTTGAGACTAAACTTTTTCTGTTAGATCAGTGACCTAAACAAAAGCAGCGAGATGTAATGCCCTGGTGCCTTTCAACTCTGTTCTTCAAGGAGGAGATAGTCCCTATTCCTCCTTCTCTGCTAGACCAAGCTATATGTTTGCTATGGCAAGAGGTAACAGTTGTTGCTGCTGTTGTGCTCTTAATGTCTGAATTTGTTACTCTGGTCCTGAACATAGAGCTAATTCCTACTCTGTGAGGGTGTTTCTCAAAGACTTTTCCTTCCGAAACTTCAGAGTAATTAATATACTAAATTATTTGCTCCAGCCAAGTATTTAATGAAATCTCAACATTTTGGACATGAAGAAAACCAGTTCACATTCATCTCTAATGTGGTGGGATGAGAGAAAAATGCTAACAGATATTATGGATGCAGTAACATTTAACTGTCTACTGACAAGTAGGCTTGGCAGAATCCCATAGATGTGCACATGGGAGGGAGGATGTACAATTCAGGTGAGTACTTACACTGCCCGAACTGGGACTGGCAAACAACACTGGACAAATTGTGAAGCATTCAGTGGCAGATACACATCAGCATGATAAACTGGCAAGTGCCACTAAAAAATATATGTTGCTTGGTTCATTTGAACAGGACTACCTTCTGAGAATGACCTGCTTTGCCTGCTTTCCATTTAAGTCTATAGCTGGAAAGCCAAAGCTTTCTTTCTCAACACTGCTACCATTAAGCAGTGCAGAGCAAGTGGGATTCAGAGCAGCCAACACTTCCATTGGCTGGATTGCACTTCTGAAGACTGTAAAGGAGAAGCTATGTATTGCAAGAGCACATTGACTCAGTGGGCAAGTAGGCATATTTGGCACTAGCAGAAGCTTTCAAGTGCTTGTCAAGTTAGTTCTGAAGTAGAGTTTTATGTCTACAGCCAAGTGTGGGCATAAATGAAAACGTGTAATAACTGGCATTTTCACGTTGTAGAAGGTTACAATGTGGTGCTGTTACATACAAATCCAGATGTTTGAGCTTCATAAGGTACAAAGAGATTCACTATTTTTAAGGATACACCTCACAGATATTCCCACTGAATTCATCATGACAATACTTGGTACAGCCAAAGACTATGGCAAAACAGGTAGGAACAAGTAGAAATAGGTGGAAAACAGAAATGTGGAAACAGCCATCCCAGGCATGGGCACATCCCCTTTGGCCATCTGGAAGAAATATTGCTCTCCTACTAACTATCCAACCAGTAAGTATCTCCATCAAGTAACTGGTCAATGACAGACATATCACTTTGCAAAAGACTGGGAAAGCAACTGGAGGTGGATGCTTTTAAAAATGTAATGCCTAGATGGATGCTTAGTGGCTGCATTCTGTTCCCAGATGCCCCTTGTCTAATGGAAACTTTAGAGAAGACATATGCCTTGTTTCTTTACTTTCATGAAAGCACTGGGCAGGACACAGGATGCCTTCAGCTGTGTTATGCCACATTAACCAATGCAGAGATTTATGACCAAGAAGAGCAAAGTAGTCAAGCATGACTCGAGGCAAAAAGAAAAAAAAATCTCTTTTTTTTTTTTTTTTTTTCTTTTTGTGGTACTTCTTTTCCTGCTGTCTGAATCTGCAGAGCTGATCAACAGCTCTGAAGCAATTCGTATTTTCTGCAGTCTGCGCATCTGATATTGGCCAATCAAACCTAGCTGTTGCTCATACTCCATCCCTTGACTTCAAGGGGCATAACTAATTAATTTGCTACCTACCTGTTGCAGATGAAAAGCTGGAATTATACATTCAAAAGCAAGCCCAATTTTAGTTTTAGCATTGCAATCCCAAGCCAAGGCCAATGCCTCTCTACTATCTCCTTGGGAATGGTTTGCAGTTTTTTCTTTGCAGCATTATGACTAGCTCTTTATATTTTCGTAGTCGTTTCCTCCTTCAGCTCTCTACTGCCAACTGCATGTCAGACTTTTCAGTACAAGGTTATGAATGCTTTACTGGCCTTCTTGTCTCATTGTTTTTGAAACTGTGCAGTGAGCAGGATGTACTTCTGTTTCAATAAAGTGAACATTCAGTCTTGGTCTAAATGCCAGCAAAGTGAACCAGGGAAAAGAACAATAAGCTAAAACACCCAGAGACAATAAAGTTAAAAGTAGGCTGTCACATTCAGATCTTTGTTGCATTCTTCTCTTCATCAAGAACTTTGAAGCATGAATCTTAAGCAGGGCAGGGGATGTGTCTAGCATTATTTTCATGACACTGATGCATGAACTCATTCAAATGGGGGAAAGTAAATAGTATGATGGTTGGCACTGGATCCCTATAGCTTTCATGTTCTTTGAAGTTTCATACTGCTTCAAAGCAGGAGGAGTAGTTACTTGTGCTGTTCAGATTACAAAGGCCTGCCAACAGGGGTGTAGCTCACATACTGGTCTATCGAGGTTCTGAGTGGCACTGTCATCTGGCAGTCAAGATTCTGCTTCATTTGTTCTCATGCTCATGCTAATAAAAAAGTACTATTGACACTTTTGGGATCTTATTCATCCAGGGACTGCAAAAACGCTTTGCAAAAGGTCAGTAAATATATGGACAACATATTAATGAGTGCATAAGTCATCCACAGTTTAAAGGGCTTTCTCATAATACTTCAAGGTATTCATTGCATACAACGAGCCTGCTGAATCCTCGTCAGTCAACTGTTATGGGCAATAGATCACTTTTGCGTTGTTACAATATGCTGACAGCTAGCTAGAATAGCCTAGCTATAAAAACACCGTCTTCCAGAAAAGTAAACAGTGGGTCACAGAACAGCCATCATGACAAGCTAACTGAGACATCGCTATTTTGCTCTCAGTGGAGCTCTCCATCGACTACTGCAAAATGGCTTCTCCTTCATAGTATTTTGTTGGCTTCTTAGCTTACCAGGGAACAATGAAGACTGTATATTGAGCCATCTGTTAGGGAAGTCCTTGATTTGATCAGAGATACATTTATACAGCTAAAGACATTGTTTGGTACTGAACAAATCTTTCTGGAATGACACAGATTTAATCTAAGGTGAATATTATGCAAGTAGCATTTCAATGACAGGCAAGCGAGCTGATAAGATCTTTGTCCTTACTGTACAAATGAGCTTGGGTGCATGTGGACGGAAGAAGAAAATGTGGCTACAAAAACAGAGGAAATAAAGCTGAATTATTTAAAAATAAATAATAGTAATAATAATAATGCTGAGAAAAAAAAAGCATTTTCATCTGAAACAAAGAGCACAAAATATTGAGCAAAGCTCTCAAAGTTGTTTAGAGAAAGAGGAAACATTTACTATGGACTGAAATACCATGTCATTGGTAGGAAAACACTTAAATGTGAAGATATCTCCTAACTCCACATGGTCAACTCTTCAATGAGTTAAACTGATTGTTGACTTTCTGAAATCAGTGTAATAATAAAGTCAAACCTGACCCACTGAGTTTAACCTCAGCTGTCAACTTTAAACAGTGGAAACAAGAGATTAAAGTGGGCAAAAAATCTCAGTCAGAGCTACTGAAAGATATATCTTTCTGCTGCAGCTGCCTCTGGAGACCTTGCCTGAGCCCCTCAGTGCCAACCATTATGTAAAAACATTGCCTTTACTGTAGAGTTAACAGTCAAAATCAAGGAAGAGAAAAGATTGGGAATGGAGAGAGGAGAAGCACATTTCTAAAATCCCAATCTTCTTCATAGCCACTATGCAGTATTGTCGTCTTTGTGGATTGTTGTGTGGTTAGAATCAGATTTATGGGAAGACAGAAAATCTGGTAACAAATCATCTTCAGTCTGAATAGCACTACATGAAAAGGCAGAGTGTTGCCTGAAAAAAGAATCATATACCCAGTCCTCAGCTTTCACTGATTAAATAATCTCTGACACAGCCTGCCAGAAATAAATGCATCTAATACACTGAATGAAAACACAATGGAATCTGTTATAATTGGGTCAGCTTAGGCAATTTCAGTTTGATCATTCTATGCAAATGATCCCTACATCCTGATCCACAAAACAACTCCCCAGATCAGAAACTAAATGCTCTGTTGTGCTGGCTAGGTTCCTCAGTGCTGAGAAAGACCAGTCACATGCTGATGGATTGTAAGTAGCACTCTGAGAAGTTGCAAGACTCTTAGGCTTGGAGCCAGTGGGTAACCAAAAAGACAGGGAACCCTTTCCCTCTTTTGGCATTCTTCCAACATTACTTCAGAGCTGGGAGCTATCACAAATGCTCTCACTGGCAAAGGAGCTGTATCAGCTGAACATGCTAGGAAAGACCCGCACAATTGGCAGGCAAGTGAAAGGAGGGAGGAGAGGAATTCCACCAAGCCTCTGTCTCAGTGACCTGCGGTCATAGCCTACAGGAGCACCACAAGCCTGCATTTCTGCTCTGCACAGAAGCAGCAACACTCTCAGAAGAGCACACCCTGCCCACAGCATCCCCCGCAGAAGGAAATAATGGAAAGACAAGGTGTCTTTGGTGCTCCCCTTTTTCACACAGTCTGCCCTCAATACCTCTGGCCATTTCTGGAAGAGGTAAATGCTACATGTACTGTGAAATGGGAGAATTTGCCCCCCAAATGTCTGCAAGTTCTCTACACAACTATCTACTGACATCAGTGGAGCTAGCTCACTTCCAGAGTGACTCTCTCCCCACTTGAAAAGACAAGGAGCATCTGTTGTGTACTGACGACCCACTTCTCCATCGCAGTGTGTTGTGTGTAGCCAATAATTTGGCCTATTTTTTATGGGTAGTATATAATCTGGTATCCTAAAATAATTCAAGAATATGGCTGTATAAATGGTAAAATTCAGCAAACCTATTCCTGAAAGATTGATTTGCCTTTGAAATATGACCTTTCTTTTACATCTCCCCAGCTTTTACTGCTTGAATATTCTTCAGGCTTTTTGAACATATTCACATTTGCTTTCAAATGTAACAACTTCCACGCCAAATTATACTTCAAGACAAAAAGGTAGGGCTTACTAATGGAAACGGGTTGCAAGGTTAAAGGCAAAGAGGTTACTGTTTCTCCATTATGCTCTATGTAGATGCTTTTACAGTATTTATCATATAATGGGAAGCATTCATATTTCCAATTCCAAATATTAAAAAATGAACTTGACTTAAATATCATGACACTTCTAAAATGTTGGGTTTGTTCATCTATTTTTCATTAGGGCCAGAAGTATTTTTACATTCAAAACAAAGGTATTCACTGCAGTAAGTCCTTTCTCAGCTATGGGGACCACATCCCAATTCAGGGAGGTTTTTCAGTCACAACTGCAGCAGCCTCCTTGCTTTCCTTGAAACACAGGTAGCCTAACTTCTGTTTTTTCTCCTCTCTGCTGGGATGAGGCAAAAGCTGTAAGCTGGCTCTACCCAGCAGCAGAAATAACTCAGGCCACACAGAAATCACAGAGTACTTAAAGATCTGTAGGAGAAAAATCCCAGTGGCCACATCAAGTCCTCTCAGCAGAATCTGGGGGAGCATTTAAAGATGTTACTGCATCCTTGCTCTGTTCTTAAACTTCTCCCTAAACACTGTGTTTTGGCTTGTGTTGGAGAAACCTAGGGTCTGACCAAGTATGTCTCTTCTTATGCTCTTATAGAATAGTGCGGGGAGGAGACAAATGCTGTAGTCTGTCTTTGTGAAAGATAGACCAGTTACTGGTTTAGAATACCGACTTTTTGACCCACTTGCACATATTGGTGTATTCATACAGGAGTATGGAGTGCTGCTTTCTTCTGCTATAATGGCTTGGAGATGTCTCCTCTCTTTAGCACACTGTTGTCTATCTACATGCTTTCATCAGTAGGTCAGCAATGACACCGCTGCAGATAGAGACTGCTTGGAGAGGAGGAGAATATTCTCTTCATTGCTAATTGCATGCCAGCCTCTTGCCTGTCCAGCACTGCTCCACTTCACTAAACACATGCAAGTGGTTTCTGTGCTGACTTACAAAAGCATTGGAATACAGGAATACAGGAAGGAGGGGAAAGGCAGTGTTATTTTGCTGACTGGACAGAGAAGGCAGAGCCATCAGTCCTGTCTGTATGAGCTCCACTAATATGCATGACAACTGGATGCTCACAATGCAGTAGGACTGCTCTTAGTGAACTGCTCATTTTCCATTCCTGTCGTGTTAAGCAGCATTATTTTCAGATAAAGTAATGGCAACTAGCAGGGAGCAGGAGTCCTGACAAAGAGTTCAGTGGCTGTCTGCAATAGGGTCCTTCCAGAGACAAATTCCCTCCTCAAGGAAGGTAGGCTTGAGTTGTCTCTTTCACTGATATTACAAGGTTAAGTCCATTTGTCCCAAATGGTCTCAACTCATGCATTCTGAGATTATCTATTTGACAGGATGTTCCAACTCAAAGACAACCATTGGGCCCAGAAGCCTGAGCGGAGAGCTCAGGCCTCATAACTGGTCCTCAAAGCACCAGGTCAGCAATGTACCAAGCAGACAGTTAACATTACACATGTGCTTGAAGTTCATCATCATTCAGCCAAGCATTTAAGCACATGGTTGAAATCAACCACTTGTCTAAAGTGCTTTGCTAGACCAGATCCTTACATCCAACAAGATCTGAGATTGAGTTCTCCTACTAAGACGCCAGGAAGGCCTGCAGGAAGGTATAGTGGAAAGCCTTTCTCCTAAAGTTATTTAATTACATATTAGATAAAGTCACCATGTATGGAGAAAAAAAAAACAACCAGAAGCCTGTGGGCATTGATTTTTGACAATGATCATCTCTGAAAAGTCATCAAAAGTTCTGAAGCATCCTATTGTCTTCAAAAGCCCAGCAATGAAACAAACCAAGTCTGGTATCACTATATCCTAAACTGGAAAATCTCTTGCCCTGCAAGAACAGACAAAATATTGGGATATGAAAACTTTGTCATTGCAAAACTATTTTTAATACAGTAGTTAACAACATTTCTGCTGACATCCAAATGCTGGATGCTAAAAATACTTTCCATCTTCACTCTAGCGCAGAATTTTGGTATGCATAAAGAAACAGCTGCTGTCTTCTTCGAACACAGAACAGGTCTGACTTCTAAGGCTAGACACTGAAAAAAACCCAGAATCCCACGGCTGCAAGCTTACTTTTTTATTCTAAAATAGATATGCAGTTTCTGCAGCTGTGTGGCAAATCAGGTCTTTGAATGTGCAAATGGCAAGATGGCCATCTCACAGCAAATTCCGAATGAAATTAAGTAATATTTTTACAAACTATACAAATTCATTGACTGCAGTATTGTCAGGGACCCTTCCATCTTCTTGAAAAGAGAGTGTCATAACATTTGAATAGTGAAATGAGACTTAAAATATTTTCTCATGTTAAGCAACAATGCCTACAAAAGGCACTTAGTCCCACGGACAGCAGGTATGGAACAATTTGATCCTCCAGTATTTCAGCCAAACAATTTGTCTTCAGCAGCTTCCATATATGTCAGAGTCAAAAATAAACCTTGCTTCCATTTCAAATGTATAGGGAGATGCTATTCCTGATTCCTAACTACAGGCACAATCACAGTATGACTTGAAGCACAAAGATTCTTGCCTGCCTCAATGGAGAGAAGAGCAAACTTACTATAAGTCTCTGAGGTTTTCCTTACTTTCAGGTTTTCTTTTTGGACCACTCCTTCCCTCCCTCCCTCCCTCCCACCAATAACCAGCAGTGATGGCCAGAAATACAAACACAGAAGCTTTGCCTTTGTCTCCTTGATCAGAACATGTAGAAGTCTGACTACTAGGACACAATGCAAGCCTCAGGTTCCTGCCTGTGAAAGGCAAGCAGAGCTGGTGTCTGATGTGATTAGAGTTTTGCTCTATGCGTGTTTTGAATTTGAGGGAAGAACAATGCTGAGCTTTTTTTGTGACTTTTCTTAATATATGTCAAAGATGCTACTTTCATAGAATCATAGAATCATTTAGGTTGGAAAAGACCCTTAAGATCATCAAGTTAACAGTAAACCTAGCACTGCCAAGTCCACCACTAAACCATGTCCCCAAGTGCCACATCTACACATCTTTTAAATACCTCCAGGGATGGTGACTCAACCACTGCCCTGGGCAGCCTGTTCCAGTGTTGGGCAGCCCATTCCAGAGCTTGACAACCCTTTCAGTGAAGTTTTCCCTAATACCCAATCTAAACCTCCCCTGGCACAACTTGAGGCTGTTTCCTCTTGTCCTATCCCTTGTTACTTAGGAAAAGAGACTGACACCCGCCTCGCTACAACCGCCTTTCAGGTAGTTGTGGAGAGCAATAAGGTCTCCCCTCAGACTCCTTTTCTCCAGGCTAAACAACCCCAGTTCCTTCAGCTGCTCCTCATAAGACTTGTGCTCTAGACCCTTCACCAGCTTCGTTGCCTTTCTTCAGATGTGCTTCAGCATCTCAGTGTCTTGTAGTGAGGGGCCCAAAACTGAACACAGCATTTGAGGTGCAGCCTCGCCAGTGCTGAGTACAGGGGGACGATCACCTCGCTGCTCTTGCTGACCACACTATTTCTGATACAAGCCAGGATGCCATTGGCCTTCTTGGCCACCTGGGCACACTGCTGGCTCATATTCAGCTGGCTGTCAACCAGCACACCCAGGTCTTTCTCTGCCAGGCAGCTTTCCAGCCACTCTTCCCTAAGCCTGTAACGCTGCATGGGGTTGTTGTGACCCAAGTGCAGGACTCGGCACTTGGCCTTGTTGAACCTCATACAATTGGCCTCAGCCCATCAATCCAGCCTGTCCAGATCCTTCTGCAAAGCTTTCCTACCCTCATGCAGATCAACACTCCTGCCCAACTTGGTGTCATCTGCAAACTTACTGAGGGTGCACTTGATCTCCTCATCCAGATTATTGATAAAGACATTAAACAGAACTGGCCCCAACACCGAGCCCTGGCGAACACCACTTGTGACCAGCCACCAGCTGGATTTAACTCCATTCCCCACAACTCTTTGGGCCAGGCCATCCAGCCAGTTTTTTACCCAGTGAAGAGTACACCCGTCCAACCCATGAGCAGCCAGTTTCTCCAGGAGAATGCTGTGGGAATGGTGTCAAAGGCTTTACTAAAGTACAGGTAAACAACATCCACAGCCTTTCCCTCATCCATTAAGCAGGCCACCTTGTCATAGACAGAGATCAGGTTAGTCAAGCAGGACCTGCCTTTCATAAACGCATGCTGACTGGGCCTGATCCCCTGGTTGTCCCGTACATGCCACATGATGGCACTCAAGACAATCTGCTCCATAACCTTCCTCAGCACTGAGGTCAGACTGACAGGCCTGTAGTTCCCCAGATCCTCCTTCTGGCCCTTGTTGTAGATGGACATCACATTTGCTAACTTCCAGTCAACTGGGACCTCCCTGGTTAGCCAGGACTGCTAATAAATGATGCAAAGTGGCTTGGTGAGCACTTCTGCCAGCTCCATCAGTACCCTTGGTGGATCCCATCCAGTCCCATAAACTTGTGTGTGTGTAAGTGGTGCAGCAGGTCACTAACCATTTCCCCTTGGATTATGGGAACTTCATTCTGCTCCCCTTCCCTATCTTCCAGCTCAGTGGGCTTGGTACCCTGAGAACAATTGGTCTTACTATTAGACACTGAGGCAGAGAAGGCATTAAGGACTGAAGTATTATACTTTCATGCAAAATAAATCCCCTTTATTTTTGCTAAGAAAAATGAGAAAAAAACTCATTAGAGAAGAATAGTAACAACACATTTGAGTACAAAGACCCAAGGAAAGCAGGAAGAAAATATAAAATTACTTGAATCACCACAGCAAACCAATTTCCTTCAGAGCCTTCAGTACTCCTAGCTAGGAGGAATACAGCTGGTGAAGGTGAAGAGCATTGAATTGTGCATGCAGAATAATTTTCAGTGGGCTCAAGGTACAGAGTTGGAATCAGGTTTCAAGTCTGAAGACACGGAGATCTGGCAACACGGTTCAGAAGATTATGAAGCCTGTGAAATGCAGAACTGATGTGAGTTAATACCATAACTTTTTATTGCAGCTGAATTCCCCTCAAGGTCCAAAGATTTTTGTTAAAAATCTTGAAATCTCACTCAACCTCTGTGAACACTTGAAAGGAGTTCTTATACTAGCAAGCTCTCATCAAATGCTGCTACTAGTTTGGCAGCTGCTTATTTGAAATGAAATGCAAGGGGAGACAGACATTCCTTCATTGATCTGTATACTGAAATATTATGCTTCCTTGTGGACAGCCAGAACAAATGAATGGGCAAGTTGTACTCCTTCCTTCTCCATTCTGCTGGGAGAATTATGGAAGAGTGTCTCTCTCCAAAGTGTAGAGGACAGCCAATTACAGGATTAAAGAAGGTGGCAAGTGTTTTTTTCTCTATGCTGCATGATAGCCCTAGTGCAGAAGAGTTCTTTACCCTGTCCTTCAGCCATTTCTGTATTTCCAGATCTACCAGGACAGGAAACAGCAGTCTTATTCCAGACTGGGAGATCTTGTTCTCTGCATTTGCTTCTCCTTTTGACTAACCCTTGCTATGGCCAAGCACAGAAGATAAAGCAACTTGAAGATTAATTTATCAAACTAGAAGCTGATTTGATCTGGAGCTTCATGTATCATTATGTTTACCTTTTTTGCAACCTATCTAGATTTCGTAACTAAGTTTAAAACCTCACTTTAAAATCACATTCCTGTTATACATGTTTCCTGGACATTCTCCATTTATCAGAAAGGTGCTTGGAATTAAAAACATTATTTAAATGTTTTCTCTGTATTGCATGGCCTAAAGAGTCAAACCAACCTAAAACACTTGGCAGAAAGAGGTTAAAGTAAAAAAGTTCTCCAAACCCGAATTTTCCAAGTGCTTTAGCTTGGCTCAAAAAATACATCCCTATGATCCCTTGTGATGTGGCATGAGCTTAGATTTCCACTAGTGTTAGCCAAAAGCACTGCAGGACGTGTCTCAAGAGACAGATTCCTCTTGATGAAAAGTGCAAATATTGTTCAGCAAGTAGAAAAGCACCCTGGAATCAAGGTTGAACCTCTGTTGACACCAGAACTTCAAATCAAAGCCTGAAAGATTGCATTAACAGGACAACCTGTCAAATTTGCCCATGTCTTGAATCCAGCCTAACGCAAGTGACCCATCAGCTGCAGGACAGATCATATCCTTGAGAGGGAGTCCTGCTTGTTCCTTTCACACAGCTCCCTCTATCAGGATTCACCAGTTCATTTACAGGGACAGAGATGAAGTAGTTTGTAAGCATTGAAAAAAAAAAATCCTACATCGTTTATAGAACGCCAATTCTGCCACCTAGTGACCAAGGAAAATTAACGTACAGTTCATGAACGAGCTCAGGGAGGATTGGCTCAAACAGCTACAACTGTGCCATAGCTGTCGGATGGGCACTGCCGTAACGCCATCGGTATCCGTGGTTCACCCAGGCAGTCTGCCTGCACACTCAGAGCATAAAAGGGAATGAGTGTGCGCTGCTCAGCAGTGCATGAGAAGGACGACCAAGCGAGTATGTAGAAGCCCAGTCCCAAGGTTTATTCATCAGCACATGCTGGAATGCTGGTGATTCTAGACCTTGTCTTCAGGGAGCTCAGTAAGTAGGTTCAGCTATTGCCTGCACAGGAGCACAACGCTGGCAGAAGGGAAGGTAGCAGACACTGATGTCCTTTCCCAGTCCTTTGGCTTAGTGGACAGTGAGCCTGATTTGGACCCCAAAGCTCTAGTGAATGGGTGGTGGTTCAGCAGGACCTTCCTGTGTTCAGAATTCACACAGGGAACCCTTAAAGTATCCACTGAGAGTGAAGCTTCACAGCACTGTTCTCCAGATGAAATGCCAGCAATTTGCACTCTCCATCTCTGAAGAGTGTTGGCCACGGAGCAATTCAATGCAATTTCCTAAATGTCAGATGGAGTCCTCTGACCTAAGCCATACATGAAAAGGACATCATCTGCATCCAGTGGAAAATACATGCTCTTCTCTGCCCAGGATCTTGTGACCTTATTTTCACCGTCCTGTGCCATGTGTACAGGTTCTAGGAGGAGATAAAGCATTTAGAGTGGAAAGGTTGCTGGGCCTGCTGTTACGAAGGGAAATGGCAAATAGCATGGTGTTTAGAAATGTGTTTTCAGAGCAAAATTATGTGGGTTAAAACAACTAGCTTCTACACATCTGCCTTGGAAGCATTCCTAGGCTAGATAGGTGTGAACTCATTGCTACCTGCTGCATTTCTCAGTGCTTATCTATAGCAAGACTCTTTTCAAGCTTTTGTAAAGGGCATGGCAAATGGATAGGAAACTACAGTTGAAAGACTAAAGGTGCAAAAAGCTGAGCTGCTTACAGGCCTGTATTACTAATTAATAAAGTCTGCAATTAATCATTAAAAACTTGGCATGGCCAGGGCTGCAAATAGAATCCAGGCTTGCCATGTCCATCTTCCTTGCTCTAACAACTTGAAAATCCTTTGTCCCTAGGTAGTTGTGCATCTGTTTCACATCCTTAGTAACACTGCTATTAAAAAAAAGGCTACTGGAAGTAAAGCTAGTTATAGGGCTTTCGTTTCAGGCAGCTGGTTTGTTCTTTCTTACACATCTAACTCAGAAAATTTCACTAGAATCCATGGAACAAAAACAAGGTGAGAGGAGATTCCTGTCCAGTGTCTTCAGAACCCTGTATCTCATACAGCTATTCAGCCTTGTCCCAGGAAAATAAAGGTAGCTATTCAGTAAGGCATTTCTATTGCACTTCAGTATAAACTTAGCTTTAGCTATTTTCCCCATTGAAGCTATAGCATTTATGCAGTGCTTTTTCAACTGTGAGCTGGAAACAAAAAGGGAAGAAAACAAAAAAGTATTTACTCTCTCTGATGAGTGACAGACTTTGTGTCATACAGCTATTTCTAAAATTTTTGGAAGGCATTCCCTCCCTTTGTACAGTGTGTTTACCACATGGCATCAAAGGCACCTGGGATTATCACAGCGATACTGTAAAATATATATAAATCAGCTGCCCCTTTGGTTTTTTTCTTATCCATACTGTCATGCAAAATAGAAATGCTACATTCTTGGTGATTAAACCATGTATTAGAACAACTAAATACAGCAAGATTCTGGTAGGAGAGAGAAGGATGCCAGATTCTTGTTCCACAGTATATGTATTTTATCCTCCAGCTCCATCTGGTTTCTCAGTCTGTCCTGTTTTGTTCAGGGAATAGGAAATTCTAGCTACTATTTGAAAGCAGAATCACTAAGGCAGTGTTTGTTTCAATACAAATTGGATTCAGAAAATAATGGTGTAGGACAAGAGGAAAGTTACATGGATACCAGAGGAGATCCAGAAAACGTTTCAATTTTTATCTGCTAAGGAACTGAATGGTGCATATGTTACTGAAGACAGCAGCTATTTCTTAGGGGCACAATGGAGCATAATCTAAAAGGTTCAACTCATGTAATTTGTCCTACTGTATGTATCAACTGTTTCCTGATATGAATGTGTACGCAGCTTTTGTTTTTTGAACCACACTGTCCTACATGTCCAATTGAAAGATCGAAAATTCCACAGTTAGCCTGGATGAATATTCCTGGATCTATACTGCAGATGATCTCTAAATGACTCATGTTTTTGTTTCTCCATCCTGAGGTGCTGTTAAGACATTTGATTTTCAGAGCTAATACTATGTCTTGCATGTGTGTGCATGGTCATTGTTCACTTTAAATAGAAGTGAACCAAAGAAAGCATAGATGCCTCTAGAAAGTATGCAATGAAAAGCATTGTACACAGACAATCAGCTTGACATTCACTGTGCATCAGTACCACAGTTAAAGCATTTGTAGTTTGTCACATTAGAAGAGTCATTAGGCCACAACTCAGGACTGGGTACAACTTTCCTTTCTAGTGAGGCATGCTAGAGCAGACAGACACAAACATGGAGCTAAAAATTTATTTCATCTCAAAATTCTTTTTTTTTTTTTTCTGATAGAAAGGGTACAAAACACTCCTTTGCAGATGTCACAGTCAGCTCTGCACAATGTATCACTGAAATGGTGACCATACAAAACAACTATTACCCTAAAAAACAAGAGCTAATGACTGATAACTTCATGCCCACCTAGAAACTCACAGGGAGGAACAACTGCTGCAAGAGGTATTCAGTCAGACCCAGGTAAAAGAAAACACAAGAACAGCAGGAGCCAATATCCTCTCTACTTACACGGAGCGTAGCTCATCTGCCTCTCCTTTACCAATGTATCACACACACTGTTTGACATCTGCTTAATGACTTCTGCGATGACTCACAAAACAAACCCTCCTCACAACAGAATGAATCTGTGCCGTAAAACAAATGTGGTTCCTCCTGCAAGCTCAGTAGCTGAGGTGGAGTTTATTTATTCCTCCAAGCCTGAGAAGATGTAGAAATTTCATAAGAAAATACTCCATAGGCAATCCACTACCACAGAATAGTTGTTTTAAAGAAGGACCAAATGCAGTCAGCTCTTCTAATTCTTTCATAGGTTAGCCTCCTCCATTGAAAAAGGTAGATCCACTCATTAGAGGGGTGGAAGAAGTCCCTTCTTCCTGTACCCAGCCACCAGTGTTAAGCAGCAGAACTTGTCCTTTGGAGATGTTGTAGAATTGGTGGCTCTGATCAGAGAAAAGCTTCACAGTAGGATGACATTTGTTCTAGGAAAGCCTCTGAGGTTGAGCTGTTTGGCAAACGCAATAGAATAAAATCTGAAAAGGAGGGCAGGTCTCTCAATCATAACTGAAGCTCTTTGAGACTTTTACTTTACCATCACTTTTATTGCAATTGAGTTCTCTTGTTTTAAGAAATATTTTGACTAAGCAGTTTCTCATTGAAAACTGCAAGTTCTTTGAAACAAACTTCTTGTGGCAATGCATATATCTTGCCCTAAATCTGTCAGAAATGAATTTTGATAGCTCAAATACGATGTTTGATCTATACAAGTCTGCCCTTGGTCATTAACTCAAACATAACCGACTGTTCAAAGAGTGAGGCATTCATTTGAAAAACAAGTGAACAGCATCTGCAATATCTTAGTAATTAGCTGACCAACTCAAAAAGCAGGGTTTTTTTTTTTAAGGAAATAATGTAGAGTCAATTCCTTTTTTTTCATACTGCAGAACAGCTAGCTACTGAAATCTGTTTTCGTGGGATGGTCACCGTTTACCACTGATAAGGAGGTTTTATTGTGTAAAGTCCAATGTCTAATGTAACTCACCTGGGAGTCAGAGAAACTGTATTTTCTCTATGTACTCAAAATCTTCCTGCCTTTCACCATTTTCATTCATTCATTGCTCCTATTTTGCACACACAGACTTGCCATACCCTCAACCTGTCTCAAATGCACAGTGCATCAGGAAGCAGTGAGGGGGGGCACCTGTTCCACAAGGGAGGTGAGCTTGTAGCCGGGAGCCTTGTTACGGCTCCTGTGAGCAGGGACCTCACCAACAAGGAGCTGAGATGCAGATCGGCAAGTCTCGGTCAGGATCAGGACCAGAGACAGTGATCAGGGTCAGACAGACCAGAAATGAAGCAGGCTGATGGCAAGCCAGGCAGCCCAGCCAGTGGGTCTGGATCAAGGTGAAGACCAGATGCTGACACATCTGCTTACACAGCTGTGAACCTCAGCATCACAGCAGCTCCCCAGGGACAGGAGGGGCAGGCCCTCACCTCCAGTCTCCTCTACAACAGTTCTTACTACTGAAGGAGCTGACCTTGGGCTCAGACAGCTAAGCATAACTCAGCCAACTAAACTACTGGAAGGTGGATACGCTCTGGGCCCTACATAACAAAGATCGGAAGCAAGAAGGGAGAGGCTTCCTCATCTACTTCTAAAACTTGCAAGAGGCTTTCTGGTAATGAGCTATCACAAGCATCCACCTTGGATAGACTTGGTGGATAGACTCCACCTCTCTAAAATATACAGCTTTCCCACAGCACTGTTAAAAAACCACATCGTCCATATTTAGATGTTTTCTTTCCATCTTCCAGCTTGAAGACTGTCTCACCAAATCTTTTCAATTTCAAAGTGACAGCTTTTCACTCTTCCCCAATCCCTCCTAGCAGACATAGCTACAAGAGCATCCATACCAAACACTGCATCCTGCGCTGGGGTTTTTCCAGAGTGCCATGGAAACCGATAAAGCTGCATTGTTAGTACTCAGGGTCTGTCGGAGGCTCTGTGGTCAATGCTAGCTAGCTGCCTTTGTCAGGTTTCTGGAATCTAGTCAGTGAGTTAACAGGGACAGTGACAGAAGAGGTAAAGAAAACCTCTTCAGTCAGTCATCAGCACTCATGTCACCTTCCCCCATGTCCTTATCTCACTGCCGGAGTCCCTTCACCCCAATATCTCAGTTCTGTGTCATTTATCACATGCTCATTAGTCCAGCAACAGAAGTTAAACACTTCTGCTTATCTGCCACAACTGTGATGATGTCACAGCAAAAGAGCTATTTCTCAGTGTCACCTGCTCAACAGTGATGTATCTCCAAGTGAAGCAACAACATGTTTGGCACATCAGCCTATTGCCTACAGGCAAACTGTCTCTGCTTTTATTTTGGAAGTATTCTCCTACCTGGGAACTTAAAACAGCTGTTGACTGAACCATTAATAGCAGGAAAAAACTGGTGCAGGTGACTAGAGTCTGGAGTTGAATAGCGTCAGGAAGAAGCAAAGAGCAACCAGAACATTCTGGAGTACTGTTAAATTAATGGTTATGGGAAAGGCACAGTAACAAAATTCCCACAGACAAGTCCTGGCTTTCTACACATTATAAAACAATTTACTTGGTGGATATTATTCCAGTAGTTAGGGGAATACTTTGCCAAATGAACAGATGTAGCCAGAACAAACCAAACCAAACCAAACCTAAAAAAACATTGACTGATTGTGTTCCTGTAAAATACTTCTGAGTTTGAATGAACAATCAGAAGCAACTGTATCTCTGCAAATTCTGCAGGTGAGCCATAGCCTCCAGATAATCAAAGACCTGGTAATCAAACATAAAGTGCTGAACAGAAAAAACGCTTGAAGGAGTTAATAGGACTTACTCTTCTCAAGAATACTGTCAGCCAATGTTTTTTCTTTGGTGTTTATACCATGGTGAGTATTGCAGATGTGCAAGGATTATTTTTTTTCCCACGCGAGCTTTTTGTGGCCTTAGACCCCACAGATGTTAGTATGAGGCTGTGTCAGTCAGCACAAGCCTGGTTCAAGGGACACAGGCAGCCTGATAATCTGATACAGCTGAGCAGATGCAACCTACATCTACTGGAGCACACACATTGTTCACAGTACCGTCCAGCTGTCTAGGACCAGTAAGGATGAAAACCCTCCAACTATACCAGCTAGGTCACATAAGCTCTACCAGTTACAGAGATGAAATTATTTTCTTAAATAAGCAATGTCTTTTTTTTCTAAAAGAAAGTCAAGATTAACAGGAGCTGATGGATGCACAGAACTTCTGAAAGTCTCCTTTCCTGCAAGCCATAAAAATTAACATAACACTAGGTTTTCAAACATTCTTATGATCATCTACAGGTTTTCACCAAGCAAAGCATCTGTTATGAGTTTAAAGTTAAGCATGTCTACATGTGTAGAAAACATGCAAATTGAGATCCTCAATTTCAAATAAATCTTGATGCCTGTTTATATATATATGTACTTATTTTTGTAATTGGAGTGGTGGGCATTGTATAGAAACAAATTGCTTTTCAAATTTTTAATACCCTCATTTTAAAGGTGAACATGAGTGACTCAAAGAACAACCAAGCAGTGAGGCTGGGACCTTTAAAATCCACCCCAGAAAGAAAATGTTCAGTGAAATTCACTGTGAAGCCCCTCCTATCTTCTCCTGTTAGCTGTCGCTGCCAGCTACATTGGCTGTATGTATACCGTCAACTGCAGCATGGAGCTGAATTATGCTGAGCCCTGTGACAGTCCCATCTCTCTCTCCACCTTGCTGGTTTAACTCAGCCTCAAGGTTCCGAAAGAGTACTTTCAAGGACCCACGCAGAGGATACCCATCAATATTTTGAGCTCCATCAGTGTCTATTCACCTACACTGAGTATATGAATGAGGGTTTGTGTCCATGATAGAGCATTATTTGGTCTTAAGCCTGCACCTGAGTTGAATGCCAATTCTGAGCCCACTGTAGATGTTCTCCACAATCAATAGTCCAGACCTGTGCCAATCTAGCAACCTCCAGTTGGCCATTACTATAAATAAGTTATAAAATCCATCACAGCCTAGAGTCAGCCTCTGGAGAGTGATGTCTCTACTCCCTCTATCTCATACAAAATACTATACAGAAAGCCAGAGTGACACAACACATTGAATACCGCCATGTTGCCTTTCTTGTCTGACTCTAAGAAAAAGCTGAGTCCTCCTTGCTGAGTCCTGATGAATGCCTCCTTGCATAACATTAAGGAGTGTAGAATGGAACAGTACCTCCCTCCACAGCCCCTCTTCCCATCCTCCCTAAGAAAACAAACGGCAGGTTCCTTTAGCATAGTTTTTTTTAGGCAATGACTTTTCTCCAAGAGATTTACTGCAGCAGCCTTACAAGAGATTTGTAGCAGGCAGTCCTCCATCTGCAGTCTTACATCCTCAGTGTGAGAGCCATAATTCTCCTGGAGTGAAATGACAGGAGATCATAATGGCTAATCATGTATTATGATGATATTGTCTCTACAGGAAGGATTGCACTTGGCTTTGTGTGTCTCCTTTGGGCAACACAAAACTTTCTTACAAAGCTGAAACAGATTACATTTTTCTGGTTGCTACCATGACATCACTTGGACATCCCACCCCCACATATGCAATGGCACTGTCCCAGCTATTTTAAAGAACATTTTCTGAAGAGTGGATTTCTTGGAGTTTTGGATACTGGATATGGAACATTTCAGCTGCAAATTGCTAGCATGATTCTGGCTTAGGCTGATAATGATGTAAATGTGTGACAGGTGTTTCACTTGCATGAAATGATCTATTCATACAGTTCTTCACGCACAGGTGTCCAACATCAGAATGAAGTCCAACAGGCATTAAATACTGCAAAGCAACATGTTTTAATATTGAAAAGATATCTATTTTACTTTCACTATGGCATGAATGGACTACTGTAGGCACAAAGCATATGCTTAGAAAGCCATTTTGCCAACACATGAAAATATTATTCTTCTAATGAGTTTTGAACATTATTGATAGCCACCAATGGACAGGATCTCCACTGTACACTTCTGTCCCCTCACCAAGAAGTTACATCTCTAAGAGTACAATGGACCAAAATTTTGATTCAGAACTAGGGAAGGAAGATTTCACTCTCCTGATTCATTCAAAAAGCTCTCTGCTGCTGTTTCCTTGGAGTATCCAGTTCTTAAACTGAAACAGACCTAATGGGACCAATTTATGGGGCTGCAGCACAAAGTAGAATCACAGCAGGTTTTCTGACTTTCCCAGTAAGTTCACTGAATTGACCTGTTCCTCTGTGTTCAGACAGGCAGTTAGAAGAAAATCTTAAGCTTTAACTTGTGAGAGGTCAGACTTACTGAGCAATATGCAACTTTTCTTAGCCAGCGATGAAAAAGTCTGCAAGAATCCTGCCATTCTAACTGCAAAGCAGGATCACTCAGAAGCTTTTGCCATGACTGACTAAAATTCATAACTGACTAGATCTTCAGTGTACAAGCTGGAGTTTGTAAGACAGAGCTTCAGTTTTCTGTTTTGTGACAGGTGTCCTGTGTGACTTGACACAAGCATCCACACTGTAGCTCCCCAGTAGTAAAAAAGTGCAATGGCATGGTTGAATTTTTCAGGAAGACAATCAGTTTCAGGTGGGTTCTGAGATATATGAGATAATGGGGCCACAGGACTCTGAGCAGGTTAGTGAGTGGGCTTTATCCCCACATTGCTCATACAGATGGGCTGACATCCTATTTGCCATGTATTTGCTGGAATGCCTTCTCATGTTTTACTTTTGTTAGTATTCTGCTGAAATCAGCAGAATCACTCTTAATCCTGCACTGATGCACCTGTATGAAAGATAACACTTAGTTTGTTCCCTGGGCACATTATGGAGGGAATATGTGTGATTCTGTATTTAAATAGATTAAAAACAAAAAAACCAAAATAGGAATACTGAGGCTAAGCACACAGGATAGGATTTTGAAAAATCCAGAGTGGTTACCAAGCATTCGTAGGTGCAGATTTACTGGTAGGTGTAAGAAGTCAGCAGAAGGATAGTAAGCTGAGTTTCTCTATTAGGAGATGGAGGCGAACACATGGACTGTTAACAATGCCTTGCTGGTGCAATCCTCAATATTTAGTCTGCATGATGCAACTCTTCCCTTTCATTAGCAGCAAGGCCAGGTTTGGACCACCTCTTGATGGAGAAGTTAGCCCAGTTCTGAGCCTGTTTGAAAACTCCATCCCAAAACTCATACTTAAGAACATATCCAACTGGTCTGAATTTTAGCTACTGCTATTTTAAAGGTATTTCCCTTATTAATATGGAACAAAAGCTATATTTGTAGCTTGGAAAACCCTTAGGTGTTTAAATATGGGTGCCTAAGGTCAGGGTCCTACACCTGGTGAGAAAAGATAAATGTTATCACACAATTAATGCTTTCTGGATTGTTTCCTTGCCTTTTTTTTTTTGTCCTCCCCACACTTCCAAGAGTGGAAGCAGTCTGGATACAACCTACAATTTACTCAAGTACTAAAGGCATTTTTGTCTTTTTAGGGCCTTCTCTCTGTTGCTGTCTCCCTTTCCCAGTATCAGATGGTACTTCAAAAACTAACCTGTCATTCTGAGTCTAGCAATGAAATGAAAATATAGATACAGCTCATCCTTCTTGGCTGAGGGGAGAAGGGCAGACTCAAATCTGTTATTAAAAAAAAAAAGCTAGATTCTTATTAACACTAAATCTGGGCAGTCAGGTTTGCACTTTAGCAGCTTGTGATGTAACCATGCCTTAGAGCAGATTACAATCAGCTTCAGAAAGGAATCCGTAAAGCACAATTAAAAAATGCATTTAGGCATATGCTTAAAGTTCAACTTCTGTATTACTGAATTAAGATTCAGTAATTCCCATTTCAAACCCTTCCAGTTTCTTCATAAAATACTGATCTGAATAAATATAAAAGCAAGTACAATCATGAATAAGCAAGAACCTTTTAACTTTTCCACTCCTTTGTGTGACTGGCCAAACAAAGCACGGTTAAACTAATGAAAGCCAGACATCTATCGCTGCTGCTATTACCGCATCCCTGTGAAAAACACAACTAATTTCCTTGGGCCAGAAGCAGAGATAAAAGCAATTACTCTGGTGATTATTTCTAATGCTCAAATTTGTCCAAATACTTTCTACAGTTGTCACACACTTCAACTAAACCCCAGTTACCTACGCTACAGCTGGTATGTCTTTACAAGCTTCTCCATAAGGGCTCCCCCAGTCAACGAAGGACTGGCATTTTTTAATCACTATAAAACTACCATTCCCCCTACGCAACTGCACAAAGCTTTTGATTATTGGCTAGAATGTCTTTTTTTTTTTTTTTTTATAATAGTCCACAAATTTGGGGGGCAGAGACTGTGTTTTAATCTGTCACTATCTTCTGATAATCGTGCTGAACATGTTTAGTCTACATGCAAAAAGTAGGAGGCAGTATTTAATTACCATGACAACACTTTGAGGTCCTAAATGAAACTATTGAAATGAAAGTCCTAAATGAAAGGAGTATTTAAAAAAAATTAATTTGGTCTATTTAACAGACTGACTAATCACATCTATGGCACAGACATCATGCTGTTGTCACCCAAGCAAACAAGACAGAAAAACATTGGGACAAAAGTCAATTTTATAAATGGCAAAACTGAGGAACAGAGAAACTGAAGTGACATGTCCAAAGTTACACAAGAATTGAGTACGGATTTCTTGTTATCTATTCCTGTGTCAATCACAAAAGAAACATGTCTCCTAAAGAGTGTTCCTGCAGAACAGTTCTTTCATGGTCACTCCTTAGAATACAACAGAAATATTTGGATAGAATGAGGTGGAACAAGGAGAAGTAACAGCAATGCATATGTAAGTGGTAAAAAGGTATTTTAACCATGTTAGAAAATATGAAAATTGTGAGAAGTGATGTTACTTGCCATTAAACTGAGAAGAGCTAAAAAAAAAAAGTGTGATTCACAATTCACCCCCACACCAGTTTTTGTTCTATTTTGGAAGCCGAATGAGACTCCTTCTCTAGTCACAAGGCCTCTTTTGCCTCATCCTGCCTGTCAATTGTGATGTTATTTTGAATCATGGATATTCTATCATAGTGACAGAATTAAACCCACTACAGAGTTAAGATTCAACAAAAAAATTTATTTTAACTTAGAGTATCACTTAACAGGTTTAGGCCACATTCAAACACAACTGCTGGGCCAGTAAACTCACCTTAAGAGGGACTGCCACTTTCCAGAGAGAACTCTCTTTCATTCTGAGAAAAGCTGTCACCCCCTTTGTTGCCATTAACAACTACAAGATGCAGCCATGTAGTGACTTCACTGGTTCAGAAACTCTGAGGCATTTGTTGCTACCTGCATGGCTTAGGAACACAGCCCAGCCTACAGTTCCAAGCCTGAACTTGTATCGCTTAACTACGCAGCAAGCACCATCCTGATGTAGTTCATGGAACCACTTTTTTGCAGTTACTGAGGCATACACCTCAAAACAATGACATCTGCATTTGTGTCTCTGGGAAGGCTACAAAGCTCGCCAAAACCAGCTGCAAAAATAGGCAATCAGCTGTCAATCCTGGGGACAGATTCACATCTTTTGCAATCACTCAAGGCTACCATTTCAGTTGCCTGGGTACTCTGCACGTTGCACCAATGATACGACCTAGTCTGAAGAATGGGATTAACCACACTAAAGGCAGTATAAGACACAGGCCTGCTGAGCTGTGGATTTCTCAAGCATCTCCTACCTGTAAGCAGAGGCACCTCAAGTCCCCTCTTGCACCTGCAAGTACGCACACCCTGTAGGGCCACACAAGCAGCTCTCTCCTCCTCTTCGGAGAGTATCAGCCACTCGGAAACAACCCTGACCAGAGCACGGCTTCCCCACGCAGCTATCCCCCATGCTGTCCCCGCGCTGGGCAGCGCCCCCTCCTCCGGCGGGTCGAGAGGACAAAGAGGGAGGATCGTCTGACCGTGTCCGGCTCCAGAGGCGGCAGTCAGGGCCCCAGAGCAGGACAGGGCCGGGCCGGGCCTGCCGCCAGCCGCCTGACCCCAGCCCAGCTGTCGCCTTGGACACTGGGCAAAAACGACCGCGCCGCCGGAAGCGAGCCGCGGAACGCGGGGCGGGGCGGGGTGGAAGCGGGGGCGGTGCCACCCGGGCGGGCAGGTACCCCCCGCGCTGCGGTACCCTGGCCCCGCCCCGCGCAGGCCCCGCCCCCCGCGCAACCCCCGCCCCGCCCCCGCCCCTTCCCCTCAGCCGCGGCCGCCGCCGCCGCGGGGGGAGGATGAAGGGGAGCCGCGGCGGCGTTGGTGCTGCAGCCGCGCTCGCCTGATCGGGCCCGGCGGTTCCCCGGCGGTCCTCCGCGCCGCCTCGCACTTCGCCGCCGCCCGGGGCGGGCCGTCGCGGCGAGTGGATGCCCAGCGCCTGCCCGCCGCCGCCGCCTGGCGCCTAGCGGGCACCGCCAGGGCAGAGACCCGCGGACGCCATGGGCTGCTGCAGCTCCGCCGCGCAGGTGAGCGGCCCGCGCCCGCCGCCGGGCCCTGTCGTCCCCCTCTCCTGCCCTGGCCGCTGCCCTTCTCCCCTCCCTTCCCATCCCCTCCCCTGGCCCTGCTGCCGGGCCCGGTTACACCCGCCTGCAGGCCTACTGTCCCCCACGGCTGTGCTGCTCCTCCCCCCGTCCCCAGGTCTGCCTCTCATGCTGTCGTTCCGTGGCTGTGCACCCCCTTGTTCCCCCCATAGCCGTGCTCTCTGCTGGCCGCGCATCCCCTTTTACGCCTCATAGCCCTGCTCTCTCATGGCCGCACACCACTTTGCTCCTTCCCACCACCGTAGCCCTGTTATCCTGTGGCTGCGCGTCCCCTTGCTACACCTGTAGCACCGCTCTCCCATGGCTGCGCACTCACTTGCATCCCCTGTAACCCTGCTCTCTCGTGGCTGTGAACCCTTTCCTTTCCCTTTCCCCCTCTGCCCCACCAACAGCTCTGCTCTCCCATGGCTGTGAACCTATTGCTTTCCCTTCCTATACTCCTGCTCTTTCATGGCTGTGAACCCCTTTACACCCACTCCCCCCAAGCCTTGATGCACATAACTGTGCAGCATTCTTCTCCCCTCTATACCTCTGCTCTTCCCCCTTATGGCTGTGCACCCCCTTGTTTACCCCTCATAGCCTTGCTCCCACCATGTTACGCACTTCCATCCTCTGCATTGCTCTGCACACTGTTTTGTGTGCTGCTTCCCCTGTGGACCGGCATCATCTTGCCTCTTCTTCCCCCAGGCCTGCTATGGCTTTGCAATCTTTGCCATTCCCTGCTCCAGTCGCCTGCCACAGCTGCAGCTACATATCTCCAGCTTTCCCCTGCCACCCCAATACTGCCTTGCACCCCTGTCCTATGCTCCTTCCTCCCCTCTGCCATGCCTCGATGCACCCCCCCTCCCCCTCATATAGCTCTGCAATCTGTTCCTTTCCCTACAGCTTTTCCATTGGGGTCCCTACTGCCCCACCCCTGAGAGAAGAGCCATCTCATGGGAGGAAACTTGCCATGTCCAGGTCTTCCCCCAAGTCCACTGCCTCTGGAAAGGGAGACAATCCTAATCCCAGCCCCCTTCCCCACTCCATGGCCAAGGGTTCAGGTGCCTCCCTGCGTCCTTTTCCCTGTGTGTGACTGGCCCCATGCACATCTCTTATTTCCGAGCTCGGTTTTTCTTTCTTCCCCCCCTCCCCCCTTGCTCTGCTTTGCCCTTACTGACTCCTTTTTTTTTCCCCCAGAGTGGTGCTGCCAAGCAAGGCACAATCGGGAGCTCCACCCAGCGCTCCAGTTTGCGGCTCTGCTTCCCATTTTAACTTTCTCTTTGAACAACACAACCAGGGCTATACTGTTTTTTCACTTGACTCCTTTCTGAAGGCTGTAGGACGAGCGATCATGACTAACGCTATGGCTGTGCTTTGCTTGCTTGTAAATGTTAGTTTCCTTTGGCTGTGTCACTTGCGGTGGCTGAATCCAGCTTCCAGCAGACTGCTTATGTGGGAAAGTCCGTCTCTGCTGTCCCAGATGACTCATCACAGAGACGAGTTTTTGTAGCTCATCTGTTCAGGCAGACTTTTTTTTTTTTTTAATAAAGGGCTCTGTCCTTCCAATGGAAAACACTGCAGAGAGCTGTCCAGTTGCAATAGGGAACATCCTTTTCATACAGCCAATTTGCTGCAAAGAGGAAGGCAATCAGCTTTATGGTGCATGAAGAAATGGTTTGAATTTCAGAGAGGGAGATATATGCCAAATGTTAGGGGAAGATTTTAAAATTGTTCGGTCACTGCAGTAGACTGCCGGGGAGATTGTGGAGTGTGTATTGTCTGAGGCTTGCTAAAAAAAAAAAATGTTAGATAAGCATCTGTCAGGAGTGGCGTAAGGAAAGCTGATATAGACTTGGAGCACTGAGAGTGAAGTTGATATTTTGAGGTCTTTTCCATCCTTATTTTCTGTGATTCCTATCCAAATTGTTGTTCTTAACTGTTTAATAAGCCCTTTCTAGCTCTTCTTTATGAATTTGAATTGCTGGTCGCTGTTAATGGTCTTTTCTTAAATGAAAATGCAGGCTTATTTGTGGGTAACACTAGACCAAAAGCAGAAGAAATAGGGGATCAAATAGTTAAAATATCTGGCTTGTTCATAGGTTTCAACTAGCCGATTTTGTTTTTCAGTTAAATTTGTGTTCTGCTGTCAGGGTGCATGATGTTAATAGTACGCTACTGAACCTTTCACTTGCTTTCCTTATGTGTGGCAAGATATGGTACAGTAATTGAGCTTTGTATCCCGTATATGTAACTGAAGCATAAAGAATGGTTGTTTATTTAATTCCTTAGCCATGAGCGATTGTGTGTCTCCTTAGGAAATTCAAATCAAAGGCTAGCTGCTGAATATTTTATCAGCAACAGTTTTGTCTGGTATATTGATTGCAGAAGCCTTGCTACCAACAATACAGCATTACATTAGAGCCTAATGTCTGTCTGTCGTAGTTTAACCCCAGCCAGCAGCTAAGCACCACGCAGCTGCTCACTCACTCCCCCTGCACCCAGTGGGATGGGCAAGAGAATTGGAAAGAAAAACCTAAAACTTGTGGGTTGATATAAGAACAGTTCAATAGAACAGAAAGGAAGAAACTAATGATAATAATAGCAATAATAAAATGACAATAATAATAAAAGGATTGGAATATACAAAACAAGTGAAGTACAATGCAGTTGCTCGCTGCTCGCCGACCGATGCCCAGTTAGTTCCTGGGCAGAGACCCGCACCCCCCACCAGCCAACTCCCCCGGTTTATATACTGGGCATGATGTCCCATGGTATGGAATACCCCTTTGGCCAGTTGGGGTCAGCTGCCCTGGCTGAGTCCCCTCCCAACTTCTTGTGCTGCTCCAGCCTTCTTGCTGGCTGGGCATGAGAAGCTGAAAAATCCTTGACTTAGTATAAACACTACTTAGCAACAACTGAAAACATCAGTGTGTTATCAAGACGTAACACTATACCGGCTACTAGAAGGAAAATTAACTCTATCCCAGCTGAAACCAGGACACTGTCCTACCCTCCCTTTTATCAGTAACAACAAATGTTGTGTTCCTCATCTACCACTGTCTTTATGCTTCCCCCTCTGTTATTTCTTCTTAAGCTTTCCTTGAGCAGGGGTCCATCAGAGGTTCCTTCATGTTGCCTCACTTACTTCTTGCTTCTCCCTGTGTAACTTCATCTTAGTCTTTGACATACTGTCTCTTATCATGGACATCTCGCCATCATTCCTGATGACTTGTTTCTCAAGTTGATTTCTCATTAAGTTTATTCTTCAGGTCTCTAGCCTATTTGATCTTCATCTGCTAATCCCCGTTTCTATTTCTGAGAGAAATGATTACTTCTGTTTTGATTTTGCCAGCCATCTTATCTGATTACTGCATCTCCAAGTCCCTTTCTCATGACTGCACCTCCTCATCTCATTTATGGTAATACACCTACCTGTGACTGTTGAACCAGGCAAATTTCTTTGACGTCTTCTTCCTAACTCTTATTTCATAATCAATTATGCTTCCCTCCCTCCCACACCCCTCCCCCAAATACATTTCCCAGTTCCTTTGCTTTGCAGGCTGTCTAGAGCTCTGTCTTAGGCTTTTTCCTGTATCTCTTCCCCTGCAGAATCTAAAGGTTTCCAGAGAAAAACTGATTAGACTTGGCATGTTTACCTTTGCTCAGCACTCTTGTCTGCTACTTACAGTGATGGATTCTTGTGTTTGCTCTGCTTTTTCTGCCTTTAACTGCTTAGCCTGACCCCAAAGCTCCATTCGTTCAATTTTTCTGTTTTAATTCTAAATTTCTTTTTTTTACCTCTTGCTGCTGCCTTTTTACCTCTTATTCCCTTCCTAATTTTATTCTGAGTTACCATCCTCCATTCTTAAAGCTGACAGTCAACTCTAGTCTGCTTCCCTTCTTTTCCAAACTCCCAAACAGAAGAATTTACATTTGCTGTCATACATTCCTTCCTCTTTCTTTGTACTAAATTCATTCCAATCAGGTTCTGTGTTCTGCTGAAATTGCCTTCACTGAGATCTCTGCAGGCCCCTTCTGGCCAAGTTGCAAGGATTCCCTTCCTTTCTTACCCTCCTCGATCTCTGCTGCTTTCGATACAATCTGTAATCCTCTACCACTCGATGTCTTATTGTCCCTGGGCTTCTGTAATACTGTCCTCTTGCTATTTTTCACTGCCTTCTACTCTCTGATTATTATTTCTTCTCTACTGCTGTCTGTGCTGGTACATGCAGTCTTCTTCCCCCCTTTTGTTAACTTACCTCCTATTCTACTAAATTTTTCAACTTGAACTGTTATGAGTGATGTTAACTTAATACAACCATACCGGACTTTTTCCAGGTGGGCTCATTCTTTCCTTTTGTTCCACTGCTGTTTTACCTGTTGAGTTGCTTCAATCTGGAATACTTCTGTCCAGTGTATTTCTTTTTTCAATTTCAGTCTTATTCCACGCTCATACAAAGTTCTTGTACTTCCCCTGGTGTAGTATCTTCTATGATCTACGCTTGTTCTTTATCGTCACAACCAGAGTCCTTGTTTACCTGTTGCTCCTTTTTCCATGTTACAACGGTGTCATCCTCTGTTTCTTTAGGTGCTTATGCTATTCTCTACTTATTTAGATGGACTTAACAATATTTTTTTTTCAGTGCTTGCTGCCTCTTGACTCTCACCATCTTGAAGCTTGAGCTTGCTGGGAAGACCTTTTGCAATGTCACCTACACCTTACAGTTGTTTTCTTAGAGCAGTCGACGTACTTTTCATTAATTATCATGACCAGATCCTCCTAATGCTTCTTTGAACTGTAGTTGTTTGGCCAAAGTGTGCTGACCTATAGGAGATTAAAACCTTGTAAAGGACAGGAGAAAAAAACCCACCTCAGTGTATCTCCTGTCTTGCAGTGCTGTTGATTGTCAATACCTTCATGTGGTTTCAGCCCACTGTCCTCCCTTGCCATATCTTTGTCATGAGCTTCTCAAGACGGGTGCTTCTATCTAGGTGCATCTCTCTCATCATGGATCTGCAAGAAAGCTTAAAAAGTTTCTACTCACTTTTGATACAGGTAGGGTTTTCTGTTGTGCCGGTTTGGAAATGATCTTCTCTTCCTAAATGCTGGGATCTTCTGAGCGAATGGTGCTAAAGCTCTAAGTTAATACAAGAATCAAATTTCTTTCAAATCTTTAGTTTCATTAAAGAAGAAAAACGGAATCTGCATTTGAGTGGCAATACTTCCTTCCCTTTCTTTTCATTATTCTCCTTAATCAGTGGTATTTTCTGCTATCTCACAGCATTAGTCCATTATAAAACTGGATTTGCGGGAGATAACTGTTGGAGTTCATCACTCTCAAGTCACCATAACTGTTAGGCTGTGTTGTACATCTGTTTGACTGAAGTAATCTGTACACATTTTTTGATTATTTTTTTTTTGTGTGTGTGGTTTGTTTGGTTTTTTTTAAGCAAGCAAACTTACTTTACAGGGTACCTCAGATTGTTCCACTGATCTAGTTTATAGTACAGCTCTACAACGTTTGCATTGTTACATCTGAGGGGACAGAAATTGTAGTTAAAGGGAACAAGCTGTGGGGAGAAGTGGACCTTAAACTGGTTTCTCTTGGAGTGGTTGTGATACAGAATCCATTCTCCCTTCCTGCTCTTCTGCAGTTGAATTGAAGTGGCTGATTGTAGTTCAAAAGCATTTGCTGTGGCAAGATGTTATAGGAAACAAGGCTTCTTACAGAGGTTTTGGTGTTTGTGTTGGGACTGGGAAATACTGTGTGTGTTTGTTTATTTTATCCTTATATTGTATGTCAGTTGCTTAATCTAGGGTACGTGTGAGAGAAGCTTGAAATCTTGCTGGAGATTGGAGACATGACTGGGATAAACAAAGCACATGTTATTCTTGGTGGTAGCCTTGGCTTTTACAAGACTATAAGAACTTCCCATTGTAAGAGGAGATGAAGACAGATCATCCATTAACATTCCCTTGAGCATCTGTTGTCAAAGCAACATAGAATAAATCTGGAGTTCTTAACTTTTGAAAAAATTTCGTAGTTCTGATGAAATGTCTCTTCTGAGCTGTTATGGACAATACAGATCATTAATTGTACTTCAGCCATATCTTCAGTTGTCAGAGATTCTTGCAGTTAAATGAATACAGGGAGCATCAAAACATGCCCATTTCATTGTGGGCATGGGGTACAATCACAGAAGACAACCAGCTGAATAACGGTGTTGATGGGCAGAAACAGAATGAGTTGTCAGTTCTACTTCAGGAGCTAGGAAGCTTGATTTTCCTTTCAACATGCTGACAGTAGATGAAGCTTCTGTTCTAGCTTCTGGGAAGGAGATATAGTATGAAGGAGGAAGCATACAAGCAGGATCCAGAAATAGTGCTAAGGATTGAGGCATCTCATGAAGTTGTTGACTACTCTGTACTTCTGGTCTGTGAGCTCTATTCATTTCCTGTGAAGCATGAGGTGTCCTTTTACAAATGCTGTCACAAGCAACTGCACAATCTGTGCAAATAATTCCTTTTGATCTTGATGTAGAAAGAAATATTTCAACTACATAGATACTCTTTCAAATTTATTGAGTTTTCCCACTGAGGACTAGCTCCTTCTGAAGTTAGACTGTCTTTCCGTTGTGTCACATCTTAAAAGTTTTAAGTAGCCCATTATTTCCTTTACTTAGTCAGGTAACTCAAAGATTGACTTTTTTTTTTTAAGTGCTTCAAGAAGCAGTAGTTTGGATTAAGAACAAGCGTGGGATATTGCATCCTTACAAGACATTTTTTTGATAAAGTGAGAACAGTTTTGGAAAAGATTGATTATCTTGTATTGTTAATAGTGAATGCTAAATCCAAAGCTTATGTTATTGTAATCTAATTGGCATCTAGAATGCCGTCAGCCATCAGACTTTTAGGTTAGTAATTGTGAAGGTATATTCATATCCACATGACTGCTTTTATTTTTCATTATGAAGAAATGACAGTATTTGTTATGTAGTGAAGTTGTCAACTGTTTTTATGCTGTTTACTCTAAAGGCAAGCTTTACACTTTTGCATGCCTTTTTCTCCTTCAGGCTGACTATAATTTTTGTTCCTTTGAACTTTCCTCAGTGGTTTCTTTTGTGAAAATCAAAACTTGCAAACCAAATTGACAGAAACTGTGTCTTTGTTATTTTGTATTTGAATCTTTCTCACTTGAAGGAGCTGTTGGAAAATTGTGTACATCTTGCGCTTTGCTTCTAAAAAACAGTTAAGCAGAGTGTTGCGAGGTGACTTCTACCTGCTGACTAAACTGAATGCTAATTTTTACCTCTATTTGATGAAACTATACTGAGAGCTTTTTTGTGTATCAATTTTAGAGAAAGAGTCTGTGTTGGTGCATATATAATAGGGTTCTTCTAGGTCTTCCAGATACTTTAAAGTTTCAGAGATTTATGAAGTAAACAAATTTCATTGCATTGATTGGCCTCCTGTCCCTAGGCCCCCTCTTTTTTTTTTTTTCCTAGTCTTCTAGGTAAGCAAATTTCGAACGTGGAATAAAAGTGTACAATTGTATGACAACAGCTTCAAGAACATCTGTATACATATTTAAGAAAGAAGAGTCAACTTCATTTTGAAGTTAAGCTTTGCAGTCCTAAGATTAATTTTCTCTGCTTTAATATGATTTCAACACCGAGTATGCATGGCACTGCAAGAATAGGAGATGATTGCAGTATGTAGGAAAGCTGAGATTCCATACTACATTTTTACATGCTAGTTTCTAGCTGTTGCTATTTTAACCAGTAATATTGCTAGAATATGGTGGAGGGTCCTGGCGAGCAGAACATGGTGACTTGTGCCTGATATCCACTTTTAGTAAATGCAATGTAGTGAAGCAGCTGTTTACAGCAGAAATGAACTCTGACCTGTTTTGGTTTTGTTTTAAATTGAAACCACTCTTGCTGCTCTCCAGATACATTATTTGACTGAGGAAGAGACCTCTGAATGTCATATACAGATCCGTAGAAACAAAACAGGAAACCCATTAAAGTATTTTGTTCAAGGTCACAATAACCTGTCCTGGTAATGCTTTGTCAGACTCCCCCTAGTTTGCTATGAAAAGCTGCAAAATAATTGCCTACTTATAAGGAAGTATGCTTATGTAATAAGCTAAGGGCTTGACACATTATTTCCCTTTCCATTCTCCTCCCATCCTTTCTTCCATAAATTGGATAGAGCCCTCTTAGCATTGGTTCCTGTTAAACTAATACGCTTTCAATGTCCTCAAGCACTACCCTCTTATTGTAATCCTGAGTGGTTTTCTTTCTTGTTTTGCCAGAATTTTGGACCTGTAAGTTAGGATTTTGTATTTAAGAAGCTATGTGAGAGGTTTTTTTCCCCCACAAAACGTAAGCTTAAAATTTTTATGATCTTCGTTAGAGGAAGCAGGGGAAAAAAGTGTTCTGAGAAGTTTTTATTGTGCTGATTACGTCCCTTAAATGTAACTGAATATGGCTATTAGCTTCTCAACTTCCAACATAGCTGTCTTTCAGGTTTCATACACAGTGATACGGAAGAATGCCTATGGCCAATGTATCCAACAGTTAGTTAATAGTGTTCAGTGTAGTGCCACAAGGACCACGTTTGTGTTTACGTGTGCACATGTGAGCCTCTAACCTCACAGAGCCCTCCACCAAGTAGGCCTTTGCCTTCGAAAGGTAGGAAGTTCTTCTGCAAGGATTGTAAATGCTATACAAGAGTACGTGATTTTTATGATGTTCAATTGACAAACCCATTTGAATGTAGGATGCATTTTGAAAGAATACTTAGCAAACTGCTATGAATGTCTCTACGAAGTGGCAACATCATTATTTTTCACAGCAGTACTATGCAGGCCATGAGCTCTTAAAGAGCTGTGATGGTTTTGGTTTTGAATTCTGGCTTTAGACACTTTAAAAGGGTGAAAAAATTCTTTTAGAGAAAACTACTCATCACACACAAAGAGACTGCAAAGAACAGGGGCAGCGTTTTCTATGGAATGTCCTTCATCTTCTGTGGAGACCACTAATTGGGGAGTTCTGCTGTGGTTTTTTTTTTTCTTCTACTAATGTCATGTTGTGATAAAGTTAACACATTTGGAAGCAAAATATGTATTGCAGTTGGAAAATGTTTTACTACTCAAGTTTGAAAATATTTTGTGATTTGGGACTTCCAGTCTCGTAGTAAGAAAAAAATTTGAGATTCTGTTAAACAGGTAGATGTACAAGCAGAAAATTCAATGTGATGAAGTAACTTGGTAGGTGCAAAATATCTTCAGAAGTGAGCTGTTGGGTTTGGTTTTTTGGGGGGTTGGGGATTTTTTTTTGTTGTTTGGGGTTTTTTTGGTGTTTTGTTGTTTTTTTTTGCATGACTGCTTTTTATTAATGATTAAGAAACATGGAAGTACCAAACATGCATTGAAATGGATATATTAATCCCCTGAAAAATATTACTATAATATTTGTAGTGTCCTTACTTATTACTGCTTTCAAATAAGTACTTAACAACCTGTAATGAAGAAAAGAAACAATAACTAAGTACTTTGAGGGTTAAAAACTGGGCTTTTGTCTGCAGATGGTCTTCTTTCAAAACTTCAAAACCTCAGCAGGTGTGCTGATCCTGTCAGCTCTTTCTTTAATTAGCTGTGTTATGTTTCAAGATAAATATTTAAGTTGTAGACTGAGGTGGAAGCATGTAATAAAGGAGTTTTAGAAGCAATGTTTAATATGAGTTGACTGAAAAGATGAGTGGAAGATGATATACAGCACAGTGTTTGTCAGATTCATAAGTGAAGTCTCCATGTGTGAGTTTTCAGGATAAACATCTTTATATTACACCATCAATAATGTTGTAAGTGCTGTCTTATGTGCTCTCAATTTTGCTTACATTAAGTTGAAAACTCATAAATACTGTGTGTGGAGTATGAGAACATTGGTGAAGTATGCAGGTGTTGGACACATTGAATTGGTGGTATGATTAGTCTCTGAAGAGAATGGAAGTGGTAAATTCATTCCCCTTTGATGGATAACTTTAAAGTAGTATTACACCATCAGAAGACTTCTCCTAACAGGTACTCTGAGTTTTGTTCTTGTGAAGAGCACATGCGTCCTTTCAGTGGACAAGGTGTCAGAGAACAAGCGGTGATGTGGAATTATTAGGCAAATAAGGACGCGGGTGCTTATATGTAAAGTACTGGCATGTGGTTGTCAGTAAAATCCAAAAGCATGACTAATGTCTGCTTTGCAGTAAATTGAAAAATAAAGCAGAAATTCCACAAAAACAGGCCTTAGGCACCACTGTCATTTGCATGTTCTGTAATGCAGTCCCTTTTGGAATTGCTCAGAGGTGTTTGGGCTTGTTACCCAGAGGATGGTGTCATCATGGAGGGCACTTGCAGGGAACAGTGTGTATTGTTTTCATTTCTTTCTAGAGGTGACTGCCACTTGCAGCTGTAATAGTATTACAGTGACAAGCTCACTTGCCCCTGGAAGTGGGAGACATAGCTTTGGTTCTGTAAGTCTGGGGGAATTCAATCATCTGCCTCTCAGGAGAATGTTATCATTGGTAGGCTTTTTGGGGTAGAAGCAATACTGCTCTTCCCCAGAGGGAGATCCAGGACAAAGCTACACTAAGAATTTTCTTGGTGTGTTTATGGGAATATTTTTATTGATACAGCGTAGTTCATTCTTCCAGGGAACTGCTATAGTTTAGTAGAGTAGAAGTCTGGGTTTGCTGGTGTGTGTTCATCCTCTAGTAATGGAGACACACCAGTAATTTCTGTATAATAAATCAGTTTTATTGTGAACATGAGAGAATCATCTGAATTTGTGATAAACTGCAGTAAGCTACTGCTCGGTGCTTTATCTGAACACCTGTAGGTCACGCACAGGAAGTCTGTAGGTAATGGTGAGCATTTTAACTAGGGCAACTTCACACGGTGTTCTTAGGCTTCACAGTGCAGTAAACGAAGGGTTTTCTATAAAAAATTGTAAGATAGTTGATGAAGTCATGAACTGAAGATACTTTTCACACTTCAGGACTTTGCTTTGGACGCTTATGCAAAGTGCATTCACTCCATGAAGATTTTATATAGAGGGATAGTTTACTTGAGTTGCTACTGTTATTCTCAGAAGTGTACTTGTGTGGGAAAGTGAGTGTTTTTTTTGTGGGGGGTTAGTTCTTTGGGGCTTTTTTTAGGGACAGTGTCATCCATTCTTAAGAATAAAAGAAGATCCTAGAATAATTATAGACTTCATTCTCCTTAGAGGTAACAGACCTTCATAGGGGCACTGTCAGGGACTCTAGGCTCTGTTTATTTGTGAAGGTGTTAGAAAATGTCCATGTCTCTTCCCTCCTTCTCACTATGAATTTCTTTGTGCAGTGTATTTAATAGGTTAAAAGTTGCCTAATGCTTTTGTTTGAAAATGTGAAACAACTTGCTAGATTTTAATTTTATATTCTGATATTTTAAACACTTGTTCAGTCATTATCTACTAAGGTGGCTTTATATGCAGAGAAATGCTCTGTTTTTCATGAAGTAGTTACTGGTTCATGTTTATATTGAGACACACTTAGTCTACACCTGTAATTAGTATCACATATGTTTTAAGCACTTTGCGGTCAAAATATAGTTCAGATGCAGCATACTGATCATCTTGTTCACTGCAGTTTGACATTCATAATGAAAGGAGAGGAATAGCTGGTAACTTCATTTGTTGTCAAAATGGCTGCAGTTGCTTATGGAATAGGGGTCTTACATCCTGGTTTTAGGCTTCAGGCTAGAGCGATCTAGAAACATCCTAAACTATTACTGCTTGGTATCAGGACTCATTTCCTGTTCCTCTTTAAGCTCTAGAATTAAGATCTGTTCAGAGGTGGAAGAAGTTTCATTAGGACAATATACAGTTGCTGCTAGTTCTTCTCTTAAACAGCTGAATAACTTAGAAAGGTGTGCCATGTCTTGGACAGAAAAATGCCGTGCTCTCTGATAAACTAGAGAATTACGTTCTTGCATTGGAAACATTTTGGTAAACTAGTGAATTATGGTTCTTCTTTTTCATAGGTGGTATGCTTCATGGTAAAGGCCAGCACGTGACTGAGACTTCTTTAGCTTGTAAAGATATGTAAAATGCGTAAAGAATCAGCTCTTTAAATGGTCATTAGGAAAAGCTGACAAATGTTTCAAGAACAGTCTTTTTTTTTTTTGGCATTGTGGGGATGTTTCAATAGCATGTCAAGTTGTAGTTTTAACCTTAGTTTGCAGGACAACTTCTGGACTGGATGACTTCTTGGTAGCAACCTCTTTAACCTGGCTTGCCTTTTTTTCTCAAAGGAGAACTCAAGAGTGGACCATGCCTTACATGTCATTTTGTGGTGTGGACAGTATTGCAAATGGACCCACCAATTCTGAAGCATCAAAACTCACTGTGTGATTGGAATAAACTGAATGCTATTCATACAATCACTTGAATCTCTGGCACTTTATCAGAACCAGCCTTCCTTCTTGGAAAGGGAGGTTCTGCAGGACTCTGTGGCAGTTTCCCACAAAAGATCCCAGTCAGGATGACTAACCTAAGGACTGTTTATTAATGCTGTGTGCATACTGTGGCTGTTGATCTCCTCTGTAGATAGACAGCTACACATTTCTGAATTCCTTGATTTACATATACAAACAGAAGTAATTTCTATTTACTTTCCTGTGTTGAGCTACAGTCACATATACTCTGAATCCAGATGTTACATCAAGGTGATAAAACAACAGGGAATTAATCGAAAGGGGATGTAGTTAGGTGAATGTGGTTCTTAGGATGGGGTTTTATAGCAAATTATCTTAAACTGCCACATCAGGATTTTTAAAAGTAGAACAAAAACTACCCTTTCATTTAAGAAGAAAAAAACCTGAAATACTTGCAACCCAAAATTTTCAGTATCTTCTTGTCATTATTGAAATGAATATTCCAAGTTTTTCTACAGTGACTCTCTGCAGAGCAAAAACCCCTTAATTAATTAAAGCTATTTGAAAAGTTAACTTATGTAATGCTTCTGTAGTAATTTAAACTGCCTGTAACTTACATTTAGAAAAAAAAATCTTTGGCACAGATAACACACATTTCATTCCTTCCTGCTTGTTTCTCCCATCCCCAATAACTCTAAAGAATTGTTGATCCAACCAAGCTAACTTGGCATTGATAGCTAATTCATGAGTGATAGTTGGTTCAAAGATTCAGGTGTATTCTTATGAGCTTAATGAAAGATTGAGGTCAAACTGTAGCCACAGAGAAAGGAGCTGTAACAAAAGCTGAGTTATCCTTAAATATCAGGAAACCTAAATGAGAAGGAAAAAAAAATCAGGAATTTTTTCCACTGCATGAAGAACTATGATCAGAACTTTCCCTTTGTTAGATATCAGAGGATCTGATTGTACTGTCCAGAAAGACAAACGGAAATCAATCTTAACTAGTTCTGTGGCTTCTAGAACTATCAATATGTTTTTTTAGCTGGGTTCTGTGCTTAAAAAACAAAAAACTATGTCCCACTGGAAAGAATAGTCACAGATACCATTTTGAGGAACAAATGGGAGTTCAGATATTCATACATACCAGTGTTCATAATTGACAGCCTAACACAACAGTTCTGTGAAAAGAAGATGCATCTTGAAGTGTTTTAAATTTTGTAAATTATCTTAGGGAGGAGGTATTTGTAAAGGGTGTGCAGTTGGTGTCGTGATTGAGATATTAAAAACTTGGAAGGTGGATGTAATATAGAAGGGAGACTACAGGCCAGAAGTTGTTAAAAATTCAGTGTGCATTGGTGAGTGGAGGGTAGTGGATGGATTTATTTTGTGAATTTATCCAGTTTTTAAGGAAAGGTCAAATAATGAATGAATGTAAATGGTGAAAGCAGTGGTGAAGTTTCCATATACTAGGTCTGTGTCTTGGCAGTACTGTAACTCACCAGTTGAACCAACAGAAGTTTCAGAAATCATAAGTGGTCTGAAAAGTCACATCCTTAAAGCATGGTATAAGCTGCTAAGGGGGGAATGGGCCAAATACTGAAGTGCCTGAGTGTGCTAGGATCTGAAAAAACTTTGTAAATCTACGCCTGATTGTTTAGGTGGATGAGTCAAAATGCCATGTCTTGTATTCGGTATTCAATAGAAAAAAAAAAAGTGGCCATTTCTAAGGGTAGAAAATACAAAAGCTTATTCTCAATGCTTGCAAATGGAAAACTGGATGTTTTGCAGCATCTTTGTCTTGTGTTAGAACCAGGTTTAAAGAAAAAAGGAAACTAAAAAGAATTTATTGCTTTTTAAGAGGGAATGTCAAAATGATTTGTGCACATTTCTGTTTAAAAACTATTTCAACTTTTCTGTCATATTTTCTGTTATTTTTGACTGGAAGTGGAACTGATTTAAACCAAATGCTGAAGTAGAAGAATACTGGGTCACTATGTTTCATCTGCATGTAAGGTTTTATGTAGCATTATGTACAAGTAAGGGTAATGAACATTTTGTCCTGGATGTGGACCTTCCAGGATTACAGAACTCTTGTACTTGGAAGCCTTCTCTTGAGCCAGAACAGCATAGATCATGTAACTGGTATCTCATGAAGTTTAATTTGGTTTGGCTTTGTTGGCTGTGGACATTGCTTTAAAATTCTATCACCTCTTGGCTTTTGTAACACTGTGTATTGTAGTCCTGGAGTATGATTAGCAGTTCACACGACTGGCCTTCCACATGACTAGGGAATCTTCCTATAGGATTTTGATGGGATATCCTTCATCCTGGATCTCTCTGAAACTTGTTTTGGGCTGAAAATTATGGGGGTTGTATTTGTTTGTTCTGGTTTGGTTTTATTTTTTGTACTGGACTACCTGAATGAAGCTATGACTGTATTCTTACCACTTGTGTGTTCATATGCAAATCAAAATAGTCCTATACTCTTCAGTTGCTAGCTTAAACTCGCTAGCCGAAGTAAAGCCTAGAGTCTAACCTCTCCCTGCATCTCCTTTTTCATCCAGTGGATGTTATTCAGGCCAGTTGTTCACTGGGCTGTCCTTAATTCAGCCCATCTGTCTCAGTAGTAGCTTCAGTTTCTTCCTCCTGAAACATATGATCTGATCACCATGAGATTTTAGGATTTCTTTCTGCTGCCTTTCTCATGATGTTGCAACATCCTCTGTTGATGGCAAATTCCATCTTTATCCTGATCTTATTCACATCTTTGCTACTTACCCACAGCTTGATTATCCATATATATAATACTGCAGATGTTCTTTACTTGGCTTCTTGCTTCAATCACATTACTCCCAAATTGTACATTGCATGAGATGTTTTATGTTTTAAAAAAATTCTCTAACTCCTTGCATCTGTAGTCTCCTGCTGACATGCTGCATTTTTACACTTTTTTCTGCTCTTATGTGTGTGTGTTGCACTCTGGTTGGGGCCGGTGAGTGCTTGTATGGTAGCATCCAGTATAGCTATTACAGTTAACAGTGGAAGTGGTAACCATTGGTTTTGTGCTATGTTGATACCTGTAAAGAAGTATGTTACAGTATGCAGAAGAGATGCAAATTCAGGCCTGCTATTTGGTGCTACAAAGGTATATTTTGAAAGTGGCAGGGAGAAAGAAATCTGGAGAGGGCGGTTCTATGTTTATTTTGAAGTGTTTGGATGCAATGAATACCAAGAAAATAGCCCCTTTATATTTTGCGTTTGCATACAAGTATTTGCTGTCTCCAGACCATGGAGCTCTGAATTCAACTAGAAAAGCCAACAGCTAATGTGCTGGCATTCTTCACACTTATCTTCTGCAAGAGAAAGCCTAACTTTAGACATCCAGCTTTCTAGGTGTGGAATTAAGATGTAATTGTAAAATTGTGATGCACCCAACAGTTCTGATTTGGCTTTGAGAAGCATTGAATTTGCTAAATCTTCTGCAAAATGGACGGACATAAACTTCTGAACACACTTATTTGGGTTCTTGAGCAAATAACTCTTAAAATCAGCACGAAAGAGTTGTTAGAGGCAGGAAAATTGTTCCCAATCCGCAAGTTTGTCTTGGAGAGATAGGGTTTTTTGCCCGCTTTCCACTCTTGACTGATACTACTCTTGATTGTCTGTGCTGTCGTAACAGTGCCCAGGTAGTCCTGTGCTTTGTTATTGGCAAGAATATCAGTAGAGAGCATAGCATAAATTGTGAAAGCTCTGCTTTAAGAGAAAACTTAAAATGAATCAAATAATTTCCCAAAATGTTCTTTTTCCTCCAGGTTATCTAGCTTTCTTGTATCAGCAGATGCTGAAGGCTCTTTGTCTGGAGGAAAGACTGAAATCAGTAGAAGTGCTGATTTAGGATTGCAGGCAAAGCATGTCTGCTAAAATTTTATGGTATTTCAGTTACAACTGAGACAAAGCATAGTTTCCAGACTGCAGAACAAACAACATTTGTTAGACCTTATGTTGACCATAGGCTAGCAATTTGTGTTGCCCAAGCATGAATATCATGGTCTGAGTAAACGTCTAAGGATGTAGAGTGGAAAGGGAGCAGTCACTACAAAGACAGACACCAACATCAAAGATGAGGATGAAGGGCTGTGAAGCTATGGAAGTAGTTTCAGTGGGAATCCAGAATACAAGGAAGCAACTGAGAAGAAAACTGCAGATACATAATGGCAGCTGGCTTGGGTTGTAGCAAGGTCTGGAGAGAAGAAAGATTGGGCAGGCTACTGGAAAAAGGTGGTGTTCTAAAGATGCGTAATTTCATACCATGTTAGTATGCTATGTGGTGAAATTGAAGGTTGCTAAGTATCTAGTGCCTTTTCAGTTGCCTCCAAGGGTACTTTTTTTTAAAATACCTTCTTCCTTTTTTCTTTTTTTTTTAATTCTATTTTGGAGCCGAGTAAAGACTATGGACACAGAATGAATTCCTCAGTGTAGCCTTCTAACTGTGTGGTATGCAATGGCATTTCCAGTTTCTTTTTGACATATAAATTGCAGTCCACTTGGTAAATAAAATGGATTACTTATGGTAACTGTGACTAGTCAGACAACCTAAATCTCTGCCAGAGCTATTCTAGAGGATGTTTAGTGGCTTTTAAAAATCCTATTAAAAGATTTTGTTTGCAGATGGTACAGAGAGGATTAAAAAAAAACCAAAACAACAAAGCAAACAAACCATACTATGTGGTGCATCTTACTGCTCCCTCTTTTGCCAAGGGCAGTTTACTTTTAAGGTGCAGCTATAGCTGAAATTTATCTCTGCTGTTTGTAAATAAAAGTAAATCTCTAGAGAATCCAGAGTTCTTGGTGTAGATTTAGGAATAGGAAGCATGAAGCTTTACATATTTTATGCAATTATGATTATGCTAATTATAACAATATAAATGTCACAATCTTGTTGTAAATGTTAAGTTTGAATAGTGTGTTAGTTTTAAGTGTGAACCACCAGGATCAGAAGACAGTTTTGTTGAATGAGTGTTGTAGAGTGCATAATGTGACCTTTTAGCACCTTTCACTACTGATTGAGTAAAATAAAAAGAAGTTTGACTGTTTGGAACTCAGTGAATCTGCACAGTTTGAATTAAAAATACAAATATAACATCTGCAAGTGGAACTTTATTAACACAAGATTGCAAAAGTAGCATTGATTTCCCTAATGCAAAGCCAGGCTACTTAGAAAACTGTGCTTTTTGAAGCATGGTGCACGCAGACTATCATTTATATTGCACCCAGTTTGTAGTTTTCTAATGGTAGTATTTGAAAAGCTTGCTTCGTACTTGTGAATTAGCAAAAACCAAAGTCATGAATACCAAAAAACCACTTTGCTAATACCACGTGAGTTATGTACCATAGCTTTTTCAATAAAAATCTGCAAAAATACATAGTGGAGATAAAAGCTGTTGACATTTCATCCAACCATTCTGTTTTAATTCAGCACTGACATTTGCTACCTCGTCAACAAAATCTTGAAGATGCTTCAGAGTCTTAGAGGAAAAATAAAATCAAAATTTGAATAGGTTACCCCTTTTGCTCTGTCTCTCAAGAGGGCTATTCTGTATTCTTCCAATATCAATCTCCTTTTCTTCCTCAAGTATGGAAACACTGCATTTTTTGGGTGTTAGTGGACATATGTGAACAGTTAGTATGTGGGAAGTAACTGAAAAAGCTTGTCTGTGTAACTGTGTATTTTTAAAAGTAGCTATAATCAATATTTTTGTTACAATAAATTCTGATACAGTGGTTAGTTTTGTGCTACAGCCAATGCTCATTCTTTTCTTATGATCATTCTTTTCTTAAAAACATATTGCCTAGATGGCAAAATGACTGTTTTTAACAGACTTGAATTATCTTAGCATTGTATACACACTTTAGAAATTTTGCCTTGTGAGCAGCAAACTCTTTGAATTGTTTACAACTGCCTCTTTATACTTTGCAATAGAGCCTACATCATTGAGTATTTCAACCTTTAAGTACACGACTTTCCTTTCTGGCACCTGGGCAATACTGACTAGGGATTTCTGTGCTGAAATGTTAAGCTCAGCTGCCTCTTGGCAGGTGGAGAGCTATTCTTTAACAGCAACTTATTACCTCCTTTCTATGTGCACTGTACTTGTTAAACCTGCCAATAGTGTTTTAAAACTTAGGAGCTTTTGAAAAATTTAACCTTTTAGCCTTCTTGGAAAGCAGATTACTGGAAGGTAGTTGTAGAAGACGGCAATAGCAGATATTGTTGATTCCATGCCATTAGCTTCTCTTTTCTGTTAAAAAAATAAGTGAAAAAAACCTGTTTTGTGGATAAATACCTGTAAATTCCTGGGTAAATTATCTGGATAAATAATTATTTGTCCATCTAGCTTCCAGTGGAGGCACTTTTGAAGCGTCTTTCATGAGCCTTAGTGGTTTTTTTGACCAAGCTGCTTCAGCTATATTAAATATAACTCCTGCTGTATGTTAATGCCCCGGAGAATCATTTTCTGACTTTTTCTATTATGAGCAGAAGACAATTAAAACAGTTTTGTTAACCTCATCTCTCTCTCCTCACACAAGAGCTCCAAGCGAGAGTGGAAGCCTCTGGAGGACCACAGCTGCACAGATGTACCATGGCTGCTCTTATTTATCCTCTTCTGCATAGGAATGGTGAGTAAAACTCAAAGGATTTTGTGACTGTTACGTAGTTGAAGAGTTTGCATTCATTAGAAAGAAGTTTTAAAGCCCTTCAGTAACTTAGTCACTGGGTAAGGTCGGGGTATACTGGCGTGGGCACCATCAGCTGTAGAACAGAAATGGGTAGTATGTATGTATCAAAAGCCTTTGGTAGGGATCCATAATTTATTGTTTGTGCCAGTTCTTGCTCCAGCTCCTCTTGCCCTGAAACTCCAGTTTCACCTGCAAGTGATTTTCAGCATGCTGAGGTATCACTTGTCTTATGTTCCTTATGGGACTGTGGATTTCCCAGAAGTCATAGCTTTGAGTCTGGTGAATGGTCCTGTGAATCACAGTAAACTTATGCCTGAGAAACAAAGATTCTGAATATCAAATGGTTTACTGTTTGTTTTTTTTTCTTGGATGCTTAGTAGAAGCACCTACTATTAACAGCCATATTACTAATGGCAAGATCTTTCTTTCCAAGTTATCCCAGCTTTGTCCTGCGTGATCAAATGATCACCTTTCTCAAGACAGCGTCACAACACTGTGCACTTTATATTAAAAAAAACAAACCTCCAAGAGCGGCAGATTAGTGAAAACTAGAAATATGCTTCTTGACATCTTGTTTTGTTTCATGAACCCATGTATGCTGTTCTTCATAATCAGAGAATGTCTGTCACTGTCTTGTACTGCTGTATTGCATGCAGTAGCCCTTAGGAGTTTGGGATTTCTGTGCTGTCAACTTTTTTTTTTACTGTCCCTTGGTCTCTGGTCTTTGGAATTATTCCATTGAAAAATTTCTTCTTTTTTTCCCCAAAGTGTTTGTCATTGGCTGCACTTCAAATGCAAAAATTATAATGTTTTGTTTAAATCATATGAATTATATTCTCACTGTAATGTGAATATCTTAAAATCATAAAAAGCATAGTACTTCCTGAAACAAACAGCTCTTTTTTGTGGTGCTTTTTTTTCTGCCTTTGTTGATGTTCCCTGGTTACTGAGTCTATACTTACCTGTTCCCCCAATTATAAATTAGTCTGCTGTGGGTGAGTGTCCCAGATTTTCCTGTCTAAGCAATATCATATACAGAGCAGTTATCCTGTGGGTCAAATACCCTTTTAGTTACTGTTCTAGGAGATTTCGCTTGAAGGGTCAGGTACCATGATGGCACAGGAAGGCATCCCCACACTGTTGTAAATTAGCTTAGATGGTGGAGGATTTGCATGATTTCCCTTTCCCTGTATGCAAGGAAAAAAATTCTTGAACCAGCCAAGAACCTGAATACTATTGTATGTAAAATGCATGCTAGTATGTTGTTTACAGAATAGTAAGGGATCTGAAGAATTGTAAGTGAGTGCTGGAAATCAGGTTTAATTATTACTTGTGATAGCCTCTTGCTCACTTTGCCCTTGTTTTTACTTTGAGTATTAAGTCTGTAAGTCCATTAGTGCATTGGCAAGAGAAAGATAATGATCAGATTGCTGTCTGGAATTTCTCTATAGTGATAGCCTGTCCATCAGAGAAGGTCACTCTCCTGTATCTTCAGACCTTTAAAACCACCCACATTTTAACTGTTCCATGCTGACTTCATTACCTGTTGTCATCATCTCATCTGATCCTGTCGCTGCCATCTGTTGCTCCACGCATTTGTCTCGGCTGTTTACTCTGCTTTCCGTTCTCAAATCTTAGCTTGCCTCATCTGTAAAAACAGTTCATTGATGGTAGTGGAGTAAGCCGATGGTTCACTTCTCCCTCTCAGTGGTATTGCTAGAGAGCTAATGATTCTTTTGGGCCAGTCTCCTATTCGCATAATCACCGTCTTGATCTTGGTTTTGCTAGTGAAATATCACTGAAAGTTCACAGCAAGACCTGCCTGGCAGTGGGTATTTTACACATTAGTCTATTTGAGCCATTTTGCTTTCTCTTGCTCTGTGTCTGTCTTTCCTGCATTTGAACACAGCATCTTGAACTATAGTGGCCTTGACCTGGTCACTTGCTTTAGAGGATTTCTTTAAAAGGATCTTGTCAGATAGGCTTCTTCATTCTAACTCATCTTTGAAAGTACATAATTTGAAGGAAAAAAAAAAATCTTGAAGCAAGCAAATCTGGACTGTCTGGAATCATCTAAGATGCATACTAACCCTTGACAGCTCAAGCTCTGCTTGTAGCTCTCCTTCACTGCCTGCCCTTGGCCTCCCTTCTGCTTCATGCACCACTTGCTGACAATGTGACTCTCAAAAAAACACCTACAAGATTGTTAACTATGCTTGGATAATATGCAGTGTTAGATGTCTGAATCCTTTTCTGGCTTGCATTCAATTTTATAATTGCACAACAGTTCTCTGTGGATGGTCCTTGTCTTTCCTTTTTCAGTCTGAAAGAATTTTTAAAGAAACCTCCGCTTAGAAACAAATTAATTAAACTGACTTTCCCCAGCTGTCAAACAGAGTATTACTAAACTGTGGGGGTTTTTTTCTCCTCCAGGGTTTTATCTGTGGCTTTTCAATAGCTACAGGAGCAGCTGCAAGACTGCTTTCAGGATATGACAGTTATGGAAATATTTGTGGACAGAAAAATGTCAAGGTGGAGGGAATAGTCAACAGTGGTCTGGACCTCACACACAAGAAGTGAGTATATGATTCAATTGCTTCATTCTGTAAATCAGGAAAGGCAAAACCTTTCTTCCTTTGAGAGTGATTTTCAATAAAATGGGAAAAAGGACATGCTAACTCATTCCTACTTGTCTTTCTCTACTCTTCTCACCTAGAGAACAGCAATGTTTTGTAACAACCAGCAACGGTACTTGGAGAGTATATGTTGACAGATGTGCAATACGAGTACAGTTAAGACATTGAGGAGTTTCGTTTTCTTAGCATCCACTTCATGTAGGAGATTGTATCAGGCCACTGAAGAATCTTATTTGTTAGAGTTGTAGGTATGACAAGTATTCTCAGATTTGGAAGGAGGCCTTTGCTATCTATGTAGAAATGGTTCACTTTTGATGTTGTACACTCAGTTTCTGCCACTGAGTTTAGAGGGAGATGGGATATAATCCAACAAATTAAAAGGAGACTTTAAAATTTAAACTGTAAGCAGAATATATATCAGTGGCTTGTGGAGAAAATGCACAAAACTTTTAAGCAGCACACAGCTCTTACTAAGCAGTGTCATGTTAAAACACATACTTACAGGTCAGAACCAGCACAGATATTTCCTATCTATTGCCCATACTGCAGTAGTAGTACTGGAGCTGAGTACAAGAATTCTGGACTGATGGGTTGAAAACCTGTGAACATCTGTTGAGGTCTGTCTGCCAGTCAGTGGTCAGAGTGCATCTGTACAACTGGGGTGACTTTAGAAAGTAAACTATTTAGTCTAACCTTAGAACAGTGGTATTAGTTGACAAAAAAGATGTTCCTTTCACTGTTGATAATTCAAAGAACTAAACAAGGCCTTTAATATCTGAGTATCATAGCCTTTTACTTCACACCTTACTTTCAGACTAACTGAAAATCCGTAATTTGCATGAATTACTTTGGAGGGATGCTTTCCTAAGATCTGCTTATTTTGAGTTGCTATACCAACGATTCCTAAAGAGCTGATTTAAGATTTAATGTGGCTAGGTAATTGGTGTGTTGCCAGAAGAATTTGAGTTAAATAAAATAGCCTGAAACTTTAAAGAGATTTCTTCTGTCAAAAGAATAATTTCTTAATCTAATCACAACTTCCAGGAGGGTTGATGGGCTTAAAACTTATTTTCCTACTTTTTAATATAAATATTTTAACGCTTTCTAAGATCAGGTGTATTCAGTACAAAATTTTCATTCTTGTGTTGCGAGAGAAAATACAAATTTAAAATTATAATTTTAAACTTACATTTAGAAAGAAATGGTGCCTGAGTTGTGTGAAGGCAGAGAAACTCAGACACCTTATTGAAATGTAACAATAAATAGTGTAATAGTCTCCTACATGTGACAGAAATCAGGCCATCATGAGGAGAAGTGTCTACCACTAAGTGATTGCCTCTTGTAAAGGCAAGATTGAAAGACAGCAAATAAAATTAGAGACTATTTTTAACACAGTTAGTAGACAGAACCCATTGCTTGTCAAAGGCTTAATAAGGTTCACAAGGATTATGTTTTCCTAATAAAGGTATCAGGGTTTGAGGCATGACCTAAGCAAATGAATGGATACACTCATATGGGATATCATGATCCCTACTTGGGTGAGAGTGAGAGAAAACCTTCTACCAAGGCAGATTATTATAACTGTTCACAGTGATGTGCCTGGTACAGTCCAGGGTACCCAGCTTTGGAAGAAGCCAGTTCTTATGTAAGCGAGTGATCCTTCCCACTCACACTACTTTTAAAAGCTATAGCTTTTTAAATTTGCTTGGCAATTTTTCAGAAGAAACTATCTGCTTTGCATCTGTTTCTAGCAGATGGAGTTCCTGCAGTGTCTGAGGTGCAGTTCATGGGAGTATTTTGTGCTATTTTATAGGAGTACTTTTCAGATTGACTGTAAAAATAAACTCTTCTTCCTGCCTGTACATTTCAGTTTGAGTAGAGAAGGTAAAGGCTTTAAGCTCTACAAATGTGGTTCTGGAAACACAAAGTTATTCTCATTTCATTCTGCTTGCAGGGTAATTCTGTCTTCCTTTCCCAGTCCGAGGCAGAAAAGCTAAATCATCTGTAAAAATAACGTTTTCTTCCTTGCAAATGACAGCAACCCATAGGCACTGTAATGAGGAAGTGAAATGGATGTGGTCTGTGTGGATATGGAAATCTGGGTGGTAAGGATGAAAAGCAGAGTCCTCACAGGGATATGATTTGATCTCTGTGCATCAGATATGCTGAAACCAGTGAGGTGAAATGTTGGGAAAGAGGATTTTACAGCCTGGTCTCGTGAACAAAGAGTCAATCAGGCACCTCTTTATTTTTACAAAGAAAACACAGTACAGCTTTAATAGCCTGTGCTCTAGAGTCATACACGGGATTATAGTCTAGCCCTGGCAGTGAATTCTCATTAAACCTATCTGCTCCAAATAAGCTTTTTGCTTTTCAAGTTCTGGCAGTTATAAGAGGGTTAAAAAAAACCTTTTATCTGCAAATAAATGATGACTATGGCAGCCAAATACATGTCCCTGAAATGCTAGTTCAGTCTGATTTTGCTGCTTGGACAGAATCCAGTTTGTGCTGATCACTCAAGTATAAGAATATGTGCATGTGACACTGTAAGGAAGAGTTAGGATGGCATTCCACCTTAATAAATGCCTTTGACTCAGGAACATGCTTGGGGTTAGGTAGTGGGAAAGCCCAGGGACAGTTTGCAGCATGCATACAGAGAATTTGGTTTGAGTGAAAATGTATATGCCCTACCCACAATTTGTTTAGAGTGGGTGTGATCCCTTAATTCACTTGTCCATTATTGTGATAAGATGCTTGTAGATCACAGCAAAGGTTGTTCTGTAAAGTACTCATTTGCCTATAAAGAGATGCCTTAAGAGCTCACAGAAAATCAATGACACTGGCAGATGTAAGAGTGTACAGATTACTTGAAGGTAAGATTGGCTTGTTCATAGGATTTGCCACAGTGCTTCCAGAATCAGGGTGTAGTGTACAAAATGATGTTGCTTTGTCTTCCTGGAAGAGAAGAGGGAAGAGGAGACTGCTGTATTTCTCATGGACATAAGTAGGTAGTAGGCACTTGTCTAGTAAGCTACTAGTCAGAAGCCAAAATTGTTGATTTGAGGAGGTTCGGGGGTATTTTTTTTTTAACCTCTGGTCAGTTTGAAATTATATTTCTAATTACTTGCCTAGAAATCTAGATTTTTCTTTCAGAAGTGAAAAAAGAAACACATTGCAATATAAACTCAAAATCATAGTAGAGCATAAGGAAGGTTAACCTATAGAACTGTAAAAAAAAAAAAATGTTACGGTGTGTTTTGAAAAGTTGTAATGAAGTTCATTTTGGATTACATGCCTCATGATTGACAACTTGACCTTATTTTCAGACATCATGGCTTTTGAAAAGTTAAATAAACTCTGTCCTTATTTTCCTTTATGTATAGGAATTAGCTTAAAATTAAAGACGAGCTTAAAATTTCTGATTTTTATTATGGCGACAGGAGGTAGACATACTAAAAATTACATGCAGTTGTTTTTACTCAAGTAACTTGTTCATCATGCTGTATTTCAGAGGTTCTTTTAACAGACTTTGATTTTCAGAAAAGTGGATTATTAAGATCAAAGAATCATAGAACCACAGAATGGTTTGGGTTCGAAGGGATGTATAAAGATCATGTAGTCCAACACCCCTGCCATGAGCAGGGACATCTTCAACTAGATCAGACTGCTCAAAGCCCTGTCCAACCCAATCATGAACACTTCCAGGGATGGGGCATCCATAACTTCTCTGCGCAGCCTGGTCCAGTGTCTCACCACCCTCATAGTGAAGAATTTCTTCTTATATCTAATCTAAATCTACACTTTTCTAGTTTAAAACTTGTCTTATCACTACAGGCCCTCGTAAAAAGCCTCTCTGCATCTTTTTGGTAAGCCCCATTTAAGTACTGAAAGGCCACAATAAGGTCTCCCCAGAGCCTTCTCTTCTCCAGACTGAACAACCCCAACTCTCCCAGCCCTTCTTCATAGGAGAGGTTTTCCCACTCTCTCCTGATTTTCATGGGCCTCCTCTGGGCCCCCTTTAACAGGTCCATGCCTTTCTTCTACTGAGGATCCCAGAGCTGGATGCAGTATGCCAGGGAGGGTCCCACGAGAGCAGAGTAGAGGGGGAAGAATCACCTCCCTTGCCCTGCTGGCCATGCTTCTTTTCATGCAGCCCTGGATATGGTTGCCTTTCTGGGCTGCAAGCACACATTGCCAGCTCATGTCCAATTTTTCATCCACCAGTACCCCCAAGTCCTTCTCTGCAAGGCTGATACTTCATAAAGATGCTTCCTAGGTTGTGAAACTGATATACTGAATTCCCTGTAGCAAACAAATTTTCATCTGCCATCTTGAAGCATCTCTAACAATATGAATACTTAGTTTACTTCAGTCTTTGTATTGTTGATCTAAGTTACTTTCTTATCAACAAATTAGTCTATTGTTGATTCTAAATAACTGAAATTCCAGCACAAAGCATGTAAGTATGTTCTTCTAGTGAGAAACAAAACCTGTTCTGTGGACACAGTATGGAATTTTCTGTACTAAAATCATTCACTTGCCATAAGTAAGCTTTAAAAACAAAAACCAAAATGCCTTTTCCTCTGTAATGCTGGTGCCTAGCATTTTGATTCTTGTTTTAGTTGCTAAAAATAAAATAAATTAAAAAAAAAAATCTTACTTCGGTCTTCCTAGACCATGGATTGAAGCCACAGGTTTGATAGCTTGGAGTTTGCTTTGCAGCTGCCTTATTGCTGTCAGAACTGTCTCTGAACCATGCAATGCAGTGTTTGATTTACATGTGTCCATTTAAGGGTATGCCAACACAGCACACTTCTGTCAAAACTGCATATGGCACTCTAGCTGCATTGTACGTCTAAATTTCCAGGCTTGAGTTAAAATTGTAGTGTTTATTTTACAAAATATTCTAATTTCTTCTGGCCATTAAAATTATAGCTTGGCCTTTGAGTTTAAATCACTGCAGAAGTGGGCTGGATTCTAGCTTGGTTTCCTTGGGTAGTATGTGTTAAGAGACATTTGGAGGAGTCTCCTATCCAGCCACTGGAGCCCAGCCTGATAGGTCCTGGGACCCAGGGTCTCTGTCTGGGCTGAGGGCTGTGGATGGACAGACACATGCGACACTGACATAGCTGGTTACACAGACTGGCACTGACAATGTGCTGCCTTCAGCAGTGCCTGTAGTGCAGGACTTGCATAAACACAAGCACAGACAGCCATGTCACCTCCTCCTCATGGGCTGGCAGAGACAGAAGGTTGTTAGTGCAGCCACACACATGACACTCTCTAGGTTCACAAGCACATGCACAGTTACGAATCCCACAAGAATGAGCACAGCCCCTCTGCCCACCCGGCACTCTGATCCCAGGCCCCCTTACCTGCCCCGTGGGTCCTCTCTACTCGGCAGTTGGTCCAGCTTGGTGCTCACTAGCAAACACTCACACCCTCATCCCACAGGCACCCCATACTCACAGGTTCCCCCCAAATACCAGCACAGACCCTCCACCCACCTGACAACTCTGCGTGGACCCAGAGCCTCCTACTCACCAGCTGGTACAACTTGGAGTTTGCTGCTGAGTTACACATGCGCACACCCGCTTTGGGGAAGGTACAGATGCTCAGCCCCTGTCAACAGAGAGAACCACACAGGCTGTGACTCATAGTCCTGCTCCAGACACCTACGCCGAGCCCTTCACCTCTGTAGCTGTTTTTTTCGGGACACACATTGTTCCCACCTGTTATGGTTTAACCCCAGCTGGCAGTTAAGCACCACGCAGCTGCTCACTCACTTCCCCCCCACTCAGTGGGATGGGGGAGAGAATCAGAAAAAAAAGTAAAACTTGTGGGTTGAGATAAGAACAGTTTAATAAAACAGAAAGGAAGAAACAAATGATGATAATAATAGCAATAATAAAATGACAATAATAGTAATAATAAAAGGATTGGAATATACAAGTGATGCACAATGCACTTGCTCACCACTCGCCAACCAATGCCCAGTTAGTCCCCGAATGGTGATCCCTCCCAGCCCCTCTCCCCCCAGTTTATATACTGGGCATGATGTCCCATGGTATGGAATACGCTTTTGGCCAGTTGGGGTCAGCTGTCCTGGCTGTGTCTCCTCCCAACCTCTTGTGCCCCTCCAGCCTTCTTGCTGGCTGGGCATGAGAAGCTGAAGAATCCTTGACTTAGTATAAACACTACTTAGCAACAACTGAAAACATCAGTGTGTTACCAACATTCTTCTTGTACTGAACCCAAAACAGCACTGTACCAGCTACTGGGAAGACAATTAACTCTATCCCAGCTGAAACCAGGACACCAGCCCAGTGGCTGGTGGCCAAGACCCCTCCCTGACCCAGTTGCTGGCACTAAGACCCCACTCACTTTGGGAGCTGACACCACAGATCTGGTGCACCCACACCACTAGTCTGACTCCAGTGCTGGCACCAAATCCATCATGCCAGTCCCCCCAGTAGCACTTAGTCCTTGTAGCATTTGCAGCATCCGTGCACATGGGATAGAGACTGGAATTACGCAGAGAGAGAGTTAAGAAAGGATTTAGTAAAAGGATAGGGCAGACTGCAGTGATCAGCTGCTGGGCTCAGTCAGACCAATGTACTGCTGACTGACATCAGCCTACATGGAACTGTCCCCTTTTACACCTCTTTCTGTCTGCCCCTCCCTCTTGTTTCTGCCGGAGTCCTGTCTCTTGCACGTTCCCTTAGCAGCTGGCACAGTCCCACTGACACCTCCTGCACCTTCAGGTTTGCATCCTTATCAGTTGCAAAGTCCCTGCCTGCAGTTTCTTGATAGCCCATCAATTACTGTTTTTGGTTATTGTTTTCCTTGGTCAAGTTTTATGTCAAGTGTCTCCCCGCTTTTCCTTATCATCACAATTTGGTAAGGTGCTTAGCTAGATAATCTTACTGAAAGATGAGAATTTTCACACTCCCCCTATCCTTACCAATTAGTGCAACTGACCAGATTTGTTCCCATCACAACCTCCCTTAGCAGTGTCAGTCAGGTTTGACTTTGTAGGTTCTTGTTTGTAGCTTCTTTGACCAGATACCCTCAAAGGAGCAGACACTGTGCTTACATGTAGCCTTACGGTATGGAATAGCAACTGCAGGAACTTGCCTTCATGAAGAGGAAGTTGTAACAGGAGTGTCCAGCTAATACAAGTATTGTATATCTTGGTATCAACTCAAGAGTATTTTCTTTGAAATAAAGGAAAACTGTGGAATTAGTGGCTTATTGCTTACATGCAGTTACTTTGGCTGTGTCTGTGGGACGGAATGTTTCCTGTTTGCACTTGCTTGTTAGACTTTCATGATCTATGGAGTCCTGAGGTGTGTAGTGTAGAGATGAAACAAGGAAGGATGTGTGGACAAGGAAAGAGAATGTTTTAAGAATGCAAGTAGTCTGTTACCATATTACAGTTGATATTGATAACATGGGTTTTGATGGACTATCAGGAAGTAACACTGTATTAAGTACTAATAATTCTTGTATACTGAGACTGGATAATAGAACAGCCATTCTGTGGGGGAAAGTTAGACAGCAATTGGCATATAGACCGAAAGTGTTCAGGCAGGACCTACGTGCTTTCTAGGAGCAGGAAGGTTTTTTATTAATTACAGAGTGAATTCCCATCATGAGGACTGCAAAAACAGAAATGGCATTTTATATGGCAGTTTGGTGTTTTCCTATGATGATGTTAGATAATATGAAGAGAGTGTTTCAATGCATAGTATATCACTAGAATTGTAGGAATTTGAAAGACTTGTTCAACTTCAAGATAGAAAAACATTCTGCATCTATATTATACCATGAATGGACAATACTGTAGGGTTAATGTTTGTGGTGAAATGTGTATAGCCAGGAGAAGATGTTAGCCAGGAAGCTATAAGACATTCTTCATGCATTGGGTTTTTAAATGACAGTGACTCATCATGGAAAGTTAGCAAATAGAATCTCTTCAAAATACTGCACTTGAACATTGGATAGTTCTACTTGAAATATCTGAACAATTTTTATTTTTATATAAATAAAGTAATCTGCTCAGTCATATGGACTGGTGGTGTGGAAAATCAATCTAAACCAAAAAGCTGATCTTAATTGCTGGTATTATGCATATTCATTAAAGTAGCTATGGACGTTGTCCTTTTTGCAGCATAAGTATGACCTTATGGGGTTTGTTGGGTCTTTTTGGAAAAAGTTGGATATCTTGAAGTCAAGTTTAAGGTTGGAATGAAGCTTTGTGAATGTTTAAACTCATATCTGTGAAGAGGCATGGTAGAAGTGCTGCTGTTTTTATGAAGAGCACCATTTGAATGGACTTGAATCTGGTATGGTTAAACATCCTTTCTGTGTGATCCAGTAGTATATAAATATCTATGTATTTGTGGTGCATATTCTTTCGACTCACAATTATGGTAATAGCAAATTTCCTGTGTTTATGGGTAGACTGAAGGTTAGTCTTAGCTGAATCCTTTACTTTGAAATGAAATTGATTTTGTTCAGTGTAATTGTTAATTAAAATAGGAGTAATTTATTTTTTTTTCTTCCCTAGGTATGTGTTCTTCCTGGATCCATGCAACATTGATCTAGTACAACAGAGGATCAAGTCACTTGCTTTGTGTGTATCAGCTTGCCCAAGGAAAGAACTAAAAACTCTGGCTGATATTCAGAAATTTGCAGAAACTAATGGTATGCAAAAAACTATGTTATGAATCACATCATAGAATCATGATATGGTTTGTGTTGGAAGGGACGTTAAAGGTCATCTAGTTCCAACCCCCCTGTTGTGGGCAGGGACACCTTCCACTAGACCAGGTTGCTCAGAGCCCCATCCAGCCTGGCCTTGAACACTTCCAGGGATGGGGCATCTACCACCTCGCTGGGCAACCTGTGTCAGTGCCTCACCACACCCATGTCTGTTTTTGTTCATGTAGCAGGTATTCTCATAGGATTAAAAAAAGACTTGGGCATTAGCAAACTAAAAATTAAATACATATTAAGAAATACCAATAGAAATAATGTGATATTTATATTAAGCTAAAACTTTACTAAATCTTACAGTATTAATCTGCTTCTGTTCTGTCATGTCTTGGACAGTTTTGAAAGCTCATTGTTAAAACAGGACTACAAAGTGTAACAAGAATTTGAGGGAATGTCTGACTATAGGGTATGTTCTCAACTCCTGTGGAAATGTTCTGACACTGCTGCTCAACAGTAATGCTTTGAAATATCCTCATGTGTATGGGGTTAGTGAGAGCAATGCTGCTATTAGATGGCACTTGCTGCACAGAATATGGCTGTGGATGTGAAAATATTCCTGCTTTTCTTCAGTGCTACAGTGGAGTTCCTGGGTTTTTTTGTTTTCTTACACTTTTTTAAAGAAGTGTGAAGGAAACTAACTGTATTAACAAATTGTACCCCATCTCCCCTAAGAGCAGTACTTTTTCTCTGTAGCAATAATACTGATATTACTAGCTCAATTCATATTTTAACACTGTATGGAATAAAACACATGAGAGGTAACAACTTTTGGACCTTCCAAAAGAAAGTAAAGATAAAAACTTAATTTGAGGGAATTTCAGGGGATTTCAGCTATTCAAGTGGGAGCGTTTTGTCCTAAACTTTCCTACTTCATCCTTTAAAATGCTGCATTAACATTTTGTGAGGTATTTGGCTAATGATGAGTCAGTCTGGGCAACCAAGTTCAAAGCAGTGAAACTGATGTTTTTTCATAGAAGGAAATGCAATTTTGATTTCTCTTCTGGTACAGGTTATGTGAGTACTTCTTGTTTGAAAGCAGAGCAAGCTGAAGTGGCCCTAGGACACTGTTAAGTGCCCTTGGGTCTCACACTGCATTGTGCCCACACTCTTGGGTGTCTGACAGCCTGAATCAGGGAGCTGAACTATCATGTGACATTACGGCATGCATGGAGCTGCATAGATGGCTGTGCCAGCACAGTGCAGCAGGTGGTCTGAGAACAGGAACTTCCTCATGTGATCTGTGCACTGTTGTCAAATACAAGCCCACAGTGAAATTAGCCAATATATATTTACAATTTTACTCTTTACCCCTTATCTGACCATGCTGTGTTTTTCTTAACTAATGCAGACCAGTTATTTGTTGATGTGAAGTCAAGGTCATTAGTAGTGGAGTACCTCTTGAAATAATGAAATGCAGCCGTGCCTTTTTTTACTACAAATACTGTTTCTATGTTTATAAGTTAAGTCTCTTATTAATTGTGCCTGAAATATGTTCAGTATAACCATCTTTTAAAGTAAACCAAAACCCACTCTTCCTAAAACATGCTATGCCTTGTCCTCATGGTTCTCCATTCTAACTGTATCTCCCTTAGTGTTTTAGATTTTAAAACCTAAAGATAAAAGATTTTTTTTTTAATTAATATCACAGCCAGTTGTTCCAGTTTACAGAAGCTTGGTCAAAAGCATGAAACCTGGTGCTACAGCAGAACAGAATCATCAATGAGTTCAATTCCTAATTTTCATTATATGATATTGGGCTTATCAAAAACAGGTATTAAACTAAACTGAGCTTTCCTTTTGTAGATGAACCCTGTGCAAGACTGGGATCACACAGTTCAGAGAAATATTGTCATCCTCATGGTTATGTTTCTGCTTAAATATTCACCAACCTGTGCAGGTTCCAGTAAGTGATGGTTTGCAGCAAATGAACAGCTTAAGTATTGATCACCGTAAATGTTGCATATTATAGTAAAAGTTCAATCACCATGCAAGAACAGTGAATTAGTACCCAAACTATAGTACTCAGTAAACAGAACCGTTTTTCTGAGAGCCACTTTGTAACTATGATAGTGGGTTTAAATTAATTAATACTAGGATTATGTTTGGCAGTCTGTTTCAAGTGACCATAGACTCCACTGTAAAAAGGATAATAAGGAAATCTGAGGACTTTGAACATGACTGCACAGAGCTTAATTGCAATTTCTATGTTTGTGATGATACCTAGTTAGAATTTAGAGTTCAGCTGTCAAGTTCTGAAGAAGGAGGGCAAGACATACGTGTTTGGTTTCTTGTGATAACCACTGCTGAATTTTCCCAGGCTTGCAACTTCTAACACTCAACAAGAAAACCACCTTAATGTTTTAAATATATGGGTCGAGAATGCAGTAAACTCTTAATTTTGCTCGGCTGAGCCCTTCTGAAAGCTTTAACTCCTGCAACCTGAAAATAGCACTTGTGCTGGAGATAGGCTCTATGTATGTTGCTGCATGTGCATTTGAAGAGTTAGCCATTTTCACCTGTCTCACATGCCATCCCTGAAATCACCTTACTTGTCCATGCACCTTGGAATTCTTTCATAAATTACTGTTTAAGAACCCTTCCATCCCAAAGAAATCCTCATGTCAAGAGGTGGTTTGGTAAGTTCATATAGAGGAGTTTTTATCTAAACATCTTTATCAAAAGATGTAACATAGTAAAACATACTACAACATCCTTCTATTGATTAATGATTTTATAAATAACATGTATGATCTTCCAGCTAGCTTAGAATTTATGGTATCTTTCCCAAAGTGGGACAGGCACTTGATTGCCTGTACGCAACATGGCAGAACTGCTAACCCCTAAGTTTTAGAGCTGTTACGGCAGAGCTCCTGTTGTGCGGTACAGCTTGTATTTTTCTATAAGCAAGATTATAAATACGCATTTAGGGCATGGAAAATGCTTGCCTGAGGCATGAAGATCATTTCATGACAAAGCAGCCTTTTGGCTTCCTGAGTCAGTAGGGATGCACTTGCTATTCTGCTGTAATTTGGGAAAAGGAGCTGACTTGATGAATAACACTGCACCATTTCAGGACAGTGACTTCAGTGCCAACCCTCACCCCACTTGATCTCCCACAGTCCGGTCCTGCATTTTCAGTACCTGCCCATCTAAGGAAAGAAGAACATCCCTTGCAAAGCCTGTCTGATTTTAGGAAGACAAGAAAGCATGTGCCTTTAATCTGTTCAGAATAATTGACACCCAGAACACTGGGAACCAGTTGGGACCTTTCACAAGAGGAGTAAAAAGGGAAGGAAAAAGCTGGGCAGTTGACCACTCAGATCTTCAGCCTGTGCCAAGATGCAAGTTGTAAAATACAGGAATGTTCTGGAGCAACTCCTGTAGGTGATGGAGAAAGCTGCAGTGTTGGCTGAGAACATGTTCTAATGCTGTTCTCACACAGCCATGATGATACTTGAGTTTATAGAGCTATGGACTGAAGACAACTGAGAATGCAGTATATTGTGAACGGGTTGCTGCTGGGCTCACCAGGATTTTCTCACCCAGCAGGACACCTCAGGCAAGGAGTACTTGAGATTCAACGTTAATGTTGGTCTTGGCACTTAAAAAACGATGTATTTTGAGTAATGTGACTGAAAGCTTTTTTTTCCAGAAAGCTGATTGATGCTTCAAAACATAATGTCCATGAAATACTACAGTGCTATTTTCAAGGACTTGCCAAAGCATTTTGAAATATCCTTGAAGCTATAATTCATATATGATTGTGCCAAATGAATAATGGAAATGTCATTATTAAAAAGAAACACTAAACAGATGGCCATAATTTCTGTCATGTTTAATTCAGTGATAACTATATTGGCTGGTCATTGTGGGAACTAATATTCCTATCTGTTGTGTAAATGACTGGATGCAGATTTAGGAAACTAAAATGAAATTTCTATTTTACAACGTGTTGGCAGTCATCTTGGATTCTTCTGCCTGGAAAAGAGAATACTATCAGGAAAAGTAAGATCATTAAAAGCAGAAATAGCTTAGAGGTTAAAACATAGGTTAAAAGTATTATTCCTTGATCTCATGACCTGAGTAATATGAAACTAGAGATCAAAAATGAAATTACTAGGCATCAAAGAGCCAGATTTTTTACACACAAGTTATTGTTAATTTACAAAACTTATTGCCATGAAGATATTGTAGATACCAAAAGATAAACTGTTAGAATAATAGTGTTTGGATATTTAATAGGTGGTTAGCACTCAGGGATATCCTTGAGCTATAATTGGGGGAGAACTAAAGATACAGTACAGGAAACATCTGCTACGGGACTAGACGGATTTTAAATTTGATTCCAGAACAGCTGATTTTATTTAGCACTGGAAGAAATATGAGTGGAGGAATGGGTAAATTAATACTTGTTTTCAACTTTTTGTACTGTTCATAAGAGTGGGGAATAAAGAAGGGATAGTCTGGGCTTTTTAATTACAACTCAAAATACATGTATATGAATTCTGACTTGGGTTTGGTTTTTTTTATGTACAGTTAGTTGTAACAGCAACTGTGCTTCGCTGTCTCAGTAGTTCTTTTTGTAGTTTTCAATTCTGGAGACATCTAAAGATCTTAGTAGTGGGGTTTTGTGTTGGATTTTTCTTCGAACATTCTTGCAGGCACTGGAGAATACTTACTTTTACTTCAGTCCCACATTTATTTATAAAAGCAAGCTGCAATTTCTCCTGCCCTCTGATGCTCACTCTTTTAAAGAAGTGATGGTATGTCTCTCTGCAACAACTAGAAGTTTAGATATATACAATCATTACTTTCCTTCCTTTAAAACACACACCATGCTTCTGGAAGGCACCAGTGGATATATCTAGAGAATGAAGCTTGCTTTCTTCACTGAGAACAAATCTGTCATTAATCTGAGAAATCCTGACTGCAGAGTGGTGTTTCCTATGCCTTGTTGCTCATCTCAAGGCATCACTATTTTTCTAGGCTCTACTAGGGCCCAGAAATTAGGTTTAGGTGTTAAGGTTGAGCTGTATCCTTGGTCAGCCTTCTGCCTCTATTCCTGCACCATTTGTAAAAGGCATAGCTACAATGTTTAGGTATGTTTGTGCAGTCCTCTGATGCTTCCACATTAACTGCTGGTTCAGGCCGTGCACAAATCAATGGCTAAGAAGTGGAGTTCTTGTTTTCTTACTCGTTTCCAGCTCTGACGCTAATCTCTGCACAGTTAAATGCTACTTCATTCCTAAATGAAGCATCAAATGTGAACTTGTCTGCTTCTGGAATGTTTTTGTTGTTCTAAAAACCAGTAGGCAAATAGGAAATTTATACAGGCCTAAATTTTATGTATTCTTAGTGCTTGTGTTCTAATTACTTCCTAATAGTTGTAGACCAGGTATAATTACAGTTGTCAGACCTGACAGACAAAGGATGAAGAAAGTCTGGTCAGCATCAGTGTATTTCCTTTCATGATGACCTGAACTTTTTTCCACTTGGCAGGAGTTCGTGAAGAGATGGTCTTGTTACTACTCCCCATAGGCACGCTTTTTCTGAGGTCATGCAGCATTGTTCTCTGTTACTGGCAGAAGTCGGCAATGGATAGTAATTTACTACTGGAAGTAGTGCTTGGCATCTTACCTGTTCTGTGGGTTTTGGCTGTGGAATTTACAGCAGAGTTCTCTACAGATACATAAGCCAGTGTCTTAAGCTTCCACTTTTCTATGCCATGTTGCTAGTCCATAATATGCTAAGATATTATGCAGTTATTGGTAGTATACCAAGTTGTCTTATTGTGTGAAGCTTTGGACTGGTAATGTAGTTCACATTAACAGTTTAGAGCTGATAGAGTTTGACAGATAGATTTGAGGCAAGCTCTGGAGTGAGAAAAGTAGAAAAGTGTTAAGAATTTCATCCTTGTGAGAGTCTGTGAGCCTTGTCCTTCCTGAATACCAGTGAACTCCACCTCTGTCAATATTCAGTTGTTAATACCTCTAGATTGTATTGCGTGGGTTGGTCAAGCATAATCATCTGTGAGTCATATATTCACAATGTTAGCTATGTTTTAATTGGTGACACTTACTCATAAAACACTGAGAACCCACAGTTGTACTTTCAACACAACAAAGTACAATAACAGTCTCACTCCTGCTAACATTTCTGCACATTTCTCTATCTGTGGGTACCTGGCGTTTGATTCCTGTGTTAGAGGACTTATGTTACTGATGGACTCATAGGATGTTGCTTGTGAAGGAGAGAGAATGCTTAAAGTGGAATAAGATGTTTAATCTCTGCTTCATCATAGGGTGTTTTAGAAGTCATTTAGGTCACGTATGTGTGCAATAGATGCATATTGTCAGTCAGACTCAGAACAGTGAGAGCATACATGGAAGACCATATAAATTACCTTATCACAACTGGTTTCTAGTCTCTCAGGCTGTGCTTTGCCACGTGCCTGTGGAAAGGGGTATGTGGAGCTGCTTGGAGCCACGCCTAACATAAGTAGAACATACTCCTAAGCCCTTAAGGTGACTGTTCTGGTTCTGGTATTGAAGCTATCCCAGGTATCTCTGCATAGTTCCATATTTTTCTGCTTAAATCCTTGACTCTGAATATGATTCCATGTTTTAAGATATGAAAGTCCTTGTTTTAGTTCCTGCTAACAGTGTTGATAGATGGATAGGCACTGCTGAGCAGCTCAGAATGGGATTCAGGACCTCTGGCGTGCTTTCCACCACTATCATTCAGACAGTCAACTGGCTTCCTCTGTGGGCTGGTCCTCTGAGCGGATGACTTAGGAAGTCTTACCATTTCTGAAGCTGTAAACTTTGATATTGATAGTGATGCTGATGTAGCAGGGGTTTTGTCTGGTTTTTTACAGCACAGCAAATGCAGGAAGGAAAGCTGTACTGAAGCTGTGGTCTCTAAAAGTAGTTTTATCTAACCTCCTTGGGTTAGTATGGAACTCCTATTTACTGCACTGCTGTGGAAGGCAGGGGGTTATGTCTTGTTCCGTGTGCTGTGTCCTCTAAGCACACAAGACCCTTAATAATTTGCCTTCTCACTTGGAAAGAATCTTTGAAGTAAGAGTTTGGTCCCCTGTCTTTGTCCTGGCTTTCTACAGCATCTTTACGTAATTTGTGCTAAATGTGGCTGGTTTTAGAAATGCCAGAGATAATGGCTGTTCAGCTCCTTACTAATGCAAGCCTAGCCAACACAGAAAGAAGGAAAGGTGGCTGTCACTCCTATGGCTACATAAAGGTTGAAAGGAAAGTTTGTCTTTTGAGATTCTTTGCTCCAGTCATGTTACCAAAATATTCCAATGGCTGGAGCAACTCTATTCATGGAAAGAAACCATGGAACAGAAGCTGTGTTGTGTCTCCAGGATACCACTTTGTAGGTGAAAGCACCAAATTATAGCACTGTGGGATCAGTAAACTCTGTGTGCTCATCAGCAGCCTGGCATCTGTTGCTCTGCATAGTTTAGAAGTGTTTTTCTTTGAGGTTACAACATGTTGGAATCTCAAATCCAATCCCTGTAGGACAGTTTGATGTTGTTTGCCTAATGATTTCTCCAGAAGAAATATGTGCATTGCTGTAGGAAGCAAAGGATGTATTACTTTAATAATTTTTTAGTTTGTTCTCTGTATTCTACCCATAATTTTGTTGAAACATTTATGAGTTACAGTAATTTAGGAATAATAATAGTATCTTTGGTAAAATAATTAGCTCAGCAAGGTAGATGATTCAATTCTTTAAACTTTTGCAAGCCTTGCAAACTCAAACAGCAATCGTAAGACTGGCTGTGCTAAGACAGTCTCTACTAACACAGAGTAACTACAGTGGGGTGGAAGGTTTGGCAAAGCAGCCCATTCTTCCCACTCTCCCCTTACAAAATTAAAACTTTTATTTATTGATGTACAGGATGTTTTGTTGAGAAATCAGTTTAAATTTGATGTAAAGTGATACATTATTCAAGCACACGTTGGGGTTGTAAAACTCTCCTACACAGTATTAGAGAAGTTGGAAGGTTTTCAAAATATAAAGAAATAAATACTTGTGGGAATAGTAAAAATTTATTCTGCCTAATTATGTAGGACAAAAGGACAAATAAATCTCATGGGGATTATTTCAGCTATTGGACTGGTAGTTTCTTTAGATGCAGGGTGGTTAATGTCCCTTGTCTGACAAGCTCCATGAGAATATTTCTGTGCTTGGCTGGGATTCTAAAGAAGCATACTATGTGAGGTAAACAGCTGAAGGGAAGAGTTCCAAAGGAGCCCCAAGAGCAGTTCCCAGGCAAGAGTTGACAGTGGCAGCCAGAGTCATCCACTGCTCCATTGCATGACAAGAGGGAACACAACGTTGGGTTCCAGAGGGACCTGGCAAGGTGTGTCCAGTTTCCTCCACAGCCAGGGTTTTGTTGGGTTACCCTAGTCTACAAGGCCTACTTGAATGACTTGTGACCTGTATGCAGATCAGGCTCTGGCATTTGGTTTTGCTTGGCTTACATCTGTGATCCAAGCAGAAGGTTTTCAGATACACATTTGTGCAAGGAACCTTGAACCTCCTTCCCTGGCCGTAGCAAATCCTACCCTTTTTCTCTTCTTCCTGAACTGCTAGAAGTCACAAGGAGGCATGGTTATCCACAGATCAGCTGTATCCCTTACGCCTATTTAAGTGTGGGGGCCTCTGCATAAGATACTTAACTGTAGTTCAACACTGGTAGTGTTGAATGGCAGAATGACCAAGCTGGCACTGCACATTCTGTATCACAAATCTGTATACAATTGTCCACATACCCTCCCTCCCCCCGCTTCTTCCTATGGAACTTCTTGTTCTTGTCATAAAATCATAGAACAGAATCATAGAATCATTTAGGTTGGAAAGGACCCTTAAGATCATCAAGTCCAACAGTAAAAACTGCCAAGTCCACACTAAACCATGTCCCTAAGCACCACATCTACATGCCTTTTAAATACCTCCAGGGATGGTGACTCAACCACTGCCCTGGGCAGCCTGTTCCAGTGCTTGACAACCCTTTTCGTGAAGAAATTTTCCCTAATATCCAGTCTAAACCTCCCCTGGCACAACTTGAAGCCGTTTCCTCTTGTCCTATTGCTTGTTACTTGGGAAAAGAGACTGATGCCCACCTTGCTACAACCTCCTTTCAGTTAGTTGTAGAGGGCAATAAGGTCTCCCCTGAACCTCCTTTTTCTCCAGGCTAAACAACCCCAGTTCCTTCAGCTGCTCCTCATAAGACTTGTGCTCTAGACCCTTCACCAGCTTCGTTGCCTTTCTTCAGATGTGCTTCAGCATCTCAGTGTCTTTCTTGTAGTGAGAGGCCCCAAACTGAACACAGTATTTGAGGTGCAGCCTCGCCAGTGCTGAGTACAGGGGGACGATCACCTCCCTGTTCCTGCTGGCCACACTATTTCTGATACAAGCCGGGATGCTACTGGCCTTCTTGGCCACCTGGGCCCACTGCTGGCTCATATTCAGCCAGCTGTCGACCATCTTTATAGCTTAACTTTTGGCCTATATTCAAAGCAATGCAAAATAAATGTAAATATCTGCAATCTTCTTTTTCCTTCTGTTTTTAAGATAAACATGTGACTCTCTCAACTGCTGCCCCTCCATCAAATTCTGGAATTGTTTGTAAATGCACTTGATCCAGAAGTTTTCATATCTACAAGAACAGAATAAAAAATTTTGCAGCAGTATAAAGCCTTTTGTCCAAAAAGAATAATAATTACTTTTTAGATACTACGTTTACAGCTACAATATAATGAAGGTAGTTTTATCTGACGTCTGTTTATCTGACACCATATTTTCCACATAAGCAAGTAGAGTCCTAAGGATTCATATAAAGAGTAGAATTGAAAATAGAGTTCAGATGTTTTACCTGAAACCTTCTCTTTGTGGGAAATCTAACTTTCTTCAGTAGTGTATTTGGTGTTTTGGACCTGCCCCCCAAAAACTAATTCGTAGAAGTGGTGTTTAAGTAGTGTTTCAGATACTGCATGGGATAGCCTGCTCAGCTGCTGTCTTCTGTTTCAGTCTGTAAACAGATGATGTCTCTTCATAGAGGTAGCAATGTGGTAACGGTAAACAAGATTTCTGCAAATAATATTCTACAGTTTCTACAAATAATACTTCTGTTTGGTGTCACACAAGCCAAGATGAGGCTGTTGGTGAAAAGTCTTGTTTTAATTTGAGTAAAAGTGTGTATGTATTATCCAGATCCAGTTTGTACAACTCTCTGCTGCAAAGTATTTCTGGAGAGATTTTCATAATCGAAAGAATTGAATATTTATAGGGATGATCAAGATGTCCTTAGTTTATTATGTAGGAAACAAGGACACTAAAGGCTATGTATCCAGAGCCCTTGCACTGGGGAGTAAGCAATCTGTTAGCAAACATGCTTGGGTAGAAACTCATCTTTGGATAGGCAGCTTGTACCGCTGGAGGCTTTTTTACCTCTTTGTCCAGTTTCTGAGAGACTGCTGCTCCAGTCTGATTTGGCAGTTGCTATATTCCTAGAAGCATTGGCTCAGATGTTCAATATCTTGATTACAGACAAATGGAAAGATATCTGTCTCGGTAATGTACTTCCATTAGGCAAGTGTCAGGTACTAAGGAATCCTTAAATTATGTTTGAATTTTCTTGTAGGCAACTTGATCTTTATTGTGCTGTAGCAATTTGTTTATGGAGAGAGTTCAGCTTCGTTAAGAGTTTTGGACATCTAATGGAGAGCTTGTGTTGTTTTTGAGCCAAGTTTCCAACTTCAGCAGTTTGGTTCCTTTGTTTGTCTCCCTGGAGCTTATAGACTGTATTGTTGAATATTGAAAAAATGGTTATATTTTGAAAAAAACCAAACAGCAAAATGAAAAAACACTTGAATGTTTTCTTTCCATAATGAATGTTGTCTTATACAATATTCATGCACTAAAAATGATCAAGAAAAAGCTTGGTGGAGTAGCAGGGGAGGGTGACTTCCAAGTGCTTTGTGTGTCCTCTTTTACACTGCATTGTGAATTAGCCTTTTCCACCTGAACACACAAATGTTGGAAGACCCAAAAGTAGATGGAGAGTGTCATTCTGTTACACTGAAGCCTGTATTGGGCTTGATCCACTGTTCCATTACAGGAGGAACTGTAGCATAACTTTGTGGTAATAACATGAGGAGCTGCAGAATCAGGACCTACCTCAGTTTTAATACTGTTTACAAAGAACGGGAATATTTGATTTTTATTTTTTTCCTCATCAATCTTTTTTTTTTTTCCCTCAACAGGATCCGCTCTGTGTAGCTATGAACTACAGCCATCAGAGTACACTACAGACCCAAGGGCCGCCAAGTTATGTCCTAAATATCCTGTTCCAGAGAGGTAATACTAACATCTTGTCTGATTGGGGGTGGAGGGAGCAGAGATTTGGTTTGCTTGTGACAGTTCTTCGGAAAATATGCAGCACAGATTTATACTGTTTTACGGGTGGATGTTCTAGTGTATTATTGCCACATGTTTTTAAAAGATTACGAAAGCAGCTCTTAAAGAAAAACCCAAACTATCATGCATGTGTTACTGAGAGTATAGAGCAGGTACCTTCAAGTTCTCTTCTATCTGATGTAACTGACACTGTGCTGAGTATCAGCTGTTTTACTGCCTTTCACCCTATAGCCAGCTGCCTGTCAGCAGTGCAGATCAGAGATAATTATGGAGCACTTTGGATCTTTGGGAGGAAAAAGGATATATTGACACACAGCGCTCTGCAGCGTTCACTTCTTATAACTTATATCAGCCAGTCAGATTTAGCAAATTGCTTCATTTTTTATTCTTTTGGTCTCTGAATGACTAATACGAGGATGGTCAAGTACCAAAAAGAGGGCTGTATTTTATAAACAGATCAATTTAAGTTTTATTGTTTAAAGTATTATATTAGACTGCTTTTTGTGAAGTAGGGTAGAAAACTTTGTAGCTCCAGAAACTCTGCTAGCTGTGCTGGCTGGAGCTGTGGAGATGAGCATTGCTGAGAAAAGTGATCTGTTTGCTGTTGTGCACACCCTTCTGTCAGTAATTCCACTCACTCAGGAAGAATCGTGTTTTCTCAAAATTTAGCTTCTCAAACATATTCAGTAGTAGGTTGTAACTGCAGAGTCTTTTCCTATGCACAGTTTTTTGTTATGGTTTTATTAAATGTTATAATTGTGTCAGTTCTAAAAACTCTGATTTTAAGTCTCTCTTGTCTGCATGGTAGCTTCTCCAGTGAATAATTTTTTTATATTGTAGTGACAATAAGTAGCAGCTGGAATATTAACTTTTTTTTTTACTTTTCCCCACAGCAGATTAATATTCCATGCAGCTAACCAGCTGTTATAGCTGTAATACAAAAACAAATGAAAACTTCAGTGCCAGCTTGCATACTGAAAAGGCTTGTCAATCTTCATTTTTGCCAGAATTATATTGACTTTTCTCACTGTGTGTTCCTATGTCATTCAGTCTGAATGAATATAGCTTAATAAGAAAACAAAAGAACAGTGTGTCAGAGTTCTAATGACACTATGTAAATTCCTCACAAAAACTACCTCAAGAGTTATTTTTGAAAAGCTATTGTGTAGGTGGAGCATTTCGCCTTTTTTATTTGGTATGAATAAAATGTACAATATGTTTCAATATTTTTGAGGTTGAAAAGTCTGAACTTAATGCTCTAAGGTGAAAAAGGCCAATATTGCATCTGTAAACCACTCTGTTTTTCAGATTTTTATAGTTAAATTATTTCAGTAAATTAGTGTAATTTGGAGGGGAAATAGAATCCTGTGGAGACAAACAATTGAAAACTCAACACCCTGTAGGCTGAGGCATTCAGGGAGAACTTACCTAACACTCCTCAGATTTGATGTCAGAGGTATGAACCATCATCTGATTCCCATTAGGTCCCTGGGATGAAGGTAGCGTATGCTGTGAGGACTGTCCCTTGATGTTGTCTGTTTGATGACCAGGCTTCTTCATGCCCTTCAGTTGAGGCTCCACCTCTCAAGGGACTCTGGTCCTTCAGGTTCAAGGCATTATGTCCAACTTTGACACAGCAGTGCCGTCTAGCAAGGCAGCCAGCAATACATGTGTCTTCCAGAAGTCGTGCCCAGACTATCTCAGCCTCAGTAGAGCATGACTTCACTGTTTAGAGGACCCTAGAGGAAAACCTATCCAGCTTATCCCTGCAGCATTTATCTATCAACCAGCTCTGCTGAGCTGTGCCAAGGGGCTGCCCTGTAGATGTTACAAAGGGCAGCTAGCAGTGGCATTCCAACCAGGCTTCCCACACAGAAGTTGCTGTATATGTCCGGGTGTAGTAGTGAGAGGAAGAAGCTCTCCTCTGAAATCTCGTACTTGAACAATCAGATGGGTCTCTTAACTTCATTTGAATGTTGCTTTAAAAATAAAATTTTTAACACCATCATCTGCTGGCTTGAACTCCACTTGCTCTTGTTCATGATTAAGCATCATGTTGTTATTCTCAGAAACTTGTAATTCCATTTCAGTATGTAATATACCAAGTTATAATCAAGAGGCCATATAAAATAGCACAGGTCACGCAGAATATATCTATTATTGTATTTTTTATTAACTGAGACACCTTACCTCACTTATTCAGTCAGAACCACTGAAACAGCGTAGATCTGAAAAGGTGGATTCTCAGGAGTCCCATTTACTCAAGAAAGCCTGTAGGAACCACCAAGCTCATTTTTTTATTAATTACAACAGTTAGAAATTAATTATTGCACACGATAATACGTAACTTAAAATGTGTAGTGAGATTCTTATGGCTTAAGGGATGTTAGATGAGTAATATAAACTCTGGTAGGCAAAAAGCAATTTTTCCTCTGTTGGGATGTATTTTGGAACAGTATTTTAATCCCATTAGTTCCCCTTTTCAAAATGGATATTTTCGTATTTGGATGCAGGAATGACAGTCCTTTGCCTACTCCCAGCTCAAAATTTGAGCTTTGTTACTGATATTGACAAGTTCTAAATGCTCTAGGCTTTTTGCAAAGTTGGAGCAATTAACAGTTAAATAAACCTCCCAAATTTCAGTCTTTTCCAGTATTACTGCATATAATGAACTGCAGTATGCTGCATATTCCAAAATAGGCTATGTTGTAAGAGGCTGAGAGGATACATGGGCTGCCTTTTAAATAGGACAGCCATCATTATGGGTTTAATTTGGTTTTTAACAACTGTGACTAATTCACAATTACTTTGCTATGCTTAACTGCTGTCTGCATCAGTACCCAAAAGTAGACCATCCACATGAGCATCTCCAAATGCATTACCTACTCAGCACAGCAAGTTTAAAACCATATAATTTACAATTGTCAGTCACTTCAAACAAAAGCCTAGGATCTACTAATTACCTAGGTATGTCAGGTGATCATAATCCTGAATTCTGTACAGAATAATTACACACTAATGGTTTTAACATCGACTTGTTTTCCCCAAAAACAATGCATAGAAACTATGTGCCTAAGGCAGCTGGTTTACTCACTACGTGTTTAAAATGACAGAATTTTGGAAAGGCATGGGCTTAACAAATAGTTATTGAGTACAGAAAATTGCTGGTTTATAGGTCATTGCTGAAATGGAGGAAACTGCAAAAGATTATGTGCATTGCTGCTACAGTCCACTGAAATCTTTTAAGTAAGGAAGATTGGGCTGAGTGAAACACGTACAGAGGTTAGAAGAAAAGACTGACTTAATATGAAAGACATTTCTTTCATTGGATCCAACTGCAGGAAGGAACATGTAATTCATGGAATGTGTCTGAAGTGTAATTGGCAAGATTGATCAAAAGATGTAATGGGCCACTTTGAGATCTGATATAGTTTATGAGCAAGAAAGGCAGCTACTCTAATGGGAAACATTTGGAAAACAAAATTACTCAGTTTTAAAGTGAAGTTTTTGCTCTCCTGTATGGGTTCTGCTGAGCATTTTGGAAAATTTAATGCATTGCGTGAGTATTTTTGGGGAGGATGCTTCCAAAACAGTTCAGGAATAATGAAACAATAGAGGCATCTTTGCATGTTTTGCAAAGAATGTAGTGCATAATTTTAACAAAATTAATGGAAGTAAATACTGTGTAATCTTCAATACAAGAGCAAGTTTAGTATGGGGAAAGACTAAGAATAAATACATTGGTTTTGCTTGGCAGCAGTTGTATGTGCTGATGTCTTTAAGCATAAAAAGTATGCTTGCAAGAAGAGTATTGTCATTCTGGGATTTCTTTTGCTGCAAATATGGGCCAGTATTCCATTCTAACATGAGTGAAAGGCATTGTTTCAGCTGCTGGTTCATCACCTGACACTTGAATGAGAGATGTTTAAGCAGAAATAGGAACGTGTATTTTCTGAGCCTTGCTGTTTAAGGGTGGGGGGGTAATAATTTCCTATTGGACTGTGCATTCCAGCCTCACAGGATTACTTGTAAGAACTACATCACTTCCCATTATGATCATCTTCATTCCAGCAGCACTTGTGCTTTCAACACATGGTTTCTGGTTATAATGTTATAAGGGTGGAATGGTTGCATCTATTCACCTTTCATTTGTGTGTTGATGTGGCATTTATATTAAGTAGGAGTAATTTTTTTTTCTGATTTTTTTTTCTTGTGTCACCAGTGCACCTATTCCATTCTTCCATCGCTGTGCTCCTGTGAACATTTCCTGCTATGCCAAGTTTGCAGAGGCCCTGATCACCTTTGTCAGTGACAGTAGTGTCTTACACAGGCTGATTAGTGGAGTTATGACCAGCAAAGAGATTATAATGGGACTTTGCTTGTTATCACTAGGTAATTGTTTTTCTCATTACTAGCTATTTCTTAGTACTGCATTAGGAGATTGTTAACACCCTCTAACTACAATATGAGCAAGAAACATGCATGATAGCAATGAGCCCTTAGAATATGGTCCAGAATGCTTTTTAAAAATTTTATTTGACAGCTGGATAACTTATTCAAAAGCAATATACATATGCATTCCTGTTTTTTCTCCTCTTCCACTGATTATGAGATTGGGGATGTATGGCTGTTGGTTAGCCAATGTTAGTTTTGGTATAATTAGCAGAGCTTCCCCATTCTCCAAATTTTTATTATACTACTCCCCTTTCCCATTTCTAATATTCATCTTCTGCCAACCCAAGTCCAAGTAAACCCTTTCCAAATAAAAAGGACAGGGTGAGAAATGCACAATAGCACACTCTGCTAGAATGTAGGGGGTTTACTTTGTTTCATTTAACATAGTTGTGCAGGGATATGAGAACTTTCAAAGGGAAAACAAGAAACCTAGGTGCCCATTTGTTGTATTGTATGTTACCTCCTTCTTCCCCTTCCCCTAAAATTAAAAACTTCGCACTTTTGAAAATCTCAGCCTTGTCTGAAGAGCTGGAAATTCCCAGCAGTATAGATGTGCTGAATTGTTTCTATAGCTGGGAGATGCTTCTGGCCTATAGAGTGACACATTGCACTAGACTGAAGTGCTGTTTTAACGAAGTCTTGTGAATTAAGGTAGAAAGCTACCCACCCACAGAAATTACTCTCCTAATGACTCTATTTTACTCGTACCAAGTATAAAATCTGAAATCCCAAAATGGGAGGCTCCTCATGCTAGCCATGTATATGAGCAGTGTGTGGTTTAGGAAGAAACACTGTGAAACTATACCAGATTAATAAGTCCTTTTTCTTCAGTCTGCCTTTGTGGTTAAAAAAAAAACCAAAGAAGAGGATGCTAGATACCATTTAAAAAAACCAAACCAAACGAAAACCACAAAAGAGACCATTGAGTATCTTTTCAACTATAACTAGAAAGCTGTTTGTTCTTCTATCTTGACTGCTTCAGTGTTTGATAATAACAGTAGAAAGACTGTTCCGAATCTGAAAGCTAGTGGCTGATCAGCAGTGCTACTGTTTGCTTAGAGACAGAAGCTAATACTGGGTTTTGCATACAGTTAATTTAAAAAATATTTTTCATACCTTCATAGTTAAATAGAATTTATTTCTAATTAATGAGTAAGATTGTGTGATTCAGAAAACCATTTTCCAGTGGCTTTCATGTAACTACTGTACACAAATACGTATATGCAAAAATATGTGTGTGCCCTTACACACACCACTCACTAAATCTTACTTGGCTGAGATTGTAGAGGGCTTTTTGACGTGCAGTTCCTGAATAGCAGTGGAACTATATGAACAAAGCTTGTTAAAGAACTCATTCTGAATGTTGAAAATAAAATCGTAATTCTTTTACTTTTTACTGGCATGACATTTTGGAATACACAGGTGTCACATTATCTGCATTTGTTTGACAAGTGTATTTGAGTGTAAATTCTGCTCTGGTCCTCAGGCGGTGTTCTCATGTTACCAGACTGGGAGTACTGTCATGTCTTGCTGTGTGTTTTGTCATTGTCTAAATACATCTCTGTATGTATGCATTATGTCTTGTATTTAATGTACCATGTAAATGTATTTATGCTCTCTTTGTTTTAATCAACAGTATCAAAGCAAAAGTTGTAGAGGTGCCTAATTTCCTTAACTGTCTGTGCAGTGAGTTCGTAAGCCTCAGAAAATAAATCCCTGTCTAAAAATTCTGTTGGAAGGCAGTTACCTTAGTATAGTGGGAGAATTAGGAAGGCTATTTCTACTTGAAATAATTGCTCTGCTTATATTATTTATCTTCTTTTGCAGTGTTGTCCATGATTTTGATGGTTATAATCAGGTACATTTCAAGAGTACTTGTCTGGATTTTAACAATTCTTGTCATTCTGGGATCACTTGGTAAGTCTTGTTTGTCTCCCAGTTTCTGAGTGCCCAGTTCTAATCTTTGTGCTGCATGTCCTCAGGCCAGCTACATCCTGCACTGATCATGGACCATACATTTCCCTTCAGCTTTCCTTTGAGTCCCTTGCAAGACATATGTAAAAAATGCCCCCATTGTAATTGCAGTCACCTCCCAGAGAGTATGTTGCTCCTTAGAGATTTGCCAGTCTGGGTGTATCTGATGGCATACCCACCCGCTGGGCATACTCAAGTATGCAGGAATCAAAGGGCAGCTATTTTTCATGCAGCCTCAGGGGACCTTAAGATGTAGAAGTGTCCATACAACCCTGACATGTTCATCAACTCTTTCAGTCCTCTGAGTAGCTCCATAGGTGTATCTAAGACCTGTTCTTGAGGAGAGGAAGCAAAAGTGCTTTTCTAGCATTTCTAATTAAAGCCTTGTATTTCCATGTGACTCAGAAAGTCCTGCATCAGCTAGGTTATGTATGAAATGCAACCAGCCATGCTGTCTTGGGAATGGCCAAAGATAGTCTCATACAAAATGATGCAGCTTGCATGAAAATAGCTGTACTTTATCACATTAACTTTTACATTTGTAAAACTAAAGTTTTCTGTTATTGATACTCAGTAGCTAAGCCAAAATGTATAGGCAGATGACTGTAAGGAGGGAAAAAAAATAGAATAATCAAATTAGGAAGCACTAGCAATTTCATTCTTGCAGTTCATAACTGCAAGGGATGGAAGAAAATCGGCAAACCATATATGTTTTTTCAGGATCACTTGGTTTTTCTGCTTACTGGTCTCAGGATCTGTGACCACAGAAAAGGAAAAAAATAGATTTCTTTTTTTCATTTATATTCTCTTTAGAAGGTGAGCAACTATGTTGAGTGAAGTATTTGAATGACATATCTTATTGCCATCTGTTATTATGTTCTAAAAAATCTCATCCATTACACAGACTGAATAAGAACATGTCATTTGTGAGACATACCGCTTATTCTGTATTCACTGTTTTAGACCTGAATGGAGTACCTTCAGCAAAGACTTGTGATCTCTAGATAAGCTTATGCAGCTGATTCAGAAGTAACAACAGAACACAGAAGGATACTCAGAAAAAAAATGTATCAGAGGAGAGAGGTTATCTCACTGAGGGGCTGGAGTCCTGTATTTAAGAAAAGTTCTAACTTGGAAAGGTGGCTAGAATAGGAGAATGATATTGTGGCCATAAGGCTAGGATTTGGTAACAGGGGTTAGAAGAAAGTACCTTGTGTTATATTGGCCTCTTGTGCCTCTCTGATGTTTTTTCCAGTGCTCAAAAGACATTGTCTGATGCAGGTGTAGCTACATGTCATTAACCTGAGGTGCTGTTTTCAGCATCAGGGCTGTTCCTTTTCATCTCGATTAGTCTTCCCAGGAGTTGTAAACTCCTCCTTTTGTTCCTTCTGTTATTTTGGATCCTAATCCAAAGGTCCCTCTCTGTTGCTTCTAAATTCTTACTCCCTGCCTTATTATACATGTATATACTTATATCCTGCCGTATAACTCTTTATTCTTCTTTTTGTTTCTTTATTGCCTATCTAATGGGAGCTGAGTTCTTCATTGTTAGGGCTCCCCATAAACTAATCCTTCCATGCAGTTCACCCTAAACCACAGAGTCAAAGAGCTGCAAGTCTCTTAAGTGGTTGCAGTGGGGTGAGACTGTGAAAAGAGTATATCCACTTGAGGGCAACACAGGAGAGCTAAGCGCTTCTCCCTCCTGAGAAGTTCCTGTTGAGTTAAGCGTCAGTGCCCTTGAGTATTCTGTACCAGACTAGACTTAAAAAGAAGTAACAGTTTAGTTTCTTTGGTACTAGACAGTATGACTGTGTCACTCAGAAGAAGCATCTCTCATTTATCCTTTTTTTTTTTCTCTAAAAAAATAGGTGGTACAGGGGTCCTGTGGTGGCTCTATGCTAAGCAACGAGTATCTGCCAGTGCTGTTGAGACTCAAATAGCCAAAGACAATCTTCAGGCTCTCCTGATCTATGCCATTTCAGCTACAGTCTTCACGGTATGTTTTGCTAATGACTATATTATTTTCTTGTTCTGTCTTCCTGGTGGTCTCTTTTTTTTTTAATTCAGGTGAAACGTTTATATTGTACACATTTTTGAAGAGTTTATTTCTACTACAAGCTCTATTGCAGTGATTTGATTTTTTTTTAACTTCCAGGCATTGTTCTTTAATATCTGGTTTTGAGTCAGGAAAGAGTTCCTAACCCTGCAGCTACTTTCATCTACTGTAAAATGTCCAGAGGGACTTCCAAGAATAGGTACAATATTGGTCTCCCTATCCAATTTCACTTAGGAGATTTTTCTTAGGTTCTTAGTTCACAGGTACTTAGTCATTTCAGTTTATTTGAAAGCCCTTAGACCGTTCCTACTTATGAAATCGGTTGTTCCCAAACTTTTTCCATTTACAGAAGGATCATTGTGAACTGAAATACTAACACTGATTACTGAAACAATTTATCTTCTTTAGGCCTTGCTGTTCATTTCAGAGTCAGTGACTTTACTACTCAAAATTACAAAGTTTGATTAACTTCCATGTCAAGACCACCACACCATGCTCAAACATAAATATTAAATTGTATTCTTCGTTAAATCTTGCTGATTTCATTGTTTTGTAAAAAATAATTGAGGATAAAATCTGGTCTAATCATATCAGCCTGAGGCCGATGATGATTCCAATTACATAATTATGACCTTGGAATTCCCCAGAAGTATAATTTGGAAAATTATTTATCACCAGAAGAAGCTGATAGATGTTTTACATTTTGATCTTGTGATCTTATAGATAGAGCATGTGTTAATTTGCTGTGTTTGAATATACTAGCTGTGCAAAATGATAGCTTTCTTATTTTTCAGTTGTCTAAAATGTGATTTGGAAACATCTCCCTCTAGGTTATCTTGTTCTTGATAATGTTAATTATGCGCAAACGAGTAGCTCTCACCATTGCCTTGTTCCACGTGGCCGGCAAGGTCTTCATTCACCTGCCACTGCTAGTCTTCCAGCCATTTTGGACATTCTTTGTGCTTATCCTCTTCTGGACATACTGGATCACAGTCCTGCTTTTCCTTGGTACTACAGGTAAGCATTTACCAGTCTTATTTTAAACAAATTCCACTTCATTTTTGCAAGGTTTCAGGCAGCGTTGGTTAAAAATCATGTGGGAACCTCTAGGAAAAAAACCCACCACATATTGTGCTTCTGTTCTTGTCTGCTTTAGTGACTTCAAAACACTCATTTTAAGAAAGTTGTTGTGCGTTTGAGTCTGCATTCCCAGTATGTTACTTGTGCCTTAGGCCAGCTTTTTGATTTGATGTAAGTTGGCATGTTGCAAACCACAAGGCACCATTAATAAGGCTGCTATAACAATTTTTCAAATAATTCCCTCTAATTTTACACAAACAGGTTAAAAACAGCCTAATCTTGCAGCTAATCTCATAAAGTATTGTATTGCAGCCAGTACTCACACAGGTGAAGACATGGTAATGAAAGGGCTGTTGCACACAATTACTGTCTCCCAAAATGTAAATATACTGGAAGTACTTTTCAGTTGTTCATAACTTAGGTGTCCAGTATTACTCCAGCATTTTCTAGGATTATTAGGGAGATTTTTCTGCTGTTTGTACACTGTATTCTGAGAGCAGCCAATGTACTCTCGATTTCTGCCTGCTGTGAAGAGCGTAGAAGATGAGAGTTTCATTTGTGTTCATGGTCTGACAAGAGCTTCTAGTTAGTCGATCCTGTAGGTCCAGTCTTAGTTACTTCAGCAGAGAAACCCAGCAACTCCTTTTCAAAATGGGAGATGTCTGTGTTATTTTGCAGTAGGTTGTAGGAAATAGAGACCATCATTCATTATTAAAACCTTAGACTTTGAAATTTATTGTTTACTATTGATCCAAAAGTAGCAGTGTTTCAGGTGACAGAGCTATTTCAGGTTAAGACAAGCTAAGTATTTTATATTTCATAGCCTGAATTCTTAGCGAGGGATGGAGGTAATAGAATTCATGTGTTCTTGTTATCATTACTGTTGAAATTTTTAGTTTTCATTACATGCTGACCTATGTGCAGAAAACGTTTGTCTCTGAAAGTGAGTTAAATCTCAGTCCCATGCTTCACTCTGTGAGTTAAAGACCACTGCACAGGGACTAAATTTGTAGCAGAACTTAGGCTGATATTATACTTTACTGATGGAAATCTTCAATTGGCCTTGATTCTGCAAAGGCTAATTTATGCTTTTAGCCTTACATGCACTCAGTATCTTCACTGATACCAGTTAAACAAAATCTTTGTGCAAATAGGGCCAGATGCCATATGCTTTCTTCTTTCTGAGATGACATAAGCACCATTTCCTTTTTTTACCCTCATTTATTTCTAGGTAGTCCTGTCCCAAATGAAGAAGGTTTTGTTGAATTTCGGATGTTAGGTCCTTTGAAATACATGTGGTGGTACCATGTAGTGGGACTCATCTGGATCAGCGAGTTTATCCTAGCCTGTCAGCAGATGACAGTAGCAGGGGCTGTTGTGACATACTATTTTACAAGGTAAGAACAACTTAGACAGCTCTACTGAGAGTAGCCTAGAAATGGAATTAGTGGAAATAATGAGGGACAGAGCTTTTGGGGAGAATTCTTGCTTCTGTCCTGAAAGCTGGAGAGCAGTTGAAATTGTATTGACTCTTTTCAAATCATATCAAGTTCTAAAATAATCTGGTTTGCTGGTTATAGATGATATTCTTGATATTTAGGACTTGAAGTCTTATTTGCCTTGTAACTTGTGCACATTGTACAGACACAGAGGGTTGTTTACAAAGCAGGATGCACCTGGAATGTCATCTGTGATGCTAATAATTAATGCTGATAAGTTTGGTGGAGATTAAAAAAATATTGAAAGCAATCGATTATTATCTTAATTGCAAAACAGTGCTGTTTAAATTATTTACAGTGCTTCATTAATCTTTCTTACACAAGATTACTTAAGATCTTATTAGATTCATCATTTACATATGGATTCTGACAAGATTATGTACAAATAAAAAGTGATACAAAATACATGTGCATTAAAGCTCTATATTTCATTGCTATGTTTGTGTACTAAATTGTGTATCAGGCCATACTTTACTCTGGCTATTCTGCATGTATCTGCTAGCTGTTCAGGAAGGCAATACTAATTATTAAGCAATGGTTTTACCAACCTTCAGGCACAAGAATTTTGCTACCCAGAGGTAAGAAAATGATTTCAGAATCGCAAACTTAGCTTTGGTGTTTTAGTCTTTAGTATTTGAAAATTTTTCTGAAATTAAGATTGCTTAAGTTTACTTTAAATAAGTGAAAATTAAAGTTCTTATTTTAGCCATGTAGGACCCAAGTTTTTCAGAAAAAAAGTGGTATCAGATGCTTTGTTGTTATTTCTTGAGAATAAACAGTACTTAAGTGATCTGAAGTATTACATACTGGTATGTAGAGCAGAACTATGGCAATATTTTTGGTAAGGAAAAGAAGCAAGTACAATAATACCTGTTTTGTAAAAGTACAGTTTAATGAAGCTTCTCCACATGTCATCCTAGATCTAGTAGTTCATGATACCTTTCTTCAAAAAAACCCCTAAAACCCCACCATATCATTGTTCAGGAGCTAGGTAAGTAATTTTATTTCAGATGTTCTCAAAGTCTTTTCCAAACAATAAAAATACAACTCCTCAGGATAAAGAGCAACTTGAGTAGAGGATGTTGACAAGATATCTAGCAGTGGTGTTTTACTTAAGAAAGGAAAACCAAGATGTTGGCATGGTGCTATCCCTAAGAAAAAAAACATTAGTATCCTAAATACACATGTAGTTCGGCTAGTGTTTTTTTCAGCCTTTCATATGAAGAATGTCCCATATAAAAATTTATCGTGATATCCAGCAACCATACTCTATTCTTGCCATGTGCATTTCAGAGTCTGTTTTTTTTAAAAAAAAAGGTGCTTAAATCATGCAGATATTTTTCAAGTGCATGATTCAGATCACAAATGTTTAATTCGTTTGTCTTTTTAGTTGAGACTGTTATCTGAATTACCTTTGACTCCTGATCTGCCCTAGTCTTTAGAACAATATCAAAGGCAAGAAATTAATTTACTGTGCTGACAGAAATTCTGCTATTTTATTAATGATTAAGTCCTCCAGTATACCAATGAAATACATCTATGAAGCTATTACAAGATGTTACAGGGATATAATCTTGTGAATAATTAAACTAGATGGAGTAAAGAACTAGGAAAATACAGAGGAGAGAGGATAGCTTCACATTTAAATAGATTGTTTGGCAATATATATGCTTCATCTGTAAGTTTATGTATTTTCTATCACCTGAGGGTAAACGATTTTTCTTTTAACTGTACCCTATCATTCCATAACAGGAATTCTATTTTAAGGTAGTAAATACCCATTTCTCCCTCCTGCTGCCCTTTTTTGTATTTTAAGGTACAAATCTAATCTGGAAAGTGACTTAGAAAGGGCATTAATTTGGACTTCCCCATTATTTCGTGTATTAACAGCTTTCCACAGCAAATGAGATTTAAGTTACTCATGGAGAAATGTTTTATATATGTTCACTGTTCATTCACCTTAGCCGGATGGACTCCTTTCAACTCAGGCAATAACAGACCTCATGGTGTTCTGCATTGCAGACTCTGTCCTCAGTTATATTTACCTCAAAAGGAGGAAGTGGTTGGGTTGCCTGGGTGTAAGGCTCAGACCATTTATGTGATTGTGCCCAAAGGGGAATAGAATTTATCTTCCCCCACCTGAGCTCTAAAAGTTAATTGGAAGAAAATACAGGGTAAACCTATTTTAATTATTAACATCTCAGGATTAAGTTACGCAGATGTTAGTTTCATGGAATGAATACTCTGCTTTTTTATCTTTTTTGAATGAAACTCACATGAAAGTAACTTTCTCCCAAGCTGGGGAGATATTTTATGTTTGGAATGTTAGCACTTGTTCCTTTAATATGCTTATCATTATGTTAATATTTCTAATAAAGAAAAAGAGCCATTCTTTAAGTGTTCAATAGAGCTGTTCTTTGAGAGAGAAACAGAAGTGGCGTCCTTGATGGGAAATATAAGTAAAAGCTTTAAGAGGGAATTGCTTCAAAGGTGTGCAAGTGAGTATTCATCTGATAGATCAAAAATATTCTAGCCACGTTGCAATAAAATAGCTTGGTTTAAGGCTTAATACTTGGTTCCTTGAGGATATAATAGCTAAATCAGAAATGTGAAACATCTGAGGAAAGAATTTACCTAATAAATAAAAATAGTAATACCCTATACTCCAAAGTCTCCATAAAGATGTCCAACAGAACAGGAGAGAAGGGGAAAGCAAGTTTATCAGTAATCTGACTAATAAAATATTAGCATTGTTTCTCACTTTTTTGGAAGGTTTTGAATTGCACACCATCAAATGTAGTTGTATAGAAACTGCTAGCTGGTGATAGCGGTAATGCAGCCAACTGCTAGTAGGATTACCCTTAAGACGTACTGATTCCTTATCCTATTCCTGTTACTGCATTAGAGCCAAAACTGTGAGTTGCACAGTCAGTCAATGTGGAGTGAACAATATACCCCGAAAGCTAGTATAAGGATAATACACTCCTTTGGCATGTTAGTTTATTGGGAATTTGTAGCACTTCTAGATGGTATTACATACATACTGATCATTCTCCTTATTATTTTTCTCTTTTCAACAGGGAGAAAAGGAATCTGCCGTTTACTCCTATTCTGGCATCTGTTAATCGCCTTGTTTGTTACCACCTAGGAACAGTAGCAAAGGGGTCTTTCATTATCACACTAGTGAAGATACCACGAATGATCCTTATGTATATTCATTCACAACTCAAAGGAAAAGTAAGAGAAATAGTTTCCATTTTCTTACTGAAACTCAAGACCTGATGTGTTTACAGCTAATTTAGTTTAATCTGTATGGGAGGCTGAAAGTCTTGTTTTGGAATATTTGGTCTTTAAAGCACTGTGGGATTGAGCAGCACTGCTTAAGTTACCAAGCTGAGTATCAGTTACTGAAACACAAAGGAATACTGTTTTCTTACGGTCTGTTGGTTTTACTTTTTATATTTTTTTCCCACATTCTGTGCTTTCCTAGGAAAATGCTTGTGCTCGCTGTATGCTTAAAGCCTGCATCTGCTGCCTTTGGTGTCTAGAAAAGTGCCTGACCTACTTAAATCAGGTAAGATTTTCAATATTCAAGTTTTATGTAAGGGTTGATAATATATATATTCCTATAATGCAGTCTGAGGCTAACACATATCATACTTTGGAACTGAACTTGAATGACAGTACTTCAGTCTTGTCTCCATTACTGAAATTACATTGCAAATCACTACATTAGTCTTTGTTTACATTGCAAAGGTGAAAAATAGCCAGTATTCATCTTTGTGAATGTTATCTCAACTTTATAACAATTTCTTTAGTGGTTGGAGATGTTCCCCCTTATGCCCACCCTGTCTAACTACATCTGAGTTTCAAAATATGTTTGCTATGAAAAGAGAGTGAAGCTTTTCTAGGTGCAATATTTAAGGCTCACACAGCTGAAAAACTGTACGTAACATCACATTGTCATCATCATCTACACAAGCTGCAACACACTAGCTTGTCAGGTCCCTTTATAAAAGAGGTTTTATTGGCCTGTGGTTCCACCTCTGTTAAATACATACATAAATATCTTTTTCACTGTTGTTCATTTTTTTGCTTGTGGAAATATAGAAAGTAAAATCAGAAGAAAGCATTTAAAAACCCCCAGTGTAATCCTTGAAAATTGTCCTGGCTAACCTTGAATGCAGTCTAGTGAAGTATCTAGAAATTATCTTGGTGGGCTTGTATGACTCTCAAACTCTTCTGTATTTCCAGAATATTTTTCCTAACTACTTAATTGCTGTAGTTATGCCATGGCTCACCTCCTCCTGCAGAGGTATTGCAAATTCTGTTTAAGTAGTTTTTTGGAATAAACTTGTTAATGCATAAATGATGAGCAAGGGAGGAGAATAGAATTCTCTACCATGTATAGGCTTCTGTCAGCTGCTACATACTGCTTGATTCAAGAACTCTCAAGGGAATCTTTGTTCATTAGCATCATATGACTTGTGTGACTTATTCAGAAGCTGTATCACACCGCTTCTTCCCCTGGCTCTGTCTGACATATATGATCATTCCATGAGTAAATTTTCAATCTCCTTTTCCCAGAACGCATATACAGCCACAGCTATCAACAGCACCAACTTCTGCACATCAGCAAAGGATGCCTTTGTTATTCTAGTGGAAAATGCTTTGCGAGTGGCTGCCATAAACACAGTTGGGGATTTTATGCTGTTTCTAGGAAAGGTATGTGTGCTGTATACAGTTGTTATGGACCTACATAGTACCAAGCTTTCCTTAGCAATGGCTTGCACCCCAAATACAAAATGCCCTAAAATTCCTGTTTCTTAGCATGCACTTTATCACATCTAGCTGCGTCATGTCAGGAGGGAACTGTCCAGGATAGGGAGGATAAACAGATGATCCACTTATGTTAAGTAAAAGTGATTAGAAAGGAATAGCTGAAGATGATGATGCCTTTTGCATGAATTTATTTTTAGGGAGTCAAGAGAAAGGTGATTGGAAGTTCTAAGCTTTTGATTGGTTTTGTGGTTAAAACCTAGAATTGTAAGGAAAGGAAGCATTTTCTCTAAATTCTATTTAGTAAGTAGTAAAGGTTCTCCAGGTTTATGTTGAAAATTGACACATTGATCACCATTTATGACAAAATTGGACTGGAAGGTAGTACAGAAGCCTGCTATGAGGAACTGCCAGCTTAAGCAACTACTCTGAGAATTAAAAGGAGACTAGAATAATTGCTGTGGTCAGTCAGCTTTTTGGGTCTCCAGCTGATGAAGATCTACTTTATGGAAACTTAATCCAGTGAGTTATTCCTGTCCTTTGAAGGATTTTGTGCCATTATATACTAAAACAATGAAAGCTTAAACCACCTGTAGCTAAGCATTCAGACACTGGTTGGACTGAACTGTCTTCCTTACTACGTTCCTCTACTTTTATTAAGTCAGAGTACAGTGGGCTGAACTTTTAATCCAGTAATTAAATCAATAAGGTGTGAGAAGAAATAAACACATAATGAAGATATAGCTGCTTGGGAGACCATGAAACTATTGTTACCTGGTTTTATGGAGGAGTCTGAAACGTGTTAGGAAAAGACATCCCTGAAAAGATGTCTTTCAAATTATTAGAGAAATGCACAGGTGACAGAAAAGTTAAAATGAACAGTGCAGTATATAAAATATAGTATCAGCTAAAACAGTGCTAGGCTGATAGCCTGTCTCCCCTACCAGTCCAAGCTAGTATTTTCATAATACAGTAAAGATGACCTATTTTACAGTTTCCTGATTAGCTGCAGTTCATAATAATAGGTTCAGAAATGTTCAAAACGTTGAGTGGCCACAACAATTGTTTTAGTCCTTTTGTTATTCCCAAAGACCAAACTGGTACCCAGTGAAATACCTGTTAGGGCATCACACATAGTGTAGTTCTGTGGAGACTGTTACATAAAGTGCCTCATGTGAATTCTGATCTACTTTCCCTTGTATGGAGACGAGACAGAGATAAGACAAGTTTGGAAGTTGTTCCCACCAGCAAAATGAAAAACTTCCATCCTCCTAAGGCCTACTTTCTTCCCCCTGCCCAACTAAAAAAGCAATTCCATGTTAGTTGATTGGTAGCGTCAAGTTCTGGGGGTTTTATAATTGACAGGATAAAGTTCTTTTTTACAGGAATATTTTATAACACTAGAACTATGACAGCAGTATAAAAATGTAATTTGCTCTGAAAAATACCTTTTGTGTTGAAGGATGTGTTTGAAAGTATTCTGATTTGCACATGCTGGACCAGTGGATAAATGTCATTTACGCTTGGGGCTGTGGGGAATCCAGCAGGTAAAGTTGTCTTTACCACGAGAATCTGTAACCTCTAAGTTCTAGCCCTGGTAGAGCAAGAAGCACGTAGGTTAAAAAAATAAAATCAAACCAAACCGAAACAAAAAGATCAAAAGGCTTCTGCCATTAGAGTTGTCTACTGTTTTCTTCTTCAGGTCCTGATTGTCTGCAGTACAGGTTTGGCTGGGATTATGTTGCTGAATTACCAACGAGATTACACCATCTGGGTGCTGCCACTCATCATTGTCTGCCTCTTTGCATTCCTGGTTGCTCACTGCTTCCTGTCCATTTATGAAATGGTTGTTGATGTCCTTTTCTTGTGTTTTGCCATCGATACAAAATACAATGATGGGAGCCCCGGGAGGGAATTCTACATGGATAAAGTTCTCATGGTAAGTTTCCCCTTGGTCTCGTAAGTCTAAGCATATGGTTCCATAAAATGGGTATTTTGACAGTGGAATTAACTCACTAGCTGAGTTTAATGTGGTAATTTTTTTTTTACCTGGGTTACCTTGCTGTCTTGTTCATGGCTTGATCAGCCAACAGTGTGATCTAATGAGCATCAGATAAATAACGATGCTTCCTTCCCTTGGCGTCACTGGTATTGGCTTCTATTTGCTGGCTGTTAGATGAGCAGTCATCTTGCAGAATCATACTCTTGGGTATCATTTCTTGAAAATGATAACGGTGCAGAATGGAAAGGAGCAAAACAAGGGGTAACAGCTTGGGTTTTGTACTTTCCTAAGAGGGACCTCTTCTGCGATGGGAAAGAGAAAAAATATCAGAGTATTCTACCATGCACACAGATAGTGACTACACTGGAATTTTTCTTCTTTCGGAAAGGCAGCCACCAGAATTTGACTCTCAGTCTGTCATGCACAGAAACAACAGGTTTTATGTTCTGTCCCGGAGCCTAGATGCTATGTCAAGGCCCTTTGCACAATTCAGTTCTTATTTGCTTGTTCCATCTTATTCCCTGTTCACTGTAGCTAGAGACCAAGATGTAAAAGTTCTGATGCTCAGGCCCTCCAGTTTGTTGTCGAGTAGGTAATTTTCTTGACAATGTTTTTAAGTGGGTAGAATATGTCCCTGTAAAATGTACCCCCATGTGTAGGCTAGAGGAAGACCTCATGACTTCTTAGTAGAACTTTTTTTTTTATTACTTGTTGGAAAACCATGCCAAGAACTTAACGTTAAATTTTTCATAAAACATTACAGAATCTAGAGTATATAATAAATAAAACGGTAGCCGATGGGTTGTTTTTTAGCACAGAATAAGAATAAAATGCAGCATGCTGTCTCAGAAAACAGCACAGACAAATCGTAAAAGCATTGTGGGTTTCTTTAGTCAGCAGTCAGTATCACAAAACACCAGCAGGTCAAGTTTACTGAAACTTGCTACAGAATGCTTGCCTTTAAGAGAAAAAAATTACATAAAATTGAATTAGCACCTTTGCTAATCTTTGTGAACAGATGACTGTGATCCAGTGAAAAATTTAAGAATTTTAATTGAGGTAAGTTAGAGAAATCAACAAGACCTTGCAAGTAATTATCTCCAAGTGCCTCTGTTTGATGGAGTTCTAATATCACACATAGTTCACAGGATAGGACATAGTAACTGGGATCTCTGAGGTTTGGTTTTGTTTGGTTTGGGGTTTTTTGACAACCACCCTTCTACCTTCCTTCCCCATAAAGGAGGGCATTGTGTGGTAAATGGAAAAGTTGTAACAGCACATGAGGCAAATACCTGTCTGTCTTCCAGAACTAAATGAGGGAGACCCTTGTGGCTATTTGGCAGGCTTTTTTGATACCTTGTGGACAAGTCTGAGCAAGAGAAGTGGGAGGAGCAAGTTGTATTGACATTTTGAGCAGTTACATCTTGAAGTTTTGTCTTGAGATTTGATGTTTAGAGTCTGCCCTAAGAAAGCACTTTTCACTTCATTACTGTTTTTCAGGAGTTTGTGGAGAATAGTAGGAAATCTATGAAAGAAGCTGTCCGGGGAGGTGGAGCTGAGGGCAGAGAGCTAAAACCAATGGTAGGTGCAGATGAGGAGGTGGCGATCCTCCAAGAGTTTCACTTTTACTTCTTCTCCCTCTTTGTCTTTACTGACTGCACTTCTTCAGGAGAAGTTTTTGTTCTCTGTATCACTCAAGATGTTCTGCTTTTTCTGTTTGTGAGCTTGCCTATCACCTGGATGGCAGAGTTTTTGTCACAGCTGAGACCATCTCCTGTAAAAGTAAGATGAAAGGAACTGTGTCATATGAAACAAATGCAGTATCATTTCATTAGGATTAGTAGTGCATGCTTAGTGGTATACACAGACAGCCCCAATTGCCGAGTACTCTTAAAATAAGATGGCTGAAACCAGGACAATGGCTCTGGAATTCATTGGGCTGTTCTGGCTTTAATCCTCTTTTCAGCCCTGAGCTGAACAATTTTTGTTCATCTTGGGTTCACTGTAAAAGCCTGAAGAACACTACTGAGCGCATCCATTGTTGCAAAGTAGGACCAGGCATTTAAAGGTCTTAACAAATTATTTTATACAGTGCCAAGGAACTGGATACAGTGATTCCTTTCAACCTGCTCAAATGACATTTCTCCCAGTTGTTTGTTTTTATTGCCAACTACTTATGTTGCTTGTCTCTTGTGTGCTCTTTCCATCTCACACTGTCAGATACACAGACAGTGAACAATGCATCATTTATGCTTCTGCAGCCTGTTTTACTTATGGTGTGCCTGTTAGGAAGGCATTGCATGTCTGAGTAGCCTGGAATAAGGAACAGCTATACATGGTACAGATAACAGATAGGAGGATAAGTTTGGAAGGTGGAGAACTGAGAGCATATGATGGAGAGCCAGGCTGGGCAAGGTATGACTTGTCATCGTGCGATATGACTTTGTGAAATAAAATATTTTTCCATCATTACTTTCTCAGAGTATTTGGGGCCTGACTCAGTTCCTTACCATGGGGACAATTTTTTAACTTAATGGAATCTAAATAAGTGTACGCTAACGGTAGAATTTTTTTTTTCAATGATGTATGTGAAGCCATGTTGCATGAGTACTTTTTGACCAAGCTGGAATGGGTTCCTGATGTAGAGTGGATAGATGTGTAGCTTTGCGTGGTTTGCTATTTCATTATAGCATACTAGTTTCTAGATTTGCTTATGCCTAAATGCTGCTGTGTTTATCTAAAAAAACCTAATTCTATGCTCATTTACTGTTTTCTTCTGGGAGTAATTCTAGCTGTTCAAACAGACACTGATGGGATTTTCAGAGTGGTCTAAACACTGTAGATGTAAAGCTGCTATTACAATGATTGAGAATTGGGTCTGCAAACCCTCTAGTCACATGCACAAAAAATCTCAGTCCAAATTTTTATATTAACCTCTAATTCAAACAACTGGTTTACCTTAAGTGGTTTTCCGCTTATGCTCTTGTCAGTGCTAGCACAGACTGCTACTTATACTTCTGTACTTGACTGTGTAAAGCTTGGAAGCTAAAACCTTTACTGACCCCATCTTGTAAAAGGGTAAAGCAAGTACTTGCAAGTCAAGGGTAGTCTTGCTCTTTTAGGAACTTGACTCTAGGTGCTTGAGCCTGGCACTGGCTGAAAGTCCTCTTGGGACTGCTGGAGAAGATGCTGAGCACTTGGGGCTCAGCCTGAGTGTCACCTGCTGAATTACTCCCAGTTCTGCTGCTCCTGTGATTGTCTTGTTTGGAACTGATTTGACCTTGTTTTCTCAAGTGGTCTTCCGTTTTGGGGCGTTCAGCTCCAGTTGAATAGATTCTGAAATAACTAGGATCTCACTTCCTGACAAGGATGTGACACAGCAGTTACCTCCATGAAATTTCTGATACCTTTCCCCAAAGTACAGATAAAGGCCTGCGTTACATCTGGAATAGGATCATTCATAAGTCTATTCCGTACTAGTAGCGCCTACAGTCCCAAAATTGGGTGTCTGAAAAATAGATATTTTTTTTTTCTTCTTTTTTTGAAAATAGAGTCTATACTGGTTTACTTCAGTCTCCTTGAAATGCAGGTATTTCTTAGACATGACAATTAGTTCTAAAAGTGAAATGCCCTAAGTGCAGCTGTATTTTAAATAGGTATTAATATCAGAGATGAGGAAACATTTTGGACCTTCTGTTCTTGTATCAAGGCACAAGAAAAAAAAAAACTTTTCACACTTCTTTCTTTATGGTTTCCAGTGTCCCCTTTGACTCACTTTCTCCTTGTCCTTTGGCATTTGTCTAAGACTGTACTGTATGGCTTTGTTTTCTAGGCCTCTGGAGCAAGTTCATCTTGAAACTAGCCAGCCATATTGGAACCCATTGACATTCCAAAACAGTATATATATACATATATACACACACACATATATATATATATATAAAAATAAACAGCCAAAATCAGAGAAAAGGAACAGGGATTTAATACTTTTTTTAACAATTATTTTTGTGAAACATGTACTCTTTTCATACGGGTGGCTTTTACAAGCAGCTTTATCATTGTTCCATTTTTTAAATTATTCGTTGTGGTCATGGAAATGTTGATTCTTATCTGCTTGTTATTTTACAATCTGGAGGAGGTATCACTGTAAAGATAATCTGAAATGATGACTGCGTTTAGAGACAGATTTCCCATGACACTGCTAATCTGCTGAGAATTTTACTTGTTTAGTTTGTTTAAATTTGCATTAAATTCAGGTCAGTTTCATGTAAGGAAAACCTTCAAATCAAGAAAATTCTCAAATTTAGTTTTTCAAAAGGTGGTTTCAGTGAGAGTTCATTCAGTTCGAATGGATTTGTAAGCAGTCATTTTACTTTACAGCCCTGGCAGGGCACAGTTTTGTTTATCAGTATCAGATACCACAATAACCAACTCCTCAGGTATTCAGGTGTGTGGGAGCCCTTGCATCTCCTATTAAACAGAAACTACAAAATGGGGACAGATAATTTTTATATGCAATTAACTTCCTGGTTTACCCTATTTATCCCTCACATCCGTTGCCCTCTATCCTCCCATTGAGTTCAGTAGCTTCCTTCACACTTCAGCAGCGCTCCTTCGAAGGGTATGGATTCTCCATATGAGCAACTGAAATAACAGATTGTTAAAGCTCAGTCTTAGCCATACTCATGATTAATTCATGACTAAATACAACGATGCTGAGGATGGGAAGAGAAATGAACTGTACTACTGTACAAAAAAGTACTGTATGCTTCATTTCATTTAATGCCAGAGAGCTCTGGGAGGTGGAAGGGACCATTCCTTGCCTGTCGTTTCATCTATATTTGTATGTACTGTAGCGGGTGGCTAAAAAAGGAAAGGGCAGAGAAACATTTCTTTGGAAGTGTAACTGCCAGGATAGTTACCTAAAGTTATCAAATAATTACAAGAGAACGTGCTCTTTTCTTCTTGTTGTTCTTCTTCTTGTTATTATATACTTACATTTCTTTTCAGTCTGGAAGCTCACCAGATATGAATGCTAATATTCAATTGTTCAGCATATTGTAATGGTAAATGCTTAAAAGTGTATTTGCTAAGAATTCATGATCTGTCTATGCTATATACTCCTTTTGTTACAATTTTTTTAAGAAAACTATTTTTGTTAATGTAAAGTTAATATTTCAGAGCAGAATTTTTAAACTTATTGCACTAAATAGAAGCTCTGTACAAATAAATAATGCCTCAATGGTTCAATCACTCCATTCAAGAAAATCTTTTGAAAGAGAAAAGCCCTTCTACAGAAGCTTTGTGATGGAGTGGAGGTATGTCTAGGTAGAGACATGCACAAGTTGTGTTATCAAGGTTTAATAAGTAAGCAGTTATCCGTGCTTCCTTTCAGAAAATCAGACTTTTAAATTGCTGGCGAAGGTTAAAAAAAAAATATGTAGTATCATGTAGCTAACCAGTGCTCTTACCTTTTGGCAATAGTGAAATATTTCACTTCTGCTTCCAGAAGTCATTTGATAACTTAAATTTGTTTAGTTTTCTTTCAGTAAGCCAATTAAAAGGATTTACTCTTTTCATATCACAGAACCCGAACTATATGAAAGGTATGAAAATAAAAATACATTTAGTAATGATGGCTGCTGGGGAGGCAGGGAGTCAGAATTATCCAATCCTGAAAGCACTTTGACGCTCATTTAATGAACCATATCAGTAGCTCCACTGACATCAGGAGGGCTGTCTAAGTATGGAAGTTGTTAAGTTACACATCCATTTAAGTGCTAACTGGACTAGAGCTTCAACCTAGGGGATTCAGACTGGAGCACTGGTGAGGCCTCAGTGCAGGTTAGAGGTCAGACTGTGTAGAATAAGCATTGGAGCAGCCTTAAGTTCATGGAGAGGAGGCATTCCTGCTGTACCAGTGTCTCAAGACAGCAGTGGCACTGAACACTGATATTTGTGGAGATAAGTGGGGTTTAGCAACAGAAATTTAAAAACTAGTTTAGATGAATCCTGGAAACTGGATTCCAAAGCTAAGAGACTTACCGCATACCCAGTTGCTTCCAGAGAAACTAATTTCCACCTTGTTTGGAAGTTATTGGAGGTGTTTTGATTGAAGCCTTGGGTTCTGCTCATTTTGACAACAAATTTCTGCCATGACCAGTTCCACAAGTTTGTGTTCTCTGCTCACTGGAAGTCCTGGGTGGGGGCTTTTCTCTGTAATTGCAACTAGGACCGCAGTTGGAAACAAATTTTGTATTTTTATATGACTTGACTGTGCACCATTTTTATAGCAGTTTATCCTGTTTTAAAAATAAATTTGTTTTATTTACATGGTGTTTAAGAGATACAGGCAACACTTTTCTATGCGTAGTTGTAATGTTTAAGTAACAAATCTATATCATTACAAAGTTCTTAATAAAATTGTGTGCACCATTCTTGAGTGTATATCTGGCATGCACAGCTTTTCAGTCATGCCAAAAAGGCATTCCATCAACATGCAGGCTTTCCAGTGGCCCTTTAAAGCTTTTGAATGTCCTTTGAAGTTCATTTGCAACCAAACTGCGAGCTGCCCTCTTCCAGCTCTGTCTTGTGTAAGGAGATAAGCAGAAGACTGACGTCTGAAGAGACAACCTTTCAGGACAAACTTAGACTCTGCTTTCCTTCCCTAGTGGGGATAGTGGAGTGGGAGAACATTTGACATGTAAATCCGTAGTTGGCAGTAGTGGTGCTGGGGTCTGCCAGTTGTGATGGATTAAGCACTTTCTTTGCCAGCTGGTTATTAAAACCAGTATATGGACTGCTTTGTGGGAAGCAGTCTAGACTAACTAGAGAGTGATGCTGCACTGGGAGTAACACTGCAGGAGCAGCAAATGAGACAGCTGAGACAGAGAAATCATCTCCTTGCAAAGTCCACTGAAACAAGTAGTGCTTGAGGACTGGAGATTCAGGCTGGACAATTTGGGTTTCAAAACAAAGTTAATGGGATTACTGGTTCCCAGCATTTGGTTTCTGCAGACCATCTGCATCATAGCCTCTGATCAGCTAGGTTTCAAAGGAAAAAAGGCATGCCATTCTTTAAATTGCTTAATTTTTTTCCACATTATTTTACTCTCTATTTGGCAGTTGAGCAGCAGTGTGTTGCCTTCTTTGCTTCTTCCAGCCCTAGAGATATTTTTTTTGTCCCTTTACCGCTCATTTCTGTATTGCTCTTTCAGCAAAGGAGTGCCAAGTGGCAGAGAGTCAGCTCCCCTTTGTCCCACTGATGTTAGCACATGCCTTCTCAGTTTCCGGAGGCAATGTTTCAGGATATCACCTGGACTGAATGGGAGGGGGAGTTGAGTGCTGAGCTGAAGTTCTGAGGTGGTTATTTTTGTATGATATCACTCCATCACTGTGCTTGCTGTGGTTAGGAGTGCAGCCCATCACTTCTACAGTTTCAGTGCTGCTCCACAGCTAGACTAAACATATGGTATGGCCATCTTAGAATTGCATCTTCAGCCTTCCAGTAGCTTGTGTTCACACTCCCAGCTGCCAAAACCAGGATGGGGTTTTACGTGTGGCCTTAGCTTCGCATGGTAACCCAAGGACTTTCTGCATTAGGAAAGCATGTCATAGAAGGGAGAACTTAAAGTCAAAAACCCAGTTACACGTTGTGGTAGGTTGATGCTGGCTGGCAGGTAAGCCCTTCCTCTGTTGCGTGCTCAGTAGCTCCAGCAGGATGGGAGAGAGCATTGGAAGGACAAAAGTGTTGAGATAAAAGACAGTTCATTAAGTAAAGAAAAAAGAGAAACCCAAGTGATGCAAAGGCAATCACTCACCACCTCCCACCAGCAGACAAATGCCCAGCCAATCTCAAGCAATGGCTACTTTCAAACTACACACACATGCCAGTTTTATTGCTGAGTATGACATTATATGGTATAGAATATTTCTTCAGTCTGTTCAGGTCAGCTGTCCTGGCTGTGTGCCCTCCCACCCTCTTGCCCAACCCCAGTCTACTCTGCTGGGGTGGCAGAGTGAGAAACAGAGAAGGCCTTGACCCTGTGCAAGCACTGCTCAGCAACAGGTAAAACATTGTTGTGTTATCAACTCTGTTTTGGTCGCAAATCTAAAACACAGCATCATGCAGGCTGCTGTGAAGAAAATTAACTCCATCCCAGCCTAACCCAGTACAAAGGTCCACTTACCCAAGAGTGAATCCAAGACTTGCTCCCTGCATTTCTGTACAGCACCTTCTCAGGGTGGTTACTTCTTTCTGAAAGGGCTTTTTTCACAGCAGGCAATTAGCCTGCTCCACAGTGCTCCCTTTCATGGAGGGAGCAGGGGATGCTAGCTCTTACTCTTTCAGCACAAAATGGGGATATAAAGCAAAAATGAGCCCTTTCTGTATCAGTGTTCTGGCAATTGAGCAGCCAGTGTTGGAGACAACATACTTAATGTGCCCTCAGGGCATGCACTTTAGTGGTTTGCTCTGAGTGGTTATGATGTATTCTATGAATGTATGTTATAGAGTCAGAATAAAATGCATGTAGCAGACATATACGTATCATCACCATCCAGTGATCATTTGGTTCCGAGTGCATATTACACGCTGTATTGAGCATGGCACAGTCATTTTAAGAAACACTTTTAAGATCTAAAAGTAGATACCTAACAGCATCCCTGTTTTTTAAATCATGGCTTTGCCTGTGCAGATACTGTTTACTAAATCTAAACATCACTAGTCCATTGTTTCTTGAACAGCTTGTGTGTCACATTATCACCACAGAAATCCTATTTCATCTTTGTGGAAAAAAAACCCCTGCATTTCCCAAAACTTAACAGACTTATTTGAAGCATTTCTTGCACTCAGCTTGTTTGTTCGGATGATGGAAGTTTACTCTAAATATTTCATTTTTAAATACTCTTTCAACTATTTCATCTCTGCTGTTATTTCCATCACATAACAAGAGATTATGGAGACTAGTAAATTTGTATTTCTTGTGTTCTGTAGCAAATACTGTTCTCAAGGTATTTTTTTTCTTTTATATTTAGAGAGGTGAGAGAAGAGATGGAACTTCTCTCTTGTGATGCAAGTCATGTATAAAAGGCAGAATTTCTGGTCTGGGATGGAGCTGTGATGTGTCTTGCAGTGTTTGCAAGCTGATGCAATCAAGCCAAAGCTCTTCAGAGACATTAGGATTATGAAAATATTTCTAGGGACAATAGGTAGCATGAATCCATCTAAATTTACCCATTTGGAGGCTAAACTATGGCATTCATTTGACGGAGATCTGTTAAAAGAGAACCAGCAAACACCATCAGATTCTATTCCCCTGTCTCACTGAGGTCAAGTCATCATATGTGAATATGATGAGCAGAATTTGGTGTTTTAAGCATTTGGTACTTTTCTACAGAAACATGGGACTCCCCTTAGAACCAAAGTTTCAAGAATTCAGAGCAAAAGTACCAGCTGACTATAGCAGAACTAGCCTAATTTCAGTAACTTTAGAGATAGCTCTGGCCTCTCTAAGTATGTAATGGAAGATGCTGGCAGCATAGGTGGCTACCATTCCTCAAGCACACCACCGCTCCCCTCTGGCTTGAGTGAAATAGGGGAAGCTAGGGAGTATTTCAGGAAGGTTTTGTGAGATTAGGAAGCGGATTACTCCTGAAACCCAGCAGAAGTTGGGCACTGACTGGAGTTCCTATGAAAGTCGTAATTTTTAACTCTCAAATAAATATTGCTTGTGCTCCAGTATTAGTATTGGTTGGGTCCCTCCCTGCTCAAACTGAAAAGGGAGAATATCTCTTACTAGAAAAACAGTGCTGCAGACAATGCGATAGCGTCTCCTAGGAGAGTGAGGGAGGAGGAAACAGAAAGGTGGTTTAGTTTCTAATATAGGCTAGAAAGCAGCTGCCAGAAGTTAGGTGGATCCATGGAGAACAGGATTTCACAGGTAGAAAATCTGCAGGATCTTCACAGTAGTTAAGAAAATTCACATTCCAATTCACAGACATCTCACAGCAACATCCCCTGTGCCCTGCTTTTATTTTGCTCTGGAGCTCTTCTGAGCAAGAAAGAAGGTGGAATCCTATACCTATAGAAAGGAATTATTTCTATACGGTGGATTGTGTTGCTGATTATAGCAATTACCCCAAGGAAAAAGGAGAATCTTCTGAACAGATTTTAAAGATTTGACAGTACTTGCATTGTCATAGTCCATCAAAGCTTCATCTGGAAACAGATTTTTCATCTTCTTTCACTCATACTTCTAACAGGGCAATCAAACCCCTGGACTGGCTTAGTGATTTACATTGAATCAAGATCAACTAAAAAGTGCTCCTTTTTCCAGTGGAATGCCACCTCCTTTTGGAATGGGAAAAGTAAATGTGACACTGTTTATTGTTGTCTTGAGAACTTGAAATGTTTTATACTGCAAGCTGTGAATGCAGGAAGAGAAGGGAAATTAACAGTGCTGATCTAATCTTAGATTTTCTGTGTAAACTGACATTGTGCCAGGATACTGATGCAAAACTGTATTTTAGTCTAAGAAATGTATAGTTTTTTTAATGTATCAAAATAAAGTTTTTCTTTTTAAGTAAGAAAAACTTGTTTGTCTTCCTTGTGGGGTGCTAAGCCCTGTTCTTCTTCTGAGGAATACTGTCTCACATCCCCAAAAGCAAGCAGAGCCCATCCAAATCTTTGCTCAAACTTTGCTTGCTCTGTGCCTGCTCTTTAGCTGAGTAGCTGCAGTAGTGCAGGGCATGCCTTCTTGGCTCTCTCACTGTCCTAGTGCCAAGAAAAGTCTTGTGATGCTAATGGTTTGCTGAGCTGGGTGGGGTGAATGGGGTTTTGTAAAGCAAAGGTGGGGTTTTTTTGCTTTCTTTCTTCTCTCTAACCTTCTGCTCTTCAGCTTCTCTCCTGGGAATAAGAAACTGCCCCTTTAACTTTATGCCAACAGTTTCACCCATCACCAGGTTCCTTGGCCTCCCTGGTATGTAAGCTACAGGGTGTGTTGAAGGGTCAGTCTCACACAGAAGAGGTTGCTAAAGTCTTCACCGTGGAAATGGAGGTCACCATCACACATGCACACAGTCCCTTGCTCATACCCGGGATGGAGGACTCTCAGGACTGCTAAGGCTATCTGGAGCAGGGTGGCTAATAACGTATGCTTTGCCTTATAGGGACAGCTTAGGGGGAATGCAGAGTAGGGAGGGATGAAGGAAATCTCATTATGTATTATGAGCTATGCAAACGGTACATCCCAGTGCAGCACCTGTTGTGGGGCCACCTCCTTGTTCTGCAAGGTCCTGTACATGCTCCCTGCTCCCACAGCAGGGTCCCTGTTCTGCAGAGCTGTTCTAACAAGATTGAATAGCTGAAGATGGATAGTGAATAGAAGCAATTAATAACAGCACCTGTGTAATCTTACTAGCAGAAGCATGTGGAGTTGCAAAGGCTCCTTCCTTTCTCCTCTCCCTCCCATGGGCAGAGCAAATTTCTGCTTTCTTTACTGCCACTTTTTTTAATATACTAATAAGCCAAGCTGAACCATGTTTTCTTGCTTGTATTACTCTTTACTGCAAACCATTTCAGCACTGCATTTGCATAAGATGGTTTGCTTTATCTGGGAACCACTGCCACTTCTGAACCAGAGGCTGCAGCTTCTGTGGCAAATCACTAAATACAGTTAGGGGGGCAAAAGGACCAGCCAGCCCATCAAGCAGGACCTCTGCACACAGGCAGGTCCCATGCTGTGGACCCAAGTGTTTTGCTGCATGTCTCAGTGTTTTGCTGTTCCTCCGAAGGTATGTTCCCTTGGCTTGTAGAGTCTTTTTCATGGTTTATTAAGGGTGAAGCTGCTTGGCTAGATGGGTTTAGTTGCATGGAGCAAAAGAGTCTCCAGAGATGCCCTTCTTCATCAGCAGAAGTGTTAGGGGCAGGAGGCACGTCACATAGAGGTTATGAAAACCCTGTTTGGCTTCCACTGGGTTTTGGCTGTGTCAGAACTGCAGAACAGAAGCTCTTTGACTCTCCTCACCGTCTCCAGCAGTAAGGGACTGAAGGGCTGTCTGGGGAGAGCAACGCTGAGTCCCATAGCCCTGAAACAAAAGTTTGGTGGCTTCCAGGAAAAAAAAAAGTGAAGGGGCTAAAGGTGGGCTGGGGATGGCTAGTGAGAGAAGCACTTGCAGGGAGAACAGAATGGGACATGGGGCTTGAAGTGAAAAGAAAACCTGAGGACACTGGGATGGAGTGGGCAAGAAAACCCAGGAAGCTATTAGCAGGCGGGAAAGCAGGGACATGGAGACAGAGGACTGGAGCTGCAAAAGCAGGATTTGTCCTTCAGCCACACAGTGGTTCCCACGGCCAAGACACGCTGCTACAGTGATCATGTACCTCTGAACACTAGCCTCAGGACCTGCTCACTGGCATCTGTAATTGCAGAACAGCACGGGCAGACACCTCCTCATATCCCTGCTCCCTGAGTCGTCCTGCTCTCCCACCACAACTGAAGGACCAGTCTCCTTGCTTGCAGGACAGCACAGCTCCTTGGCTGCTGAAGGAGCTCTCCTGCCTCGCGTGAAGGATGGAGCCCTCTGTGTGCAACTCTTAGCATGCAGCAAACTGGCTTCTTCTCTGAGCCAGTGAGACCAGATCTTGCACTGCTGAAGTTTGGCACGGCTCCTTCCTCCCACCGGGGGCCACTGAGGAACTGACCCAGTTTTAGTCGCTGGTATTTAGATGTTTAATGAAGATTAGCTAGTGCCCAGGGAGAGATTATTTAGAATTTCTAATTACTATTTAAATTATGAATGCGTGAAATGGATGGAGCTTGCACTCCCCCACACAGAGCACCTAAAAAAGCTGTTTTTCTGACACCTACTGCCATAATCTCCATCTAATGCTCAGTCCTTGTTTACCTTAGATACACTAAAAATAAAGTGGAAGAAAATCCAGGGCCATTGCAGATTTTCTGAGACCCTTGCTAGAGCAGTCAAAACTAGAAATAAAGCCTATGACAGAAGCTACTGAATTGTTTTATCTAGCTACCTCAGCTGACAGTAATCAAGTGGGAGACAAATAAATGGGTGAGCAGGTATTTCACACCACAATACTTTGAAGAAGAAATCACAGGCCTGAACCCTGTGCCCTGCCAAAAAAAAAAAAAAAAGTCTGCCACAGTCTCAGAAATAGTGATAAGATGTCCCTTGATTTTAATTACTTTTCTGACAGCTCTTAGCTGTATTCTAGTTTTAAATATTAAGTCCTGGAGGAATGCAGACCTTGGGCAAAAAACATTCAGTAGGCATTGGCAATGTCAGACAGAGGCAGGGTGGTCTGGCCACCTCGCCTGATTGTAGGGCCCACCACATCCCCCCAGCTTTGCTCCTGGGGCTTCCAGGTATGAGAGGGATGGTTCAAAGATGTGGACACCCGCCTGGGGCCAACACACTGCTGCTCCACCGCAGACCTCCCCTGTAGCCTGGGGCTCATCACTTGCTGTCTTTGTGTCTCCCTTTCCCAGCTGATGCTGATGCCGTGAAGGTGAGTACATTAATAAAGATCAGTAGGCACTCAGATACTGCAAGAGGAGGTACAAATGAAACAGGGGCAGGTAAGGCTATGTGGGAAGTTGGGATATAAAAATGCCTCTCTGCAGCTGGACAAGGCAGTGAATTGGGCAGAAGTCGCAGGGAAATAATACAGACGTGGATACCTGAGACTCATCCCTCTTCTGATGCTTAAATATCTAAAAACTCAAAAGTCTACTAGCAAACCCCCTCCAGTCCTTTAGTGGGCCTTGGTAGCTCATTACATACATGAAGTCATCCTGACTTCCTTTCACCGTAAGTCATCTTCTGATTTGTTTCCGACACTTTTGGTTTCAGTGAAAGCGTTCCTGGCTCAGGATGCAATTCAGTATCCCATGTTTTTCTGTGTTGGGATTCATTTCCCTAACTTTTCATCAACAGAAGGATGGAGCAGCAAGAACGGTAACAATGTCAGTCCCAGGGAAGGGGGGAGGGAGGGCTCAGAAGAATATCTTGAGAGAACTCGGGGTTTTATTTTGGTTTTTAAGGCTCTGATAAGTGGAAGCAAACCATGCATAAAGCACTCTATGACAGAACTGGATTGAAACAAGATGTCTCAAATCCCAGGCCAGGAACACCACCACAAAAGTCTGCTTTCTGCAAGAAGGAAAAATTCACTTGTTAGAAGGTGCTGCTGGGTCCCTTCCAAACCTCTCCAAATTGCACTACCCCTAATGGCAACAGCAAAACTTGACTTTAATACCTAAGGTTGGAACATTGCTAAAGACAGGAAAGGGATTTCAAAGTGAGAGTTTGCTGCCTGTTTCATAAGGCCTGGGAGGAGGACTGCAGAGGACTGCCTCATTCTTGTGAGCACAGAAGTCCTGCTGCCTCCAGGCAAGGAGCATCACAGCTTGCTTTTGAAAGCTCTGGTGTTGCATGCATTCATTGTGAGACAACATGAGGACAAGAAACCTCAGAAGGGCCTGTATTGCATAACAGCAGGAGACCAGCCTGCCAGAAGAGCATCTAAGTTTCATGATGTTTATGATGAAGAGGAAGCTTAAGAGCTTTATCAAAATAGAATTTGCTCCCCCAAAAACCCAGCACAAGAGTGCGCAGGTCTGAATTTCCCAGAAGATGTACAGCTTGAAAAGCTATTAAGCTTCAGAAAGAAAGAATAAGGAAGGAAATCTTGAATGAAGAAGGTAGGAGAACTGTACACAAACACGACATTTATGTTCATATCATTGCATTCATGGGCCAGGGCCCTCAACATTCCTGTAATCATAATCTGGATTTACTTCAAGAACAGCACATAACAGGACAAGTAAAAAGTGCTCATCGAGTTTTTGAGCCATGGGGGCAGGGCAACTGTTGCTCAAAGCAAGCTGAACATTTGATATGTGGCCACAAACTGTGCTTGGGCTCCAGAAGGGCCCCAGCCATGACACAGTGAAGAAAGTAGGAGGAAGGATGTCAGCCGGGGTAAGTCCCAGCAATGGCAAAGCCTTGCTTAGTGTCCAGGCTGCAGAGCACCTTGTATTTGCACCTTGTAGCTATGCCCTCCCCTGTTGAGCTCTTGCCGATGTTTTCCAGCTAACCCTTCTGGAGGGATCAGGCTAGAAAGACTAGTAACTAGGGAAAAGGCAATGGAAAAGCCAATAAATGGAAAAGGCAATAAGCAGTAAATGACATGCCAGAATATGGAGACCCTCCTCAGGAGTGGGCTGCAGGAAATCTCAGAGGCGATCGAAGAGCTTTACCTGTGCCTTGCTTATTGGAGGGATGGCAGCAGTCCGTTTCTTTGCAGGGTGTGTATTTGTGCTTGCCTCCACCCATTATAGCTACCCTGGATGAACACAACTGCTGCTGCTGGCAATTAAAAAGAACTAGGTCGTCTTTGGCTAGAATTAAGCATTTGCATGGAGGTGTCTGGGGAAACTGTATGAAGACAGATGAACCATTACAGTCTGAGGATCACTGGATTTGCAGCAGACGGAGCTTCTGGAGAGACCTTTGCTTGAGTGTCTTACTTTTGTAAGGCGGCAAAGCTGTCCTTGCTGCCTGTTCTGATAGAGAAACTGTTAAGAAGGTCTGGTAGGAAAGGATGCACCACTGCAAGCCAGGAAACACAGCATCTTGCTGTGATAGTGGTAACACAGCAGGCAAGCGGTACTGAGCATGTCACATATATGCAGATATACCTATGGTGTGTTTGTACAGGTTACCTAGCGGAAACTGAAGAAGTAGTCTACTTCTTGGAAAAAAACAAGCTGCTCCTGAGCCAAAGGGTTAATTTTTTTTGTATTAAAAAAGCCTAGACAAATACAAAATTTGTGTTTTCACTCTTCCAGATGAGTCCTGCCAAATTGCTCAGCTTAAGGGCACAGCTTAGCACAAGGCACAGGCAGCATCATGAGCCTAAACAGCAACAGCTTCATCTGCTATTCTATTCCTTCCTTTGCAGTCACAATAATGAAATCCAGGGGGAATTAGAAGTATTCTGACTGCAGAGCCCATCCGCCAACCATTGTAATTTGGCCATGAAATACAGAACCGTAGACTAGCAAGCACAATTAGCTAATAAGATTGGTGCTTCATCATAACCCCATTTTGAATGGGCTGCTGATAGAGTAGTTTTGACACCAAAATAGCATCACAGGAGCTGCATATTCCCTGAAACTCATAGTGTGTTCAATTAAGCAACACTACAAAGAAGCCAGCAAGTGATTTTCATCACGGGCTGTCACCGGGAGGAATTTCTCTGCTGAATGCTGTGCTCAGACCTGTGCTGACGAGCAAATTTTCTGTGTCATACCCTTCCCCCAAGCACAGCCAGGAGTGCATGGTTACAAATGCTCGCTGGGAAGGTTTTAGGCTGTCCACAGCTCCCCCTCACGGACCTCAGCTGGCAGAGGTGGTGCGGCAGCCCAGCTGCATGCTTGGCTCTGCAATATCCTCCATAAATAAATCCATTCGGTTCAACTCGGCATGCGTTGAGCCGTATTTATTCCTCCGGGGCATGATAGGCCTGCTCTTTCCCCTGTGCATGAAGATCAGGAAACCAAACCAGCCGTGCTCATCTCACTGCAGGCTATTTCAGTGAGGTCCTAGAAAATGGAGTTTGTTGGGGCTGCTGGATCTCACTGGCAGCTCAGAGCTCATTAAGGAATCTAATTTAATACGCCAGCAATGTGCAACTTCTTCCCACAGTGTGAGTGGATGCATGGCGCTCCCTGGGTTTGGAAGCCCCCCAGCAATGGTGCTTCTGCTATCCCAACTGGAGAGTGAGTGCAGGTCTCTGAACGGAAAGTGCAACATTTTTTTTCACCTCTAATTTCTCCTGTAAGAGTAAACTGCTCCCTTGTATATCTGTTCTAGGCCTCTAACAAACCAGCAAAGGGCAGTTTGTCTCCTGAGAGCCCAGGGCATGAAATCTTTCACCTCGAAAATAATCCTGGTGCAATGAAGTCTCCAATCTTCGAAGACACCTCCTGGACCAGCCCCAGTTCAGGACAGCCCTGTTCCGAGATGAACTGTGGCGCTGCAGCTGGGCAGCGTGGCTTCAAACGACCCTTCCTGCGACCTCTTATCTCCATGCCCCCTCTGCCTTCTGAGCCTGCCCCGAGGGTGGTCTCCCTGCTGTGCAGTTTGCTATGCTCTTAGCCAAAGGACTATTGCCAGCTCAATGACCTTCTGACAGATGTTAATGGTGTGTCCCCCCACCTCCCTCCCCCTCCAACTGGGGGTTGACTTGTGTGAGCGTTTGCCCGCCTCCAGCCTGTGGTCCAAGGACCCGGTGTGATTTCCATGCTGGACGCAGCCAGCCTATGAGTGCCATGACGAACGTGAAGAGATAAGAAGCTCGCCTCTTGACTGGCCCAGCCCAGAGTCAGGAGATGGTGCACAAGGCAGTGGCGTTGCCAGTAACTGATCTCCCCCGGCTCCCATCCTTGCTTCCCCCAGCTAGCTTATCAGAGTGTGACCCAATGCAATGCACCAGAGGTTATTGCTCTCCAAAAGGTAGCAGGAAATTAGCCTTGGGGGCAAAGGTGATCTGCTCCTTTTGTATTTCAGTCAACGTAAATGCAGGACGGGGTCAGAACACCCATTTCACGCTCCTCAGCTTCTTGTGCTTAAGGAGAGTTACAGCTCATCGCGCCCAACCATACTGTTTTTTTGCTGCTGCCAGTCTTCTTTTGCTGTGCAGCCAGACTTCCCTGCAAGATACGGGAATTTAAGGAGTCAGATCCATCATCCATTGCTGGTCTCCTAAGGGGGCACACAAACATATGCAACACTGCCTTCACAGAGGTGCAGAAATGTAACTTTTAACCCTTTTATAATTTTATTCTTGTCCTTCCAGCTCACATCCCCTGCACCACCATTTTTTACCTCGCCTCAATCACTGCAGTCCTCTTTTTTTCTTTTCTTTGGACAGGAGATCTTTGCGCCACACGTAAAATTTAGTCTGTGCTCCTGCTGTCCATATGCTCAGCTGCTTTCCTTCTCCCCGTCTGCCTTAGATACCTTCTCTTCTCCCACACTCTCACCCAAGCACTGCCCCTGTTGTGCCTCCCTATGATTCTCTGCTGTCCTCAGTGATTTTCCCAGATCAAGCCCTTGGCCCCAGCCTTGAACACCACATGTGATCCCCACTTCTCCCCCACCCAAACCTTCCCTCCATGACACCTCTCTGCTCTTCCAGCTCAGACCTGAGGTGTCACACAGCCATGGCTGCTCACTCTAACTCTTGCTCCTGCAATCTGAGACAATGTGCCTCATCTTTCCCCCACTCTCTCTGTCCTTTGTCAAGCTAGATATCTCTGTCTGTCTCAGTTTAAACATCCCTCAGGGAAAGAAAATGGATGCTGTCGCCATTCTGCAACTCTGGCTTGCCCCAATAACTTCAGTGAAGTTAGGCGGATGGACAACAGCTTCAAATCTCTGCTCTGCCTTTTACAAGATCAGCTGATGACCACGCAGTTCTGCTGCTATTTTAAGCCTTAATCTCCTTGTTCTGTAGCTAAATGCTGGCAACAGAGAACAGGGATATGTTGCTACCTCCTTGCACGTCCATGCTACAGTTCCTGCCTCTGTGTAGGTGGGCCATTGTGCAGTGCTTGGGAAACCAGGGGTCCCACTCCAATACAAAATGTTACTGTTGGAATTTCAATTGCACTTGGCTCTGCCCCGCCCTTAATTGCACTACAAGCAGAGTGGAGAATAGAAATGCACTCTGAAGTCTCACCCTATAATGATTTGAACAAGGCCGCAAAGGCCTTATGCATGGTGGTTTTCAACTTCATTCTTCAACTAGCATTTAAGTGAAAGTACTAGATGCAGGGTCCCTTAAGAGTTGGCACAGCACTCTGCGCATGGCAACGCAACCATAAATACAAGCAGCAATCTGTTTACATTTCATTCAGACACAGAGCCTAGACTCAGATGTAAACAACCCTAAAGCTTTGTTTTAGAGTGTGTTTTGCCTTGGGTCCAGTTATAAATTAAATACCATATTTTATTTGAAGTGCTCCCTTTAAGAAGACAAGAAGTTACGCACTCCACTCTGGCTCCAGTTCAGGTAACATGGGGAGTTGCATTTATGTCTGCAGGATTTCACTGCACTTTTCAACTGAAACCCGAGGGCACCCTAAAGTGACTAGTGTTTTCAGTACCTGGCTTTTTTTAATTAAAATTTCCTTCAGTTAGTGACATTAGCAGAGCATAGTGCCACGTTTTGTTACCCACCTGTCCCCCGAGAGACCAAAGCTGGCAGGTGTCAGACCCCCATTATCCTGGGCATACAGACTGACATACACGCAAGCTCGTCTAATGGCAGGTGTGTCCCTGCAGCAGTTTCATGGTGTCCTCTTCTGCACGGACCCTCAGCATCCCCTGGTGGGTGAGGGCTGTGGGGCGCAGGGCCAGACAGGTGTCTGCAACAGCAGGGACTGAGGGACCCTGGGGGCACAAGTGGGGCCAGGGAGCACAGCAATGGGTGCTGCCAATACCCAAGCTTGGGGGTGTTGTGGGGATACGGCACAAGCCCTGGGGTAATGCAGGTTGTTTCAAAGCCAGCAAAAGTGCTTGCAAATCCACATCACCCATATCTCTGCCTTGTCTTTGCTCTTCAAATCTTTTACAAAGTTCTTCAAATGTCCCCAATAACTTTGGTAAACTTGATTTGCCTGAGCAAAACTGCAGCCACTTCAGAAGAGGACACGCCCCCAGAAGGATCTGGGGCGCTATTAATTATAAATGCTTGTCAGTGATCAGTGAGCTACCTATTTGGGCAGCTGGCCAGCAAATGGCAGGCCTTTCAAGCCAGGCATATCCAAACTGCATCAGCAGCAGGCAGCTGTTTCTATGAAGAAAGACATGCACAATGTACAGATGTTTTCTCGAGGACCACAACAGCCTGCTTTCTATTTTAGGCCCCTGGCAACAGCTGCAGCCTTTTAGGGGAGCACGTTGTAGAGCTTCACTGTGGAACTTCACTGATCTGGGCAGCCATCCCACCCTGTGGAGGGAGCCAGCAGGCCACGATGGGCTCAGGATGTCTCCGACTGGTTGCAGCACAGCTCATCCTGCCCCAGAGAGCAGGCAGGCACTGTGGTGAAGGAAAACAGGTCTGCTTGGCCACAGGTTGTGAGTGAGGACTGGGTGCATCTCTTCCTTTGCTGACAAGTGCTGGTGGTGTTGGGATGGAGTTGGAGCTGGCTGTCCTTGGGAGGAAGGTGTGGGGCTGTCACCAGCTGCTCCTCCGCCTTTCAGACCATCTGCAGCTCTCAAGAGGACAGCCAGGATTGCCATCCACGCCACAGCCTCCAGCTCCATTGTGCCCAGGCTACGGTCTCTGTGTGCAAGAGCTTCCTCCTGTGCAAAGCCTTCAGACCCCACCACCTTGTTCAGCAAAACAGCAGTAACCAGTGGATAAAAACGACTGGTCATGCACCATGTTTGGAGCTACAGCATTCCTGCTAGACACTGATCACAGGCAGGTAACCCACCGCTCTCCTCTGGCCAGGCACACTGACAAAGACACAGTGCCATCAGCTGGGTGTTTGCTGCCTGGAGCTCAGACGACTTTCCTACCAGAAGGCAGGGGCTTCATATAACCACATCTTTTGTGCTCAACAAGCTCTCTGTGGCAGACAACAGTAGATGCAGAGTGTGTGCCTGCCCTAGGGGAGCAGGGCAAACTGGTCTGCATAGCAAAAACAGGATTAGGAGGCCTTGAGCCCTTTAAGAGGACAGTGGCTAATCCTCGCTATGAAGCAGCTTTAGGGAGCCTTGCATCCTCCATGGCGTGCCCCACCATCCACCAGTGCTTACCTGCTGTCTAAAGACAGGCATGGCAGCAACGGTGCCCCTGGCAGTAAAGCCTTTGCCCACAATTTGCTTTGGGAACCTCTTAAAAGGAAAGGGGACGTCCATGTAGCAAGTTGGAAAAGCAGTATTCCTTTTAATGGCCAGAGGAGTGCAGCCAACCATGCAGACCAGCAAAGTGCAGCCAGCCTTGAAAACCTCATTTTCCCAGGTGTGCTTGCTTTTATGCCATGTGAAAAAGTTCCCTTTCTCTGCTTTTTCTCCTGCTGCTGCTTCTGCTCCTCCCCGGTTTATCTCCTCAGTCTGCCTGTCTTCTTTTTGCTCCTGGCTAGCTGCAGGGCTTCTCAAAATCTAGTTTTAAAATGTGAAGCGACTTCTGGACTGTGTGGCTCTGGGCCAAGCCTTCATAGGCGGTGGCTAAGAAAATGTACTTATTCACTGCTCTTTGACATGGGTCAAAGATTATTCCGATAGGCACTTTGGCATGAGAGGAGCAACTTCAGAAACTGACAAAATCATGTGATTTGAAGAACTCAGCCTTCATCTTCATGAATGGCTGACTCCTGAGCAATATACTTAACTTCATTTTTGCGTAAGGGGTCTTTCATTTCTTTCCAGCAGCTCTCATGAACTCCTTTGGCTCTGCTTTGTTTGAGTGGTGTATATGGGTATATCCTACCTATATAGATATATCCTGTACCCTGAAGAGTTTCTCCCTCTCTTGGGGGAGGGGGAGGTAGAAAAAATTGACAGTAGTTAAGCGAAATTGAAGGCCAAACTCAACTGAGAGGGGTCCTTTTGAACACAACAGAAAGAGTCAGCAGTAGGAGAACAAAGTTCACAGCGGGGCAGGGTCCCAGAGATGGCACAAGCTTGGTGCTGTGCCAAGGCACTGATGTGCTACCAGAGAGCTGGTACCAGCACAGGGCAATGGCCTGCCGTTAACAGAACTGGTTTTACTAGGCTTGGATGCTCCCTTTTATTACTCCCACAGCTCATGCATTTTAATGTAAGGCCAGTTTCCTGGGATGGAGGATGGCTATTTTTTTTCAGTCATAGTTACCATGAGCTCTGTGACAATTTGTGACACTGGAAGTGGTATTTTCTGTAGGCTTAAGTGTACCCTAAATGTGCACAAGCCATCTCTGTTCAGCTTCCTCTGCAGCTACATACAGTTTTTATTATCGCCCTACTGATCTGAAGAAGACAACAACCCAGGGCACAGCTGCGAGTGTCTCTGTGATACTTCTGGCACCATGGCATGGGCTGGAAGCCAGGGGGTTTAGGAGCCTGCCCCAAGGGAAACACGCTCTGACAGTGACGGACAGAGGAGCTGCCTTAAAATACAGGTGTGCAATAGTATGTAGTGTACATGGAAGGGTCACACAGGGTAGCAATATTGAGAGTATGAAACTTATGGGTATGGGACTAAGAAGTAGGAGAGAAAATAAATGTGGAATTTAACAGTAAAAGGTACTCTGGAGAAGAACACAAGGCATCTAACTGATTAGCTTAGGTATGATTTTCTCTCACATCTTCAGAAATTTTTTAAAGCAGGTTTTGGGGCACATGCAGATAGTAACCTTTGTAAGAACATGTGGAATGCCAGGAGCGTGTACAGGCCCTTTCACTGAAAACACAAAATTAATCTGCATGGGGCAGGATGTTTAGTTCTTCTGGAAGAGGCTGTGGTTCAGCGTCAGGCCGGCAATATTCCCCTCCCCAAGCTACAGGACTGCCTGCTGGGGAGCCTGTTGTGCATCCATTGCCTTCCCAGCTAACTGCTCACACAAGTCTGGTCTCTACAGAGGCAAAAAGCAAAACCTCCAAATCCAAATGCTGTGGCTGATCAAGGAGATGCTCCATGCCACATGTCTTTTTTTTTCTTATTTTCCCTCTCCCTCAGAAATATCCAAGGCTTGAACGCCAGGCTGCATTGAGCAAGGGAGAGGGAGCCAGCACAGGCACTTTGCTGTCTGGTGCAGTGTGTCTCCTGAATGGATTCAGGCTCCAAGCTTTTCTGAAACAGTGATGATGTCAAGTTGGAGAGGGCGTGAAAAAGATTTCACCCTGCTTATCCTGATTTATTGTGTACCAAGTGCTGATGGTGGTTTTTACACCAATCACACCAAACTCTTTTCCTCCCTCCTCGCAATTCAGTGCCACTAAAGACAGATCCTCCACTGACTTCCAGTGCTTTAAATGAGGAAAATATTATTTAAAAAGCTTCAGAACTTGATTTGACACCTTATTTACACTGGCATGGAAGTATCACTAAGTGAAGAACAATTCAATCTCAGTTCTTTTTTGTTTGTTTGTTTTTCATTGTTTTTTTTTTTAAATGAATGCCTTAGTGCATATAAAACCAGCAATGCAGTAGATTTTAATGTGCATTCCAGGGGAGGAAAATCAATTGTTCAAGTCTCAGAACACATTTTACCCTCCCCCCTTTCTAACTGGAAGACTACTAAGAAAATTAATCAAAAATCAAAGCCCTACACTACTAAGTACATGTATATAACACACAGTTTTTATCTCAAAGCAATGTTTCTGTGTACATTCTAGTTCTATGGTTGCAGAGCCTGTTGAAACAATAAAGCAGATTTGATAGGCACAGTCTTTTCTGCATGCGCATAAATAAAACCTCACTGTGTTTCCTTCAGTGCAGTGGCTAACTGATTCAACGGACAGTGCGAAAGCCTGTTCTCCTCTGCCCACTGTCCTCTGTTGTTGATACGAAGGAGAACACTCTGAGAGAGGCGCGCCTTTACCATTTTGGGAATACCAGGGGGCGTTTTAATCAAAATTTCTCAGTTCAGGTCTTCAACTGCAGCTAATATTTTCTTTGTTTAAAAAAAAAAAAAAAAGTTCAGAAGTTGTTAGTGGGGAGAAGGAAATTGCACAAATCTTATTTTCTTGAGTCATGACAGAAGCACTGCAGTAATTAAATTTAATATAATGAGCCATCACCAGACTGACTTCTGAGGCTTTGGTGTTCATGAAGGTAATGAAGCAATAACCAAGCGCTGAAGGAGCAGTACTGTCACACTCTCTTTGCCCATCCACAGTGACTCCCAGGAAGCCCTGGCTGGGCATGGCCCATGAAAACCCACTTATACAGCCTCGCTATTTTCAGGTAGCTTGCTGGGAGGAAAGCCAAGGAAGTCTATTGTTCTTAGATCATTTGGGCAGAGCAGGTCCCATACACCTAGGCATCCAGGCTTCTCTGCTGCTTTACTGGTCTTCCTCTGACTGACTGGTTGTGCTGGTCATTTCTGACCTGCTCAAAAAGAAAAAAAAAAATATTAATGCAGCAAGAAAAGTCTGTGTCAATGAGCAGCCTGTTGGAGCAGTTTGTCTGGGACTTGACCCTTGCTTTGGTACATGCCCACACACATACCCTCAGAAGCACAAGCAGCCTCCAGGTCGACGGTGCGAGTAAGCTGCCTTGTTTTTTTAAGACACAAAAAGAAGGCCTTTTCAAAATAACGGGTCATGGTGACTTTGAGCTGCACAAAGAGGGGTTAGTTAATGCCACAGCCACACCAAATTGCACATAAGTAACTCCGATGTCTGTAGCAGTCATCACAGGGTCCAGCCCTTCTCAAAGACAGCACAAAGCAAATATACTGTGTTATAGGCCATCCATGGCCATCCTACTACATTGTTATTTTTGCTAGCTTGGTTTCTCAGAGTTTTAGTATCAGTTTTAACTAATTCCAAGCCTTCTTCCATACAGAAATGCAACAACCTGCTGCCTCGTCCTCACATGATACGTAGATATATCTGGCACTGCAAACAAATGTAAGTACTGCAGTCCAACTATTGCTTGACAAAAATACAAACAATCTTATAATATATTAAGATATATTATACAAATAATCTTATACTTGGAGCTGGAAGAAAAGAATATGAATACTATGATTCTCCAGAGCTTCAAGGTAACAAGCACTTCTAGGAGGTGACCAGGTAACGCTAAATCTTGCTGTATGCTTCAGGGGTTAAACTGTAAGGAAGCAGTACGTTTGGTGCCAGAAGGAAGTTGCTCTGAGGCAAAATCCTTCCTTAAATTTCTAACCTCTGTTTTAAAGACAAATGTGATAAATAGATGTGTCTAATTTACCATCCTGTGTGGAGACAGATTAAATCCAACCTCTACCTGTATTATTCTGTGATTACTCAAGATGGTCCATTCTTGTTTTAGGGAGCTAAAGCTTCCTCCTCTGACTTCTTCCCGTTGTTTCCTTTGAGTCTTCTTCCTGTAACATCTCTTTTTGGCCTAAAATAACCTAAGAACCTTAACTTGGAAGATATTCTTTATGCCCTCTAGCATTCTGCCAGCAGCATTTTTACTCATACATTAGCTTAACGACCATCTGCTTGTCAGGCAGCCTACCTAACAGGGTTTCTGTCCAGGACCCAGGTTCCCAAGGGCTGCCAAGGATCCGCACATGTTCCTGCCATGTTCCCCGATTTCCCAGTGTCGAAAGCAGTCATATGTCATTACAGGTTCCTTTAGGGCCAATTCTAATAATCTGAAATATTTATTCTTACCAGTCCTTCCTCTTTTAAAAATCTCCCACCATGGAAAAAAAGAAAATTAACAACTCTAGAGAAAATCTTCTTAGCAGATATTTTGGTGCTCAATTTATGTTCACAAGAGTGCTGAAAGAACCTATAAAACTGTGGCATTATTTCCCAATGGTGACCGTTCCCTTGCATTGGCAGTTTTGAAATGAGACAGCATATAGGAAGATGTGTGGTTGGATCTTCCCACATAATCTAGACCTGGAATTAAGAAGTGGGCCCACAACTTCAGAAATCAATTTAACCACCCACCCCAACACACCGCAAAAGGTTTCAGAGCCAAATGTGCCCCTTCCTGAGACTGGTGTTACTGGCACCCTTGGTGTCTGACCACAGGCACTACTTCTGACCCAGCTGCCAACTCCTCTCCCAGGCCAAGACATTAAAAATCCTTTTGAATTTTAGTATTTCATTGCTAAACTGTTTGGGGAAAACAGCACTGAGGTCTCTTATCTTTGATTCATGGAGTTACGGTCATGGCAAGTCTGCAGTCTCCATAAGAAGTTGTCTTTAGAAATGTAGGCACTAAGTTCACTTTAAGAGGCATAGCTGTCTTCTTGAAAAGCTTTAATATGTTTTTACCTTTGGGAAGATATGATAGGTAAGTCCTGTTCTAAAAGAATGTCACTGCTTAAGAAGATGAAACCAGTCCCCAACTTTCAAACCCCTCGCTGCCAGTCTGGTATGAAACAGGAAGGTTGTGCACGAAGGGAGGATGGCCAGAGGGGTTGCAATGGAGCAGGCACAGTTATCATTTGGACTTGCAGCTTTCCCGTTCACCACCACCAGCCATGTCCCCCAGCAGCTACAGGCTGCTGACTTCTGTAGCGGTAGCCATGCACTATGCTCCAAGCAGTGTGAAACTGTTCCAAGAGATTTATGGGGTCTCCTCAATCCAAAGGCTGTTGGGAGTTTTCTATTCAGGACCAGCAAAATCAGCAGGCGTGCAAGGCAGAGCCAGACCTTCTGCTGTGGGTAGCCAGTGGGCATGTCCTGGTCCCAGCAGTGAGTGTTTTTCCTGCAGCTATAAGGCTCCTTGCCTGTTGTCAGCCTGAGGTGTGGCATGCCAGACATGTTTTTTCTTCCTCTGCTTTCAAACAAAGGTTTCGAATGGAAACTACTACTACAGGCTGTGGATGTTAATTGGAACAAATAAGATATCAGGTACCTGGAAGGCATGATAAACGTTTCAACTGCAGCCAAGGCCCATCCCGTACCAGGTAACGTAGCCCCACAAGACCTCTGGATGGAGCTGGGAGGACTGGAGCTACGCCTCTTGGCAGGTCACACCACCTCGCTGCTTCTGCATTGCCTCTTGCCCTGCGTTTGTACAGTGCTGCCGATGGAGTAGTTAAAACCTTGGCAAGACAGGGCTCATGGAGGCATAAAAGCCTTTAAAGAGATACCCTCAATGGTAGGTGGCAAAATCTCCCCACTGCGATAAATTCTCCATGCTGGAAGTGGGCTCCTGTCGCTCTGCTTCCAGTCTGACAAGCGTTGCTTGTTACTATTGGCACAGCGCTCAAAGCTGCTGTAACACCATGAAGCTACACTTCAGCCCAGTGGCTGTTTTATGGCTGTACGGCTGTAGAACATCATCGTTATGAAACTACCCTTTCTTTCCAACACTGCGGTGAGACAGGTTTTTTTTTTCCATTTTTAAAATTGGATTAGTGAGCTCCGAGATGAAGCAAAGCAGCCTTACAGGATCTCTAACCTAATACGGATCTGAAACACAGCGCGGTGATGTAACATGCATCATTGCAATTGTTGCAGCGTTGCAACAGTACCTCACGCCCAGCTCAGGGCGCCGGCTTCCATGCAACGGGCAGCGGCAGGCGAGCGCCGGGGCTGCGCCGGGCCAGGGCCCGCAGCTCCCCCGGAGATCACCGGGGGTTTCGGGGTGCCTCCCCCCCCCCCCCCCCCCCCCCCGGAGCTCGGCACCGGCCTCGGGGTGGAGAGACCTTGCTCTCTCCTGCCCCCCCGCGGCGTGCTGGCACGCCTGACACAGGCGGCGTGTGCGCTCCAGCCCCCGCCTCCCGGCCCACGGATGAAGGCAAGACACAGACACCCGCCAGCTCGGCCTGGCCCGGCCCCCGCCGCCCCGCTCCCGCCCCCCTCCCCTCCCCGGCTGGTGCCGGGACTCGAACCGGCGGCATCCAGCGCAGCCCACGGGCGACCAGTTTCCCTTCCGCTGTGGGCTCTGACTGCGCATGCTCAGAGGCCCCTCCCCGGGAGGGGAGGTGAGGCGCACATGCCGCCGGCGTGCGCAGAGGGGGGACGGGGGAAGAGGGAGCTGAGCGCAGCGCGCATGCGCAGGAGGCGCGGCAGCGTCCCGGCGCGCATGCGCTCGGGGGCGGGGGCGGGAGCGGGGCGGGGCGGGGCGGGGGGGGCGGTGGCGGTCGGTCTAGTCGCAGGGCGGCGGAGGCCGTTAACGGTTGTGCCCCGCGGCCGGGCGCTGCCGCTGGTCCTGGCTTCGCTCCCTCCCTCATCATGGACGAGCAGAGAGTGAGTGCTGGCGGCGGGAGCCTGCTTCCCCGCGGGCCGGGCCGGGCCGGGCCGGGCCGGTCGGGCGGGAAGGCGGCCGTGCCCTCCCTCAGCTGGCCGTGCCCTCCCTCAGTTGGCCGTGCCGCCGGGCTTTGGCGGGGAGGCTGCGGCGGGCGGCGGGGCGGCTGCCGCTGGCAGGCGCCGAGGAGGGGGGCGTTTCCCCGGGGTGCCGGCGTTGCCGCGGCGTTGGGCCCGGCTGCCTGAGGAGAGGGGCGGTGGCTGAGGAAGTTGAACGTTACCCGCTGCGTTGTGGGAGGGCGGCGAGGCGGGAAGGGCGCTTGACCCCCAGGATCGCTGTGAGAGTTGCGGGAAGCCTCCGCCTGCGGAGAGGTACGGGAGCGGAGAGCCCAGCGAGAGGGGCTTCTGCGTGCCCGCTTGCTTCGGGCGCTGGCGTGACCGCTGCAGTTGCCGCTTCTTAACCAAGTACGGCTCTGGTGGAGAGCTCTTTCACACTGTGTATTCCTGTCATAAGTAATTAGGGTGCGTACATAGGCCCTTCTGTTTCCCATTGATGTAATCCTGTGTTGAAGGGAACTAATTAGTAAAAGCGTTTTGTAGTGTTTGTTTTTTCTTTTTTTCCCTGTGGCTGCTGCCCTATAATTCCCTCCTTCCGTTACTTGCCATCTGCCCCCTGAGGGAAATCACTGAGGAACAGAGATGTGCCTGGCCAAAGGCTGGGCTTTCTAAAAATGATACTCTCTGCAAAAAGTTCTGACTCAGCCTTTAGGCATTCAGTCTAGCAGTCCAAAAGGGCTTCTGTTACTGTCTCTCTGAAGACTTTGCTTTCCTTAGCTTGGAAACTGGTTTGTGAGTAGGGTCTGGATAACTGGCAGTACTAATGGCTTGAACTTTACAGATCGCAGATGCTTGCTATTTTAGTTAAGTGCTTGTGCAATGCCACTTTGTAGTCATCTATGCTTTGGAAGTTGAGATGTGAAATGCCAAAAAAGTATGTTTCTGGTAGATACTATGTGAATTTGAGTATGTCTGCCCCTGCCTGCTTTATGTGAGGTTAGTCTCTTGGAGAAGGGTCTGCGGCTTTTGTGAGTGCTCTTGATGGATGTTCCTGAGTGGCGTCATTGATCACATTTGAATTTCATTGCTGCTCAGAGGTTCTGAATACAGTAGTAAAATTGCAGTTGATCTTGCATTTTACAATATTTTGTCTGTTAATTTGGTATTGTCACCTGTATTGCCTTAAGGACTCCTTCAAACTCTGCCAAATTCAATGTATGGACAAGTACAGAAGACTAAATTAATGGAGGCTAAGTAAGTATGGCCTCTTGTTTGAAATTCGATCTGCACGTGAAGGTTAGTATGATACAGGATTTTGTCCTAGGCCCGAGGCTGCTTCAGAAACTCTGTTCTGCATCCAGTCATGTCATAAGACTTCGGTATGATCTTGAGCAAGTTGATAACTTGCTTCTTAAACAGAACTGATGTAATTGTTTAATTTATCAAAGTTTACTCTTTAACTTTTATGAGATGCCCATCTGCTTCAACAGGTGGTATGTGATGTTAGTTACTAGCCCTTCAAAGAAGGGTATATTGTCTACTTTCATGCTGCTGGCAAGACTATAAGCCACCACATATTCAAGGGCTTCCTGTCCTTTTTCATATCCTTTTATGTTCTTTATCCTGTGTGCATCCACACTGTTGCTTTACGAATGCCATGCTTTTTTTTTTTTTCTGCAAAGGGTGTGTTAGATCAGAGAATAAGAATAGGACATAAAAGTGAAGAGCAGTAGGAAGCTTGCTGTCGTGGTTTAACCCCAGCCAGCAACTAAGCACCACACAGCTGCTCACTCACTGCCCCCCCCCGCCCCAGTGGGATGGGGGAGAAAATTGGGAAAAGAAGTAAAACTTGTGGGTTGAGGTAAGAGTTTAATAGAACAGAAAAGAAGAAACTAATAATGGTAATGGTAACACTAATAAAATGACAACAGTAATAATAAAAGGATTGGAATATACAAGTGATGCACAGTGCAATTGCTCACCACCTGCTGATCGATGCTCAGTTAGTCCCCATGTGGCGATCCCCCCACCCCTACTCCCCCCAGTTTATATACTGGATGTAATGTCCCATGGTATGGAATACCCCTTTGGCCAGTTGGGGTCAGCTGCCCTGGCTGAGTTCCCTCCCAACTTCTTGTGCCCCTCCAGCCTTCTTGCTGGCTGGGCATGAGAAGCTAAAAAATCCTTGACTTAGTCTAAACACTACTTAGCAACAACTGAAAACATCAGTGTGTTACCAACATTATTCTCCTACCTAACTCAAAAACATAGCACTATACCAGTTACTAGGAAGAAAATTAACTCTATCCCAGCTGAAACCAGGATACTCACTGATAGCAGCAAAAATTAATTCTGTACAAAAACATGCCATCATGTTTTGGAAATGAATTTGGAACTGACCTCATGAAACATATGCTGGCCAGAGAGAAAACTAAAAGAAAATTACTTGTAATGGGATTCTACGAAATACTACATCCATCAGTGGGCAGTAGATTTAAATTTCCTTCAGTGTAGAAATACTAAGAAGCTTGTTGAGTTTGGTGCTGTTATAATTCTTTTATGAAGTAACTTAGAATGTAAGCCTCAAGTGCTGCTTATGTTGGTAATTTTTCTAGCACCCTTTTTGCTACATGTAGCAACTTTTCAGAAATTCCCATTAAAGGAAGAAATGGCAACAGTGCAGTGTTTTGAATTTGGCATGTGTCTTGGTATGTTTGGAAGAAAATCTATTTATTACCTATTAGTGATTAGAAAATTATATTAGATAATATTGTATGTTAGTGATTCCTAAAAGCTGACTTTCTGTTCTGGTGGCTTGTGCATAGGTGTCTAAGAAAAATTCTCTCTACTGCTGGTGGATGTTTTTAGGCCTCTTGCATCTGCATTTGTAGAAACTGTCTAAACTTGTTTGAGTTTTACCAAACCTGGTGGAATTTCTGTTTGGTGAAATTGGTGGCTTGCTTAAAAAAAGCTGTAGTGATCTCTGTTTGGTCTGTTGACTTTAACTTTAGATGTAGTGGAAAACCTTATTTGACAGCTATCTTCCAGTTGCTGCCATATATTTGGTTGTGTAAAGGCTTTCTAAGCATTTCTCACATGTAGATCTTTTCCTTTAATGGCATGTAGCTTATAAAAACCAAAAACATTGTTCAGTACTATGTACAAGAAGACTAATTTTTTTTCCATGTGGTGCAACCAAGTAAGCCCTAAAATCCTAGCTGAAAGAGGATTGAGAGTTTTCTTATTCATCCAAATTGACAGTTATGTTTATAGGATCTAAGGCTTAACTGTGGGCTGTCTGACATGCGAAAACAATTGCCTCTGGTCGGTATTGAATGCAGAAGCAGCTGGTCGGACAAAGGTGTTTCATCTGCCATTCTGATGTGTACAAAATTGTCATTAAACACGTTCAGTTTTAACCAGAGAATGCAAAGATTCTGTCATGAAGTGATCAAGACTCTTTGTTTCTGAAAGAAGCCAATCTGGTTTTGTTTCTCTTCCTCAGAGTCCTAATTTCAGTCATTGCTAGCTGGTCCATTACATCTTTACGGAACACCATCACAATGCCTGTGGTAAAAGCAGTAAAATTTCACTTTCCGTTGCTAGTCGTTTAACTCTGTGAGCGTGATGCTATATAAACAGGCAGTGGGCCAGAGTACCAATAAATTCATCATTGCAGGTTCATTGAAAACTGCCGAGGAAGGAGTCAGAAGAAACAGGTACAAGCATGGCTTAAGACTAGTGGAGAGATTCCTTATATGGGATGTAGTGTCAAGGTTTGCTGTGGATGTTGTGAAAGGATAAAATATTTTTCTTGCTTTTAGCAAACAAATGTGATCTAAGTAGTAAATAGTTATTAAGAAATTGGGCGGGACCTCTGCAACATCTTTTTGGTGGTCTGGCTGTTTTTAAGGTGTGCTTATTAGTTCCCCATGACTCGATTTCCTAAATGTTGTCAAGTAACAATGTTAAGCAGAGCAACTTGAAACTTTGAGCCAAATCTAGCATTTTAGAGTCAGATTTATTTCTAGAACTTATTATCAACCAGCCTGAGTTACCTTCTCAGTTTTTCCTTTTTTTTACTCATGTACGTTGATGTGTTTTTGTCAAATTCTTAGAATGTGTGACTGACTACTGAACAAATTTAGACTTGGTGGTCTTATTTAATTTAAAAATGCATTTTGATGTGCTTAACAGTTTTGCCCGCTTAGTATATGTTTTGTAAGCTGAATCTACTGCTTTTTAGTAGCTGGAGTAGTACACCGCAGAAATCACCTTGATTCTCTTTCTCAGCTTTCAGTAAGCTTTCCACTTTGAGGTAACTTTTAATTGGAACATATAAATTATTTGCCAAAATATTTTACCTCTTGTAGAATAAGTTTACAAATCACTGTTATGGATCTATTCTGTGTAAACTGTTAGCTTAGTTATTTAATACTAGCTTCTTCTGACAATAGAAAATGCTATTTTTTCTTCTGGGTTAACTTTTACCAGCTTTTTTTTTTTTTTTTTTCTTGTTCTCTTATTTGATTGCACAAGCACTAACTTTCTCATCTGGAGAATTTTCATATGGCAGTGTGGTGCCAGTAGGTAGTCTGGTTTAGATGGCTCGGAAGTGGTATTAACATGGGTAGCAAAACATGTGAAACAGTGGTGTATCGTAAAACACATTCTTGATTTCTCTTAAACTAACAACTGGAGATCTTTAGTTTGGTGGAATGCTTCTTAGACATTTGATACTCTTTTCTTTTCTAACAAAATGTATTTCCTGATCCCATCAGAATAAGAGTTGAATTCACCACAACTGGAATGTGTATGATGAATTTCCATGTATGTTGAAATGGTGATGGTTAAAAAAATTACAAGGTTCTTTTACAACTTCTCTCACTTGTTTTTGTAATTTTAGGAGACTCTGCAAAGGATTGTATCTACTCTAGCGAACAAAAATGATGAAATTCACAACTTCATTGACATGCTGAACCATACCATAAAAAATGTTCAGGTATATATATTAAGGCTTATGGATTGTAGCTGAGAGGGGAGCGACTGTTTTGTCAATCTCAAACTGGGTAGTGTGTAAGGGATGGGCTATGAGAATCAAGTTTAAATTGTATATGCGTGTTGGAACCAGGTAGGAAAACATTTTTTTTTAAGTCTGTCTCTAGTTGAAAGGTATGGTGGTTTTGCTTTTCATGTGGAAAGCTATTGTAGGATTTGATTTGTGTGGAAGAGAGAATCTGGATTTTGATGCAAGATCCCAAACTCCTGTTTGTTGGAGGTAGTCTGTAATTTTTTAGACTTGTAGTCTGCTTGGCAGACTGAAAAATGAGACCATCCTGATACTTGAAAGAGAATTCTTTGCTCTTTCTCTTTGCAGTAGTTGCAAGTTGGGCTTAAGTTAAAAGTCAGACCTAATTTTTAGACCATCTACACTAGAATGAGATTTAGGTTCCTTTAGCCTAGCAATAAGCCATAAGTTGTTTGTTTCATGCTAAAGCTGAGCCAAGTTAACTGCAGAGATGGAGATCACTCAGCAGATCTTTAAGCTGGCTTCTTGAGTGCAGTTTTTAGTATCATATAAAACCGTTTTATATGGAACTGGATAAACTACCTCCTTGTAAACATCTAGCAATCTGTATATAATTGTGAGAGGGAAGTCAAGGTCTTTTGGCAAGGAACAAAGTTGCCAAGTATGTTGGTCCTGTGCAAGTTTGAGTATCATGGAATTTTCATGGATTTCAGCCTTCAGTGTTGTGATGTAAAGTCTGCTTAGGAGGTGTCCATCATTCCTAATGGTTTTTCCCTTTTGATAAGTTGAGGAGCAGTGACAAAGTATCTAGTGGTCATGGCAAAGCATTTGTTCTGGGTTTGTGTGGCAGGGTGTTTGGTAGCGGGGGAAGGGCTGCAAGGTTTTGGCAAACAATGTGACTTTCAGTCTAAGAGACTAGTCTGCATTGTTTCCAATACAAATTGCAGCAGTTCCAATTCTCTTCTCAGGTAAACTCTTCTAATGTAATCAGCGAGTTGGATGAAGAATTTGATGGTCTGTATTCTATACTGGATGAGATGAAGGGGAGTATGGCCAACGCTATTCAGCAAGAAGAGGCTCATAAAATTCAAGCTCTGCAGGTAACTATAACTACATCTGTAAATCTTTGGTGCTGAGTAGAAGCAGTTTTAAACTGCTATTTTAAATCTCAACTGAAAGTGAGATTTTGGTAGTGTTGCAAGAAATGCAGTAAGTATATGGTAAATGTTTTCTTTGATGTAAGTGCTTCTCTGGTCCCTTCTTCTAGGGTACTTCATGGTCTCTAGCATATTTATGTTCTCAACATTGTTATGTAGAAAGGAGGTGGTATTACTTGTAGACCTTACAGGTGGAGAGTGGCTGCATAGGAGCAGGACTTAGGTATGTTTACTACCTTCAAAGTAATGAACAGCCTCTGGGCTGAAATTGGTTTGTTTCTCCAGTTTGGAATATGAGCATCTGAACCTGTAGACATGCCGAAGTGATTTGCTGAGGCTTGAACTTAAGACTCAAGAGTCATGCCAGGTACCCTGAGCACAAAGGCTGGTCTCCTGTTGACAGAACTGGCCATCCTCCACTTGTTAACATCAAGCAAATTGTATATGCACACTGGAAGATGCATGGGAATTGCTTGGGAACAGGTTACACTGGTGCCTGCTACTAAACCTGCTATGTGAACTTTACCAGGTTGTAGTTGTGTAATTTCATGCAGGAGAATCTTTCCAGTGGGTTTCAGAGAAAAAAACAAAAATGTAACTTTGTGAAACATGTATAAGGTCTATGTTTTTCCAGTAGCCTGTTGGCTCTAGCTTTCAAAAAGTCTAGTTGCATGGGGCCAGAGCACAGTTAAATCTTTTAAGCAGAAACTGTTTCTCTAGCTTTGTATTGGGTTTGCGTGGCAAGGTTTTGGTAGTGGGGGGGGCTACAGGACTGGTTTCTGTGAGAAGCTGCTGGAAGCTTCCCCTATGTCTGACAGAGCCAATGCCAGCTGGCTCCAGGATGGACCCGCTGCTGGCCAAGGTCAAGCCAATCAGTAACAGTGGTAGTGCCTCTGTGACAACATATTTAAGAAGGAGAAGAAAAGTTGCTGTGGGAACAGAAACTGCAGCTGGAGAGAGGAGCGCGAACATGTGAAACAACTCTGCAGACACCAAGGTTAGTGAAGAAGGAGGGGGAGGAGGTACTCCAGGTGCCGGAGCAGAGATTCCCTTGCAGCCCGTGGTGAAGACGATGGTGAGGCAGGCTGTCCCCCTGCAGCCCATGGAGGTCCACGGTGGAGCAGATATCCACCTGTAGCCTGTGGAGGAACCCACAGCGGAGCAAGTGGATGCGCAAAGGAGGCTGTGACCCTGTGGGAAGCCCACACTGGAGTAGGCTCCTGGCAAGACCTGTGGATCTCTGGAGAGAGGATCCCACGCTGGAGCAGGTGTGCTGGCAGGACTTGTGACCCTGCAGGGGACACACTGTGGAGCAGTCTGTGCCTGAAGGACTGCACCCTGCAGAAGGGGCCCATGCTGGAGCAGTTCATGGAGAGCTGTCTCCTGTGGGAGGGACCCTGTGCTTCAGCACAGGAAGAGTGAGGAGTCCTGCCTCTTGAGGAGGAAGGAGCGACAGAGACAATGTGTGATGAACTGACTGCAACTCCTATTCCCCATCCCACTGTGCTGCTGCGGGGGGAGGAGGTAGAGAATTTGGGAGTGAAGCTGTCCCCAGGAAGAAGGGAGAGGTGGAGGGAAGGTGTTTTGAGATTTGGTTTTATTTCTTATTACCCTACTCTGGTTTGATTGGTAATAATTTTAAGTTAATTTGCCCCAAGTTGAGTCTGTTTTGCCTTTGATGGTAATTAGTGAGTGATTACTCCCTGTCCTTATCTTGACCAATGAGCCCTTTGTTATATTTTCTCTCCCCTGTCCGGTTGAGGAGGGGGAGTGATAGAGTGGCTTTGGTGGGCACCTGGCACCCAGCCAGGGTCAACCCACCACAAGCTTTTTTCTTTAAATGATCCTAGCTGCAGCATTCTTCTGTCCAGTTCTTTTTGCCTATGCAAAGCAATAAGGAAGATGTTTGTTCCTCAAAAACCCCACCTCCTCATGTCTAGTCAGTTTCATGAAGTTCTAGAAGTGGTTTCCTGAAATTTCATAGGCTTCCTTATAAAATCTGTTTTATGTTCATACTTAAAGACTGGGTGTAAAACATTCCAGAACTTTTGAGTGCACAAGTTAAGTAAAGGACTTAAGTGCACTTTTCCACCTCCAATTTAATCTTTCTCCCCATATGTCTGTTTTAAGTCCTTCTGAAGTTTCTCCACAGGCAGAGGTCTACCCACATCCAGAGACACTTAGGACTTAAATGCTTAAAGAGTAAGTGCTTCTCAATGAACAGCCCAGAGGAGAAAATCAGCTGTGGCATGTATCAATTATGCTACCTTCTAGTGAAGAAAAACTGAAGTTAATCTTGCAAAAAATTATTCTGGAACTGAAAACTGTTTTGATAGTTACTCATCTGGCAGTTTGAATTGAGTATTGAAATTTTATGTTAATATCTGTTAATTTTCTGTTAGTTAATCTGATTTGATCAAGCTCAGGTATGGTTGAGCCAAGTTCTTCACTGAAAGCTTGTCACTGTGGTATAGCTGTATCAAGAATTGCTGCCCAGAATCTGTGTTGAACAGCTAAGCTCCTGCTTTGTCAGAAGAGGATGAGGACAAGTGGAATGTTACAGATCACCAACACAGTTGTTAAGTGTCCTACTTGTCCTTCAGCTGAGGCTGTTCTCTTAACTACAAACCCGGAGGACATTCTCTTTATTTGATAGAAGACCAAACTTCCTCTGTAACTGAGGCACTGCAAGAGTGGTTTTCCCAACAGTCAATCTACCAAACTGAACTAACAGATGAAAACTGCTGCATTGAATGTATTAATTCAAGCCATTATCTTTTGACTGGAACTGAAAGTTAACTTTGCATGAGGAAACCAAGGAACTTCAGTGAGGGCTAAACATCCTGTTTAAAGGAATGGACTTGCTTAATTTATTGTCTTCTTAAAGTGCTTGTGTTGTAGTTAGTCGTCTGTAGTTGACTAGATGATCTTGTTGAGAATAAGCTGTAACTTAAAATACTGGGGCTACATAATGATGGAAAAGGGTGAGGATTTAATATGTAGACTGATTCCTCCCAAATAATTTGGAATTCAAGGCCAAAAATTAGAAATTCTCCTTAAACCCTTGCTTTAAAAATACATTGCTTCATCTTGGGGCAGTGTATTTTAATGACACTAAAGTATTTATTTTTAACTCCCAAATGCAATTGCATCTCACAAAGATGCTAATGGAAGCATACAGTTACCATGTAATTTCTGCAAAGCTGTTTGAAAATGACTCTGGCATTTGCTTCTCTCTTTTGAGGTGTTTGCCTGGGACATTTTGGCAGTATCATGGTATATCTGAGTTTGTCAGCATTGGATATCCTCCAAAGAGGAGAGCAGCTGTATTAGATGAATGACAGCTTGCGTTAATGGCATGCTTCAGAAGTTATCTGGAAACTGTGTACAAACTTCTAGCTGTTGGACAGTTTCCTTGTTGCTATTTTATCCTCGAACAGTAAATCTGAGGGGCAGCTGGCCCAGGTCAACTCACCACTCTTGCCAAAACTAGTTAAGCTTCTGAAGTGCTTGAGACCAGTCTGTTCTTGAAGTTGATGCACTGCTTTTGAGACAGTGACTGCTTTAGAGCAAGCTGTCTTTCCTGAAGTGTTTTAAAGAAAAGTAACTGCTTGCTGTTGACTTGTTCTTAGATATTACAGTATCACATGAGTAGAAAAACAGCTGTAGGTTGAATGGCAGTGCAAAAGCTGCTGGTGGGTTTAAAATGTGCATCTTGTTTAACCTACAATATGTTTAGGATCCTGCAGTGTATTCAAAACTAATCTTTTTAGGGATATACCCATTGTATGTAATACTGGAAGTTCTTTGTGGAGTGTTTTATGTACTGGGAATGGTATTTTACTAATGATAGAGTTTTAGATAACACTGATAGAAATTTGTGTTCTGCCCCTCTTCCTCTGTTCCCCTTCTGCTACTATCCCCGTTTGTTATATAGCAATATTGATTTTTCAGGGTTGTCTCGTGACAGTTCTAGAGCTGGTTGGGGCTAAAATCATTGTCTTTTTTGAGGCTACTGCTACATTAAACTGTATTGGTTCATTGATGAAGTGCAGTTCTGTAAATAGAAATTGTAGCATGCACAGATGTAAGCATTTCTTTGATTTGAAATCCTGATGTTGGGAGAAATAGGCCTTAATATGAAATCTGGATTTTAAATCAGACTTTAGCACCTACCCAACTGTTTCCCCTCTGGATTTACAGGATATGTCATGTATCACTGTGTACTTGTCAAGCACAGTGAAGTTCTAGTTAACACCATGTGTCAGAGGTAATAGCTTTGATTAGATAAGGTAATAAGTTGTTACAAATGCACAGAAAAGCCATGTAGTTCTAATACTGGTAGTTTATAAACCTTTTTTTTAAATGTGAGTACATCAAATTACTCTTTCTTTCTGTTTTTGCTTCAGGATCAGCTTAGCCAGTGTAGTAATGCCCTAGAGAGTTCTGAAGAGCTGCTGGAACTTGCTGCGCAGTCACTGGACATAAAGGACCCTGTGGAATTCTTAAAGGTAGAAAACATTGAATGGATGTGCATAAGGCAGATGTTGGTATTTGTCTCAATTTGAAATATCCTTTGCATTACTGTACTGGATGCTGCAAACTTAGCAGGAATACTGAGAGTAAGGATAGAGAGGCATATAAAAATACGGTTAATGCTCTATTGAGGAGGCCAAGTCAAGCCCTATAGTCTTGAATTTTTATGCAATCTCTAATAAAATAAGTTTTTTCTCATTTGGAGTGAGGGGGGAGGGAAAGGAATGCCTTCTCTTGGACAGCTGTCAGTGTTAAGCAAATTTGCACTGGTGCTAGGTAAGCAAACCCAGAAAGTGAGGGTGAAATAAATCTATAAAACCAAACCAAGACTTACAAAATGTGTGATGGCCAGCACTTAAAACCATGGCAAGTGACCCATCGGTTGCCCAGCGCTGTTACATGACACTTGCAGAGAGTCTCTGTATTCTAGCTGCAGCCATGTGTGGATGAAAAGATGTTTGTTTTGCAGAAGTTCATGCAAGCTGTGGATCTTTAATTTGCAACTGTGAACTCTATAGCTGTCCTGAAAGATGTTATGAAACTGAATTCAGGGCAGCTCTTCCTCTATTCCCCAAAACGTAATGTGTTTGTATACTGTGTAGGCAAGAGCCTGGTTTGGGCATCGCATTGTGATTCCAGTACAAATAATGTGTACTTTAACACAGCAGACTTGTAAATAAGGCAACATGTATCTAACTGGAAGAATATACTTACAAATTAATAAAACAGTTCTACATATACACTGACTGGGTACACTAGGCTTGCTATAATAATCCTAGTGTTAGTAGTGGGGTCAGCCACGCCAATCCAAGACCCAATTACTTTTGCCTTTCTACATTTTAACAGGAACAAGGACACAAATTATTCTAAAAGAGCAGGCAGAAAAGTTGTGTTACTGTGTTAGTTACAGCTTTTGGCAACGTTTGCTGTTGTACTTCCTGAGTGTCAGCTTTGATTTATTTGCCTTGAAGAGTGACAGTTTCTAAACTGAATATTTTTTTTAGCACTTCAGTTTGAGTTGTCCTTTCTGTCTTGTCATAGTGATGTGTAAAAATTAAGTTAGCTCTTGAGCACTATGCAGAATGTAGCTTTGAATTTAATGTAAGTCGTTTCTCTTCAGATATCTTTAATGCTTTTTTTCAATCAAATACATTAAGAAAAATTATTTGAGTGTTTGGGGGGGAAATCTATCTAAATTTGGAGTCTGAGGCTTAAGATACTGAAATCCAATTCAGTGAACTCTAATATCTAGGGTTTGAAACTTGTATTATACTGGCTTGCACTTGTAAATGTGCCTTCAGATATGGCATTTTAAGGTAATTGCCTTGGCTATTAGCTAGCTGAATCTATTGCTCTGCTAATGGGAATACCAAGTGTTCCTGAAAGGGCGGCTCTGGCCCTGACTCTCTTCTATTGACACAAATTTTCTTCAGATCCTCTAGTAAATCAGTTCAGAAGAAACTAGTATAAGACTAAACTAAGATTATTTTTGTAAATTTTTTTTCTATATTAGATTTTTAGTGGCTTTATTTGTCGAATTGGCTTACCTGGAAGTCAGAAGAACATGAATGCTAGCACACAGGAGAGTTAGTGTGTTAGATAGGGTTCAGCGGTTAGATAGGATGTGATTTGACACTGCTGGGCAGCTAATCTGAGATTGGCTGTTACCCTTCTTTGTCATTAGCCTGGAAAAAAACTAAATTCAAAGGAGGTAAGCCAGGACTGTCTTGCAAAAGGCTGTTCATTGGGTCCTGGCTACCACATATTCCACAAGGTGTAGAGGTTATGAAGAAGGCTTTTGTTTTTAAGTAGGTGTTATCTGCTTTGTTTACAGCTGCCATGTAGGAAAAATCCGTCAGTAGTTGCTATAATAACATTGGTTTGGGGTAAACCAAAGCTACCTCTTAAGCTAAATTATTTGCTTTATTCTGCTTCCTGCTTTAGGAATACAAAATTGGTTTTATAGCAGGGACAGTAGTGATTTTTTTTTTTTTTCATTGAGCTTGCTTTATAGTTAATGAAAAATTTGAAAGTCCTCCACTTCTGTTTGACTTTAAACTGGGAAGCTGCCTGACGTTTCTTGTCTCCTGTTTGGAAGGGAGAGTATTTCAGCTGAATGGTAACTAGATCAAGTAGCAATGTTAACTCCGAGCATGGATTCAACAGACCTAACTAAGCCATCACGTTTTGTCTTAGGTTTGCAGTTCCTCTTAGTGAAGGACAGGGATTTTGTCTTTCCAAATGCCAGTTAATGGTTATCTTTGAACTATGCCATTACCACTTCTGTATCTGCTTCAGCAGTATGATTTAAATGCTGGGAAAAACTATGTTCTGTGGTTTTGAATAGTGACATATGGAGAGAGCCTTTTAGGAAGTATTGTCAGAATAGTACAATAACTTTCAGAGGAAAAATTAAAGCAAGTCCTATTTTTTCTTGTTTATCAGAGTGTACTTCCTACGATATATAGCCAGACAAGTCAGGTATGGTTAAATGCCACTACTAAGCACTTTAGTTTCACAGAAAATACCGTGGTAGTTGAATTTTACTTACTTGGTCGTGTAGCTCTTTTAAAATGTGATGGAGAGTAACTTAACTGATTAAGAGAATTCTGAAGAGACAAAGTCACACCCAGGATGTTGAGTAATTTGGAATTGGTTTTGTGTGTTTCTTGAGAATTTTTTTCCCAGGTGATACTTGTTGCAGTTCTAACCAATACTATTAACATGCTTTATGGGAAAACTTATTTTGATGGAAATGTGAAACTCATTTTGATCTTTAAATCTGAGCAATACAGCTGAAATTGTTCTCAGCCTTCTTGCATGTTACTGCAATTGATACTTGCATGGAAATACTAACTACTTTTTCTTTCTTCTTCCTCACATGCATCAAGGCTGCCAGACAGATCAAAGATAGGTACAGTACAAAGTCTATTGCTTTTGTGTCTTTGAATTAACCTTATCCTTAAAAATCCATTTATTTTGAAAGGGTCATAGTCAGCTTATATTAAATTCATTGACTCTTCCCTAAGTGTTGTGACATCACAACTTTTGAGAGAGAACTAAAAACTTCTCTGCCTCTCATGTAGTGTTTTTCCTTGCTGACTGTTGGCCTTTCATACGTTGGTAAAGGGAAAGATGTTTTTAATGCAGGGAAGTAGAGCTCTGCAGCAGCTATTAGTGGTTTTGTTTGGTTTTGTTTGGTTTTGTTGTTAAGACAATACATCATTAATTATTATTAATACTAAACTTCTGATTTATTATACCCGATGGGTGAAATTTTATAATGTTTCAAGCTGACTCTGCCCCTTTAAATTATGGGAGAATCTTGTTGTTTGCGGGTTTTTAAGTACTTACAGACTTTTGCTAGCTAATTTTCCTTTTGAATGTAAAAGGTCTTGTAGCTGTTGAAATAATTCTGGTGACATCACTGGCTAATGTTAGTGAAATTGCTATTTCTTTGAACTATGTCTTCAAACTATTGTTTAGAAAGCAGAACTTTACTGTTTCAAAATAAATGCTAAAGCAGTTTTTCTTCACTTGGAAGAATAACTAGGTTCTGAGAGTCTGACCTTCTGGTTCGGAAAACTTAACTACGATGTACGTAATATTTTGAAAGACAGCTCACAGGGTGTTTCTAGTGTATGTTGCTCTCAAGAACCAAATAGGTTGGCTTTCAATTTACAGGTTTTCAAGGAAGGGTCTGATTGTCTAAATTCTCTGAAGCTTTCTGTAAAATGAGTAGTTGCTAGAGAAATTAATCTTTACTTTTCAAGGGTAAAGATTTAGTGTCCTTAACAAATCAGAGGGATAGTGGCAGTGATAGGAATCTTAATACTTTTTATCTGTAATAAGCATCCTCTTACTCTTCCAGTTTCTTGAAGTGCTGTGTGATTTAATCCTTGTGAACCAATTGTGGCTGGTTCTCTGTCTAAGATCAGTGTCTAAACAGAAGTTAAAAAGATGTCTGAAGCTGACTACTCAGTGTTCTCTTACTGCTAATTAGAGGATTATCCTTCCTTAAGATTAACTCTACCCATCTGGCTAAACAGTTGAATCTGCTAGGCAGCCCATACTGAATTCAGAACATCAACTCTGTCTTGGGAAATCAATTGACCTGTCTCTTATGATGTTCAGTTCAGTGTCATAATTGTCTTCTATCCTAAAATTGTAATGCTTCTGTCTTTAATGCTCAACTTCATATTTCCTCCCCCTTCTTCACTACCTGATTTTTTTGGTTTTCGCCATTCTTTAATGTACCTGTAGTTAGTACACAATACTAGTGAAGTACTTAATGTATCACTTCCTGTGAGCTATTAGGTTTTCTAAAGGTGCCACAGATCTGTGGGTGTAAATTGGATAGAAGTGTTAGCAGTTAATTTTTTGTGGTGTGTATATTACTTTCTAGTTAAGAATCTCTGTTTTTTAAAGCAGGAGTTAGGACCTGTGTGATGTCTGAATCAATGTTATTCAAATTCTGCTGTGTGGCCTGATGTTTTCAGAGTTACAGATCTGTACAAGAGACTTGTCCTCCTTTTTTTGGTGGTGTAGTTGATGGAGTCCGGGAGTGTCTTAGGAGTATTCAGAATAAGGACTGAGCTAAGATTTCAGAAGTGGAAATGGGACCTGTGCTTCAGTGTATCTTGTAAGAACGATCTGATACTTGCATATTCCAAAGCAATATGGTGTCTGCAACTTAACCATTTCTTCATCCCCTCATAGGTTCAGAGGTAGATATGAAATCAGAATATTCAGCTTGTTCACTGCTATTTATAAATGCCTCCTGAGCAATATCTAATGTGAAAATGCACTTTGGAGCTAATGAGTGGGTTTTGTCAAGCAGGAAAGTCTTTGGACCTCTTTAAAGGTTTAAGCTTCAAATTTTGAAGTATATAAAACGTGATCCTGATTCTGCAGTGCTTTAGGTTTTTCATACTTCCTGATTTTGTGTAAAGTGATATGAGTTTTGTTTTGTCTCTTATCCAAGGTCTTTTTCACTAGTAAAAGAAGTTTTAAGCTCTTCTCTAGTCACTCCTAGTATTTCTTTTTCTAGTAATATGGAATAACTGGAAGCTGGCACCATGTTCTCTTTGAGATAGTCACATTAGCAAAAGTTTCTATTTTGGAGTCTGTGCTAAATGGTAAACAGTTATCTGTTAAAAGAATGTTCTGGTCTTTGATCAGTATTTTGGCTAACAGTTTGACATTAACAATACAGATTATCTGATTTCTGTTTTTGAAAATGGCTATAGGACTTAAACAATGCAAAATACATTTTGCTAATGCTGCTTTCTTGACTCTAGAGTCACAATGGCTTCAGCGTTCCGCATCTCTCTGAAACCAAAGGTCAGTGATAGTATGAGTCATTTGATGGTGGACTTCGCTCTGGAAAGGCGGATGCTCCAGTCTGTAAAGTTTTTGCCAGGTAAAAACTGTATACAGTGATTTTAATTTGTTACTACATGAACAATTTACTATATTTAAAACAAACAAAACAAAAGCATACCTCTTGCACCCTAATGAGCAAATTTTTCAGAGTACCTAAATTCATTCTTATTCATTGGATGTCATGCTGAATACCTTGAGGGCAAAAGAGTTTTCTATTTATATTATGTTAATTTCTACATAATATAGCATTTCAGAAAATAACATTGATCTCAGAAGCAAGAATGAGTCTTCCAGACTGTGTTTTTTCTTGAGTTGTCAGTTCCTTTGTACTTCCTGAAGTTATTTTAAGTTTCTCGGGACTGTACCTGCTAGCTTGATGCTTAGTAACACTCCAAAGTCCTAGTCATCTGCGGTAGTTATGCATGGAACTGTAAGGTAATATGTTGCTTACAAGAGTGGCGATATGGTCTGAAATGCGAGAGAGGGATAATCTACTAGGGCAGCGATATTACCATAATACAAAATGTGTATTGATGCATCTATTTGTTACTGTTTGAAAGTAAACTTAGGTGCAGTATATGTCTTTAATGTCTTTTTATTGACATTGCTTTCCTATTTAAACTTCTTTGCCCTTGACTAATACCAAGACTATATTGACAAGAGTAATGCTAGCAGGGATGTAAATTGTTTCATCTCTAGGTCACTAATCCAAATATGTTGATATAGAGAACAAACTGCTAATACCACTAATGAGAACTTAGATAATAAGAGCACTAACGAGCACTGATGTATCAAAATATGTAAAAGACCATACTGCGCAGAATCACCTAAGGAGGGTCAAATAGCGGACAAGTGAGGAAGACTATGGAAGACCACCAGAGGACTCCTGAAGACCACCAGAGACCTTCAATGCGCCTGCGTAAAAGACATTTGCATATGCTAATAGTTTCCTGGAAAACTAATGAATATGTATAACATTTCTTGGAAATCTAATGAATATGTATGTAGAACATGTACTTAACCTGCACAATTAGGCCCAACGGCACGCACGACTTTGGTGGGACTACCCCCCCCCCCCCCCCCCCCCCGTGCTGCTCAGCGCTGAATAAACATACCTACTTTACAATCTCACTGATTGTGGAGTCTGTTTTCTGCACGTCAATGTTAAGGACTTGGCAGCATCAGTTTACATTTCTGCCCATTTATCTTGTATGATACAGGTAGTGTATGTGGTAGCAGGTGTAGTAAACTACCAGCATTATTCCTAGTGATCAAGTAGGAGTGTCTAGGCAGAAGTTCACCTTTTAGTCTTAGACTCTGGGTGGCAATCATCGCTCTGTGTCATAGATAAAGGAACAAGGTAGGTAAGCTGATCACAGTGTACCTGTTTATCAGGAAGGGGAGTGCAAAGATAGAATGGCAAGCATGAACAAAGTCTTATATCTAGATGAAGATATTATTTAGTATGACCTTTCTTGTACATGCACTTTCTGTATCAAATATGCAGGAGTTTAAACTGTTTGTGCCTTTGATTTGTAGACAGAAAAATTAAGTGTCTGGGTATCTTGCTTTCTGCTACTGTAGTGCTAAGCTATCAAATTACTCTGACACCAAATACTGATAGCTCAAACTGTTGCAGGCAAAATTGCACTGAGCATTGATAGACCTTCATACTGATGTCCTAGTGTGGGAATTGAAAACAGGTTTGGTGTTGTGGTAGTGCATGTATTTGAACACTGCTTGCCAGAATTATGGTCACTCCAAACATGTGGGAGATTCTTTATCTCGGGTGTTACACCACGACAAAAATAATGGTAGTAGGTAGCTAAACTTAGAGGTATATGTTCTGAAATACTTGTCTTCATCTTAATTTTTCTTTTGCCTAAGAAGAGATCTTACTGATAGAATTCTCAAAGAATTGTTGGATGACTTTGAAATTTGATGGCAACTGCATGTGATCAACACTTGAGAATTTGTTATGATTTAATCCCAGTGGGTAGCTAAGCACCACACAGCTGCTTGCTCACTCTCCCCTGCCGCAGTGCGATGAAGAAGAGAATGAGAAGGGTAAATGTGAAAAAACTTGTGGGTTGAGATAAAGACAGTTTAATAGGTGAAGCAAAAGCTGTGTGCGTAAATGAATTCATTTGCTACTTCCCATTGACAGGCAAATGTTCAGCTATCTCCAGGAAAGCAAGGCTCCATCATGTGTAACAGTTATTTGGGAAGACAAAATGCCATGACTCTGAAGGTCCCTCCCTTCCTCCTTCCCCCAGCTTTTATTGCTGACCATAATGTCATACGGTGTGGGATATCCCTGTGATTAGTTGGGGTCAGCTGTCCTGGCTGTGTCCCCTCCCAGCTTCTTGTGAACCCCCAGTCTACTTGCTGATGGGGCAGCGTGAGAAACAGAAAAGGCCTTGATGTGGCTCAGCAATAGCTAAAACCCCTGTGTTAACAAAACTGTTTTCATCACAAATCTGAAGCATAGCACCATACAAGCCTCTATGAAGAAATGTAACTGTGTCCCAGCCAAAACCAGTACAGACTTGAATACTTTTGCTTTCAGTCTCTTCTGTGGCGCTTATTTGTTCTTCAGCATTTTAAACCTCTGCCACCAGTTTCAGTGTAATTCCTGCTTGGCTTGAACTGCAGGGATGTGAGGGGTAAAAGTGTGCGTGTCACTAGTGCTAGGTTAAAATATTTGAATGGATCATGAAGGGACAGTGTGGGAGGATGTGAAGTAGTGTGCATAAAGCAAACCAGGCCTTCTGCTTCTAGTGGACCTGCTATAGCTAGGAGGTGTTTGGATCTGGATGGTAAAATTACACATCTCTAAATGTCTCAACCATAATTAATGTGATGCCAGTTGTCATCAGTCATTGTGGAGGGGATTCATGGCTAACAATCTGTTCAAGAAATAGTTTTCAACTGCATAAAGGCAACCTGTATGTAATTAGGACTTGGTCACTGGGGCATACCTATACAGATCAACACAGTTAAGGGTTTGAGTGTTATGAAGAGGGATGTTTTTTAACAAACAAAATCTGCAGGTCTGTCAGTTCCACAGGTACATCGGTATTGTACTTTTTGATGTTCCTGCTTGATATGTTGACTTGCAGGCCACTTTATATAGATTTCAAGCTGATACTTCCTCCAAAAACTGCACACAATAAAACATCTTCACTTTCTCTAGCAAAAATCTTCCTTGAATGTACGTACTTTGGACACTATGAAGAGTATGTAAACACCTTCTTTTGAAAAACATTTTCCAATTACCTGAGTGCTCTTTGATTTCATGGAGGTAGATTTCTATTGTCTATAAACAAAAGTTCGGTATTTTCTTTAGTGAATCTTAGGAATTCTTTCCCCTTCTTTCAAGACAAATGATGAAGAGGAAAGAAAACTAGGTAACTGCTGATTGGCTAGTGGAAAGTTACACTGATAGTTGTCTGTAGTCAGGAAAGTAAACTTAAATGATGCTGTTGGAGGGCTGAAGCTATACTAACCTTCCAAAGACTCAAATAAAACTTTGCTTCTTAATGTTCTTCCTGTGTAGTGTTATACTAAATGTAGGTTCATAATTCCAAGTCCACTCTATTGTAGCATGTCTTTCTTACCGCTTCCAGAAGGCGATCACACCAACTTACTGACAAAACAAACATCTGGAAAATGTGATGCAAATGTTCACTCTAGAGCTAATTTGTATTTCTCATTTTGTAAAATGCATGCTAAGTGAAAGTGATATGCCTAGTCTTCTATCGTGCTTTGCTAATGGAATAGATACTCTAAAAGGAATGTTACTGGGCCAAGGGCAACTTCTGAACTCTATACATCCAAGGAGAATAAGTTAATATTCAGTCCATTCTTTTTAAACTGATCTGTATATTTGTCTTTCTGCAGTCCCTAAACCTCCAGAGATAGATCTAGCAGCATGTCTAGTTGCTGACAACTGCATAACAGTATCGTGGAAAATGCCTGAAGAAGACAGCAGAATTGATCATTTTGTACTGGAGTATAGGAAAACCAACTTTGATGGGCTTCCTCGAGTAAAAGATGAACAGCGTTGGGAACTGATAGACTATATTAAAGCTACTGAATATACATTATCAGGTAAAGGGTTTTTTTATACTTCAAAACCAAGAATATTGGTATAACTCTCTATGCTTGGAAGTTTTGCAAAATACTCATTTTCCTGTATGTAATGAAGCTTCTATTGTTTCACGTTAGTCTTGGGTGCTTCGTACAGTAATGGCTCTGCCTTTTATTTTGACTTTGAAGTTTTATAAAAAATCGTGTTAAATGAAGTTCACACTGATATTTAAGCTTGTTTTTTGCAGATTGAGATAAATGGAAGACAGCTACATAGAATAGATCTTAGTCTTGTCAAAACTGTCAGTAATTAATATCAATTCAAGTTTCTAAACATTCACTTTTTAGGTCTGAAATTTGATACGAAATACATCAACATTAGAGTACAAGCTTGCAACAAAGCTGTGGCAGGGGAGTACTCTGATCCTGTGACTCTGGAAACCAAAGGTAAAATTTGAAAGACTCTAACCTTAGATGTAGTGAAAACCCTGTGCTTACTGTTCTGCCTTCATATATGAACTTGTATGTTAAGTCTGCTTCTGCATGAGCACTGCTGAAATGTGTCCTAAGTGAAAAGGAAAACAACCATTTCTTTAAAGGATTAAGAACCTTATTGGCACAAATCTGACCTTCTAGCATTCAGGCACTAAAAATGAGGTAGTGATGTAACTTTTCCAGCAGGGTTTGACATTGATTGTTTTGATCTGTGGATTGACAATATTATGTGCCACTACATCATGCCAACATATGGCAAGAGAAGGTGAACCTTGTGGCTGAGCATCAGTAGGACTCTTACGGCATCTAAACTGTTGGTGTAGTTGGCTGGTGATTGGTACTTGGGATGTGACAGGTAATAGCTTTCTGTAAATAAAAGGTGCTGGAAAGGATTTTTTTGACTTTGTACCTGTAAAGTCTAATCACTGTCAATATTTAAAAAAAAATAGGCAGCTCCAAATTGCTGAAGTTCTTAAGTCATTGTGTTAGTAATCAATTGGTCTGAGGATGGTGGCTTCCTAACATCATTTTGTAATTAAACTAGAAGAAAAATTTCTTGGAAGTGGTGTTTTGTGACAGAACACATGTTTTAACTACTATGGTGGAGACAATGATCCTGAGGCTTTAACTATAGCCAAGTGTGTAGTGTAAAGGGCAAAACGACTGATATGAACTGGATAATTAAAATATAAATTGTGTTACTTGTGAATGTTACTTTATGAAAACAAAGCTATATGCAATTTGAATGAGCTGATGGGCATTTTGGTAACTTTTCTAAAACAGTTTTAATACTCCTAAGCAACAGTCATTGTCAGATATATAGTATCCATTTAATAGCCACTTACATTCCTTACTCCAGTACCAGAAAAATAATTCTGATTTTGATTGTTTGGGCAGTTATTGTGCTTCCCATATTATTTTTGTTATTTCTGTGTGAACGTTTAGTTTACTTTCTTTAATAATCAGCCCATAGAAACTCAGCATCCTTGTCCATGTGCTTACATTATTGTTTTTTAAACTTGTGTACTGTTGAGGTCTAAACTCTTAAAAATCTCAAGTATACTTTCTTTCAGAATAAGACTATAATATCTGATGGTATTAGGACACTTACAGAATACTCTGTAAATACAACACACTAAGTTCCCTAAAGATGTTTACTAGTTTTGTTTTCTTGGATGAAGGACTTGGCTGCAATAAATACCAAGTCTCTTCTAGTTGCATGTACCCTCTATTGTTCTTGTATCTGCAGTTGACTTCACAGTTCAACTCTGCCTGTATGTGATACCCTATCAATTTAGTATTCTCCAAGTTTGCAATCCTTATTAATCATAAACACCTTGTTGGAGAATCAGTGCTGCAGTGTTGAAAATAAGCGTACGCTTTTAAATCATGTGTGATTGTAAGAATCTAGGGAGTAGGCTGTAACTAGCAGAAGGCACTAGCTGAATTTAATTGCTGATACTGCAGCATTATAAAGATGAAAAAACTCACCTTCAGTGCATAGGCTACACCAAAGTAGGTAGTTTGGCTTTATTTAAAGGGTTCCTTACCGTGGTTACAAACATCAGACTAAAAAGTTGATGCCTCTATTAAGTCGAATAGTGCTCTGCTACAATTCTACCACAGCTTCTATCATTTTCTATAAATAGCCACTGTTGGGAGAGAGCATTATACCATTTCACTGTTTTGCATTTTGTCTTGACCAGCATTTGTGTTCAGTTTGGACAGTACTTCATCTCATCTGAACTTGAAAGTTGAAGATACCTATGTTGAATGGGATCCTACTGGAGGCAAAGGCCAAGAAAAAATAAAAGGGAAGGAAAATAAAATCAGGTAAGAGCTGTTTTGCATATATTTGTGTTGTCTGGGATGTCTTGTCTGGCAGTTAAGGGAAGAAGGCGGGGGGAATTAAAGCACTTGAGGACAGTGGGACACCAAAGGAATTTTCATTCAGAAATCTCTCGAAGAAATTTTAATTTTTTTATTTCCCTTCCCCTGTCACACAGATGTGTAGGCTATTTATGGATGCTATTAGAAATGTGTCTTAATCATTAAACAGGATTTAGTTCTTTTTAAAATACATTTGTTAGGGTATCATTCAAGGCACTGGAATAACTTGTAGATGTGGTGAGTTGACCTTGAGTAGCCACCAGGTGCCCACCAAGCTGCTCTTTCCCTCTTCAACTGGACAGTGAGAGAGGAGAATATGACAAAAGGCTTTGTGGGTCTGAGACAAGGACAGGGAGATCATTCTGCAATTACTGTCACAGGCAAAACAGACTTGACTTGGGGAAATTTAAATTAACTTACTACCAATCAAAAGTCAGAGTAGGATAATAAGAAATAAGAACAAATCTTGAAATACCTTGCCCTCACCCCTCCCTTCTTCCCAGGCTCCACTTCACTCCTGAATTCTCTGCCTCCTCCCTGCAAGCAGCACAGGGGCACAGGTAATGGGGGTCATGGTGAGTTCATCATGTGTTGTCTCTGCTGCTCCTTCTTCCTCACACTCTTCCCCTGTTCCAGCATGGAGTCTCACCCAAGGGAGACAGTCCTTCACAAACTGTTCCAATGTGGGCCCTTCCCACAGGCTGCAGTCCTTCAGAAACTGCTCCAGTGTGGGTCCTTTTCACAGGGTGCATCCTTCAGGAATGGATTGCTACAGTGTGGGTCCCACATAGGGCGACAGGTCCTGCCAGCAAACCTGCTCCAATATGGCCTATCCATGGGCTACAGCTTCCTTCAGGGCACATCCACCTGCCCTGATGTGAGGCCTTCCACAGGATGCAGGTTAGCTCTACTCCTGTCTCCCAGCTGCTCTTGCACAGCAGTTTTTACTCTTTCTTAAATATGTTATCACAGTGGCACTACCACTGTCACTGATTCAGCTTTGGCCAGTGGTGGGTCCATTTTGGAGCCAGCTGGCATTGGCTCCGTCTGATGTGGGGGCAGCTTCTGGCATCTTCTTACAGAAGCTACCCCTGCAGTGCCCCTGCTACCAAAACCTTGCCACGCAAACCCAATACAGTAGATAAGGTAAATGTCAGTAAGCAACTGATGTAATTCTGTATTTAGTGGTGTTGCAGGTCAGTACTGGTGAATAGAAAGCTTTTCTACTATAAAAAATAAGGAAAGAGCTGGCTGCTTTGTCCTTTTGAAAAAGCATAAGGTTAAATAAAACTGGTAATATAGCTAAGTGGTGGTTGAATTCATCTCATAACCCACATTGGTGAGGTAGAGGTACCAATGAAACAAACCTGATAGAAAAAGATAATGGAGAGTGGAACATAACTCTTGTAAAAGTGGCAGCACTAAACATGTTTACCAACTATTTTCATCTAGGAAAAGTACTTAAGTAACTTCAACAGAATTCTTAGTAGATTATTGAGTGTTGGGCACTTAGATGTGTGGTATTCAGAATCACTGAATATGGTTTGAAGAACATCACTAGATCAGTCTACTCGGGCTGAGCCTTGAATATATCCAAGGATGAAGAGTGTGTTAACTTGCTTAGGCCTCTATTCCCAGGCCGCTTTCATGGGAGGGGAGGAGTATCCTGATGTCTGACTGGAATTTCCTGTGGTGCAATGAGTACCAGGTGCCTCCCAGCTATCAGAGTGCACCCCTCTGAGAAAAGCCTGACTCAGTCTTCTCTGTACCTTCCTGTTATGTCATTCAAGACAGTAATTACCTCTTGCCTTCCTGAGGCTGAGCAAACCCAATTGTCTTCCTGTGTTCCAGTCCCTTAATTGTGTTGTTGGCCCTCCACTGGACTTGCTCTAGTATGTCACTGTATAGTCCTGAGGATCCCAGATCTGGACACAAGTCTTCAGGCTCAGTCTGACAAGTGCCAAACTGAGAGGAAGAGTCACTTGCCTTGGCCTCCTGGTTGCTGTCTTGCTGCTACAGGCAAGGATGTGGTTGGCCACCTCTGCTACAAGGGCACAGTGCAGTGTGTTGCCCACTGTTGTTGTCCACCTGTTGTCGGCTCTGGTTGTCCACCAAGACTCCCAACTGCATTTCTGCAGAATTGCTCTTCCCTCAGTTGTCCCCCAGCCTGTCTTGTTGTGTGGGATTCTCTCGTCTGGAAAATACTATCCGTAGCTGTGAGCCTGGTGTTCAACTGGTTCTGTACACGGTTGTTATGACCCACTACCCAGTCTTTTGAGGTGGGAATGGGTCAAAAGCCTTGCTAAAGTCAAGGTGTGAACAGTGTCCATTGCTCTTGCCTTGTCCACAGAGCTGGCTACTTCTTCCTCAAAGGCAATTAATTGACTTTGAACATGTGCTTTTTGGTATAAAGAGCACTGCTTGAGATAATTTATGAACAAATCCCTTCCTTATAGGCATATACTGCCAGAAGCATGGTAGAATAAGTTTTAGTGGCATCTAAAAAATGGGGATGATTTACTATAGTAATAGAGGAGTTCTTTAATGACTACTTATTTCTGTTGACAGTGGCCAGAATCCTCTGCTGAAGAGCAATAGAAGGTGATAATATACCTCTTATTCCTAGGATCTAGCTCCTGGTTTTGTTGGGAGTCTATGCTACTTTCCTTTGCTTGACATAGTGAGAAATCTAATAGCCTTTATCAGTAACAGTACACATATGCTTTTAAAAATTATTTTGAAGTTTAATTTGGATTCATAGAGATTATGTATATATTTTCCAGTGACCAGAAAGCAATATACCTGGAAGGATGAGTCCTAGTGTGTGGGACACCTGATTTGCGATAATTGGAAGAGCATTATGTATTCTGGTGTTGATACAAAGATCGCTGTTACTTACAGATATATTGATGCTTACTTAATCTTCTGGCACATGATGGCACACTGAATTTTTTACAAATGCAGAAAAGAGCTCCTTTCTAAGAACTTCAGTTGTTTTAGTTCTTATTTTTGAATCTGAAAACCTTTTTGCCTCCAAACTTGTGCTATAGCTGTTACTAGACATCAGAGGAAAAGAAGTAAGTGTTTTTACACTTACAAAGAGGATAAAGTTTAGCCTGATGGCATGTGTAAAGAGCTTCCTGGCAATTCTACTTGTGGAACTAATTGTTCAAATGAGAACCTCTTTTTTGATATGTAAAGGCAGCTAAAATACTCTCCTATTCCTTGTGCAATTGTGGTTTTTAGTGTAAATTTTTTTCATGATTTTTCTAGTAGTACTCCAGTTTGAGAAATTACTTCTCCTGTTCTTGCTTTCTTGCTCTTTTTCACTGGTTTAGAAGTTGTGGGACCAAAACAAATGCCCAGGTTCCTAGTTTCTTATACGTTCTACTCCTCTGTATTCATCCATCAGGTGGGTATATCTTTGGCTGAAGATCAGCAGTAAAAAAAAGTTTGTGTAGGCAAAACAAGCTCTTGAAGCTGTGCAGTGTCAGTAATTCTACTACACAAATTGTATCAATTTCTGCTAAACTAAGTTTTAAAACTGGCTTGGAGATATCATTACTTGCTCAACAAACTCTGGGTGTCTTATACCTTGGACTCTCTTTGTGGTTGTCAGTAAAGAACTTCCCTAGTTCTGGCCTTTGCTTTGGTAGAAGGACATGGTCACATGTTCAACTTTGAATCTCAGGCTGACCTTTTCTAGCAAGAGATTTGGCTGAGCTTTGATTCTTGCAGGAGGCTTTTGTTCCCTGTTAAGAGTATCCGCAATATTGTCTGCATTAGAGGGAAAATTTGAAACTAGCTCCATAGTTGGTGGAAAGAGTTGCAGTATAATTGTTTTAAACATCCAATGTGAAGCTTTCAAAGGTTGGAAAGACATGATGGCAATAAAATGCGTAATGATCTATAACATTTATTAGAGTAGAAAAAAAGCCTCTGGATAACTTCTGATATCCCTCCTTGACCTTTCTTCTCCAAAAGAGAATACATATTGCTTGGAATATTTTTTATTTGCTGAAATGGGTAAGAAAACTGAGACTAACTGCAGTGCTGTAGGCTACAATCCTAATCATAAGATGAGAATATCTGGTCACTGAATAGTGGAAGAAATGCATCAGTTACTATACTAGCTAATGAAGACTGTGTTGTATGGGAAAATGGGAACCAAACTGACTATCTGCTATGAAATTTCCTGCCTTTTCCTATTGGAAGGGAGAATTAAGCACTGAGAAAAAAAGAAAACCAAACAAACCCCATTTTTTTCAAACTTTTATGCCAAATATTTAATGTCATTATCTGAACTGGTAAAGGCTGTTAAGATTTTGAGTGGACAAAGCACGTGCAGTGGCCATTTACAGAAGACTTGAACAAAATGAGTAGTATTGAGAACCTTTTAATGTCTCCCTAACTTTGAGAAAATACTAGCAAAGCACTTGCATATTTTTCTTCTGATGATTCTCTAAATGGCCACATTGCTTTCTGTGTAACTCACTTATACTGAATCTAATAGAAAATTTCAGCAGCTTTTCTTGGCACTGTGAGTGAATCATCTCTGATACACTTGAAGCAGAATGGAATCTGCAAAGAGTGATGGTTCCCCCTGAAATTATGCTTTAATTCTTGGCTTTACCTTTTCTTTTTTTCATGCTATCACTTGTTGCTTTTTTCTTTGGTAAGTAAATTGTAGCTTCCTCCATGTTAACAAAATTCAAAAGCATTTGATGTGGTGCACCTGCACAACATATACTTACCTCCTTCACGTAACTCTTGCAAGCAATTTAGAAGCTCAGCTCTCTTCTGAACAGTACTGGCAAACTTATATGCTAAATGGTGATGCTAAAGTATACAACCTTTTCGTCACTGATTTCTTGTAGACTTCTGTGACTGGAATGAAACAGATTTAGTCATGAAGATGAACCAGAGATTCTAGCATGCTTATGTATGACAGCTTAATACAACTCAGCTTTTGATTCCCATGTGACTTTATTTTAATGGAGGTATTAGGCAGAAGGGACATTTTCTAACCCTTTATGAAATGGTGTTTGAGAACAGTTCCAGAAAGCTTGAAATTAGTGTTGACTGAATCGGAAAGGAAACAAGCTAAACTTCACTGTATTAGTAGACATTTAAGTAGCAATTAGCTTTACCAGCTGAAGGCAAAGTTGGAGAGAAAACTTTCTTTTGTGTGTGGTAACTCTTCTAAGGCTAATGTGTGATAGACTACAGAGGATGAGGATTTGAAAATTATTTCACATGTGTATTTCAGAGACTTATTTTGTACTTTTAAATTTTTTGGTCTATGAAATTAAACTGTAAACTGCATAGCTATTTCTGAGAAGTTAAAATTCTTTCCTACTGATTGCCTTTAAAATAATAACCAGATGTGATTCCATGGCTACTGAGGCTTAATATTCACTGTAATTTGCAAACAGCCTTCATTTTGTTTAATGGTTAAATTGCTAGGAATTATTTTTGAGGGCATAACTGAGGTAAAATAAAATGTTTGAAAACCTTATTAGGTGAAAATTATTCTTTTATGCAACTGATTGCTCATTAGAGTATTCTCCAGAGTGAAGTGTGTCTTCCATTTATTTTGCTGTTGCTTCCTGAGAATGCTTTTGAAAAGTATGATTAGAAAATCTAACACTTTCTTGATTGGGATTAGACTCTTAAATTTTGTAGTGACTCTTGAGGACTTGCTGTGTGCTTCTCAGCACAATGTATTGTGACACAATTTTCTTTTGTGTATTGTTTGATAGAGTTAATATAATCCGATAAAATCCCCACCCTTCAATATAATTTTGGTTTGATTTTTTTTTGAGAAGAGTTGTGGTGCATTAAACTCTAGAAGTCTCACTTCATCTTTTTTTTAATATAAATTATGTTTAAAGTTGACACTCTTGGGTGTTGTATCATCTTTAGTGTGTCTATTTTGAAATAAAATTATCAGAATTTTATTCCTTTAATTCTTCATTGGTGTTGTGGTTTAACCCCAGCCAGCAACTAAGCACTACACAGCTGCTCACTCACCCCCCCTGCCCCTGCCAAGTGGGATGGGGGAGAGAATTGGGGAAAAAAAAAAAAAAAAAAAAAAAAAGTAAACCTCATGGGTTGAGATAAGAACAGTTTAATAGAACAGGAAAGAAGAAACTAATAATGGTAATGATAACACTAATGAAATTACAATAATAATAATAAAAGGATTGGAATATACAAGTGATGCACAATGCAATTGCTCACCACCTGCCGACTGATGCCCAGTTAGTTCCTGAGTGGTGACCCCTCCACCCTCACTCCCCCCAGTTCATATACTGGACATGACATCACATGGTATGGAATACCCCTTTGGCCAGTCTGGGTCAGCTGCCCTGGCTGTGTCCCCTCCCAACTTCTTGTGCCCCTCCAGCCTTCTTGCTGGCTGGGCATGAGAAGCTGAAAAATCCTTGACTTCGGACTAAACACTACTTAGCAACAACTGAAAACATCAGTGTGTTACCAACATTCTTATACTGAACCCAAAACAGCACTGTACCAACTACTAGGAAGACAATTAACTCTATCCCAGCTGAAACCAGGACAATTGGGTTGTACTTTTTCCTGGGATTTCAGTCATTGCTTATAGAAGCCGTACATGTGCCAAAAACCCCTGCCTTTAACACAAGTGATGTTATTTTCCCATTCACCAATATTTAAAATCCAGTGAAAATTAGGCATTTTGGCATTACCAGTAGTGTATTCATACTTACCTCATTGTTGTAGCTGATCTACAAGATGTATTAGAAGTCTTATGTGGAAAACCAGAAAGATGAATTCTCCAAGGCTCTGTGTAGTACAGGCAAAACACTGTTTTATACAGGCATTTGTTCAAACCATGTGCCACGTATCTGCTTTTTTTCCTTTCTCAGCTGCCTCTGATTTTGTTTGCTACAATGTCTTGTATTTTTTCTGGCTGTCATATCTTCTGTCAGTTTTTGTGCATGCATACTGCTAGAGGTGTTAAGTGGCTGAAGTAGTGTGTCATTTCAGTAGCTTATGTATGTTTATAGCATCCTAATTGACTTGGGAAAACTTGTTTGAGCATACATTTCTGTAATTGTGTCCAAATCTTGAATGGTTCATTTCTTAGAAGTGGTGCACCATCTCCAAAGAGGACATCTATTAGTGCAAGATCCTCAGCGAGGGGCAGCAGAGATCATTTTACTGGTGAATCATACACAGTGTTGGGTAAGGTGAACTTTTAACGTCTGTTAGAGGTGTAATGCTGTGGAAAGGCAGATTGGGTAAGAATTTGAGGGAAAACTTGTGATTGTTCAAGGCTGGGTACTTGATGCTGTGCTGCACAGAGGTAGTTTTGCTACAGCAAGTGTCTTCAAGTCTGTTGAAGCTCTTTATTACAAAGCTCTTAGTCACTAACATTCACTGCTATTAAATGTGAATTGATGTTAAATGTATCTTGTCTTAATGAGTGTAAGTAAAAACTCTCACTGTTCTATTTTATATTTATATTCTGTTCTCTTGTACATGAAATTTTTTTGTTTAGATTTTTGTATTTCTAAGCCTTCACCTTAAAATAAAAGAGAAGACATCACTGGTGCCTATAAGGAAGCAAGCATTGTAAGGTACATTTAATTATAGCAACTAAATGTATTTTTTTTTGGTAGGAGACACTGCTATTGAAAGTGGACAGCATTACTGGGAGGTGAGAGCCCAGAAGGACTGCAAATCCTACAGCGTGGGAGTAACATACAGAAACATGGGGAAATTTGACCAGCTGGGAAAGACAAATTCAAGCTGGTGCATCCATATCAACAACTGGCTGCAAACCACACTTTCAGCAAAACATAACAATAAAACCAAAACTCTAGATATACCTGTTCCAGACAGAATAGGAGTATACTGCGACTTTGATGGAGGTAAATTACAATCGTAGGAGATTGAGCTAAAACTTAGTTAGCTATCTGTGTCAAGTTGAAGCAGTACAAGGCTGAAGTAGTACATTACTTCCAGATTGATACAATGTTTTGTGAAAAGGCCCAAAGCTGTTTGGGTAATACTGCTTGTAATGTCATATGACCTGGGTTCACCTATGTGACAGAGCTACTAACTGAGAATTTTTCAGTCATGTGGACTGTATTTATTGTGTTTTGGAAACCTTTCCCTGGAAGAGAATCAATTTTACAAAAAGTTACACAGCAATAACATTTAAACATGTATTTCAAATTGTTTTCTGCCTCTTTTAGGTCAGCTTGCATTTTATAACGCAAACTCAAAGGAGCTGTTGCACACCTTCAGAACAAAGTTTACCCAACCATTATTACCAGGCTTCATGGTCAGTATCTGTAAAATTTTGTTCAGTTTCTAGTACTGAATTTGGTTTACTGAAGACGTAATTGTTTTTTGAAGGAAGAAACTGGGAGCACTGTTTTTGGCTAACAATTTAGGAAGATGTTTAATTGTTTTCTTTTTGATTTCATATGCGCTTAACTCCAATAGGAGAAGTCTGCACCTGGATGTCTCAGCTATGTAAATAAAAGTCATTACATTTTTATAGGGTAAATTAATAGCACATTCCTGTAGCTGATGAGCCTGCTACAATAATTGACCTGAACTGATGCAGATAGGAGCCCAGGATGCTGCAAACTGTCAGAGCAGGTGTCATGAGACAGAACAACAGCAGATGCTTCCCTCTGAGATGCAAGACTCTACGTTTCAAATCTTTAGAAGTTCAGTGGGATTTTCTTGTCAGTCATTTCGCTGGTCTGCATAACTTTTTTGTGGCTCTATGCTAATCAGTGAAAACTTGCTGCAATTCTAAAGACTCAAACCTTGCAAAAAAATGCATAGGAAAAGGACAGGGTATAGGTCTGGGAAAACTTAGGAATCTGGAGGAGGCTAGAATGCTAGTTTGTAGGACCAACTCAGTTGCCTAGGCACTGATCTCTAGCCTCTTGTAATTCAGCCCATAGAAAGCACAGCATGACAATTTTAAAGTATAATTATGCCAATTAATACAGTTGATTCTTCTTTTGGGCGTGGAGGAGGAATGGAAAAGTAGTAACTTGCCCAGGCAGCCTTATATCTAGCATTTCCAAACACCTGATTTTTCACTTGTATCAGACAGAATTCCTTTCACAATTTCTGCTGTTGGCTAGATGTACTGACAATAGGAGTCTAGATTGTTATAGCTATTTATTTGGAGGTGACTAAGCAAGTTGCCTTACTGATACTTTTCAACATACGGGGAACAGAAACAGCTTCAGAACTGTTGGGATACATGTTAGTCATCCCAGTCAGCATTGCTAAGGCTGACTCATTAAGTCAGTTCTTAAGGCATCCAAGGAAACATTTGCATACCACACTTCAGCCTATTAGTCTGCATCTCATACAGCCCCTAGTACTTAGTGATAGCAGCCTTGCAGACACTGCTTGGGTTAGCCTGAACAGTTAAAATAAAAATGACAAGCTCCTTAATTACGGCTCTCAAATTTATTCCTAAATGTGGAGATACATTCCTTCCTGTAACTCAGTTGTAGAATAGAGGTCACTGGCACCTGTGCCCTTGAAGCTTCTCAAAACATAATTTTTTTGCACTATGTTACATAATTTTGCCGTATCATACTAAAACTAAGCACTGCTTTCAGACCCTGGAACATAGTGTGACTATTGCTTTTCATTGTCATTCTAAGTACTTGCTGCTAGCACATCAGTCTTCGAAGAAGTTTTCCTATTAGGAGCAAGTATTGTAGCATTAGATCTTAGACTTTGGTTATAAACTTAGTCATAAAGCATAGTATGTGAAGTATCTTAGACTTTATGGTCTTAAAAATTAGCTTCTGTGTGATTAGAATTTTTTACAGGGTACTGTGACTAGAGAGCAAGAGAGAAGACATGCAGCTGCAGGATAAGTTTTGTGTTCCATTGTGGAACGGGAGAAGAGAGATGTAGATGCTTCATGATGGTCAGAATATCGATATTTTTTTTTCTTTTTTCTTTTTTTCTCCCTTAGATCTGGTGTGGTGGGCTTACAGTGAGTACTGGATTGCAGGTGCCAAGTGCTGTGAAAACACTCCAGAAAAGTGAAAATGGATTGAGTGGTTCAACAAGCAGCCTAAACAATATTGCCTAGTAATGTCTATTAAACACTTCTATTGCTGAATGGTTTTTTTTCTGTGCAGCTGCTACTCACAGAAGCTTGTGAGCATTGGATTAAACTGGGTTTTCTATCTATTGCTGTTTAAGGCCTTGGGTGCTGATAGTGCAAAGGTTTGGGTCTGAAGTATTGGGAACCTACTGTGAATCCAGACAGAAATGTCAGACAGAAAACTGAACTGTTGCCTATTTGAAAAACAAATGGAGAAATCAAGACCTGTAACTATGTACTTTTCTAATACTGTATTTAAGCATTTTGTTATGGACTGGAATATTACTTTTGTTATGAATGTTATTTTTCTATGAAGAATATGACATACCATTTTCTTAGCTCTCCTAACATGAATTACTTGATGAGAATATATTTTATTATTACTGGGCTTCCCATTAGAACTTGTGATATCAAACATGCATTTCAAAAGAACATTAATTTGCTATCCTAGCCTAGCAAAACATCACAGCAGTATGATTTCAAAAGAATATTATAAGAAATTGTAGGCTTGATATGAAGAAACAGTAAGAGCAGTCTGTGATATCCCCCCCCCCCCCAAACTACAAAATCCTCCTATTTTCCATGAGTAACTCATTTAAATATCATATATTTAGAGTTTGGCTCCTGTTTATCACAATTACAGAAAATGTAAAAATATAAAGGTATTTAAAAACATTCTTATGTCCTCAGTGAAGATGCATTATGATAGCCAGCCATTGAGCTAGGAAGTATTTCAGGTAAGAGGTCCAGAACCAAAAATCCAGAGCTTTTTAAAAACTACAGCATGGTACTGCTCTCTCAGAAGCTTTTAATTTTGGGTCATCTCTTGGCTTTCCAGTTTTGTGACATTATTCTAATTGGATTTGGATAATCAGCAATTCACACTGTTCATCAGATGCGAATGATGAATTGAATCTTTGTCTGCCGATAGCAAAGCTGTAATGCAGCTGAGGCTGGGATCGAGGGTGTGAGAGTTTCAGTTTAAATGCATCTCTCCAGAGAAGATGATGTGTGGGGAGGTGCTATTGCTAAAACACCTTTCAACTTTTTCTCAAGCCAGCTTCAAGGCTGGCTAAGACTTCTCAAACAGCTGTGTCAATATCAAACTGGCTTTGAGCAGAAGCAGCACTAAATTCCTGGTGATGGGGCAGTACCCTCTGATCCCAGGCACACATTTTTGCTACCTGTTTTGACTAGCCTAGTAAGGATTCCTGGAACATTCTGGATAACCAGAGAAGTCCAAAAATTGCATGATTTCTTTATCTGGCAGAAATGTAGCTGATATATATAGGATCCCACTCTTAACTTGCTAGCTTGTACCATATGCCATATATATGCGGATATGAGACTAGCTTTCAGAGGATCATATTCTAAAGGATCTCTTTATAGCCTCCAGCTTAACACCTTCCCCCTTTTTTAAGGGCAAGGAAAAAGTGGAAAGTGAGCAAATGCTTTGCCAGCTAACATGATCTGCTTCTGGATCTGCGGTTATACATTTTAGTTCACAAAGGAAGTGGAATGTTGAGGCTGGGAGTTCCATCATCTCAACTCATAGTTGGAAGCTTAGTAACAATAGTCAAATGATTCATAATAGTAGGAGAGCTAAAAAAAAATCATGTTATATTCTTCATGGAGGATCTCAACTTTTCAATGAGAATTACTTGTGTATTATAGACTGTTTAAATCTGCTTTCTTCCCTCTAACCAAGTCCAGGAGCCTAGAAATAATGTTTAGATACACACTTAAATCAACTGTTTCCGAACTGAAGATTTTTTCCTATTATCACCTGAAAAATTTTTCAAATTCATGGTGACAGGGTCCATAATGAATTGGCTCCTTTCCTACAGGGCCAAAGTACTTTTTCTTCTGTCTATCTTCTAGTCCATAAAGACACAACCATCTAATCATGTTAAATCTTGTTAGTATCAATGTGTCCTTTGTGTCCATCAAGATATCTCAAGAGAACGAGAAATCCCCTGAAACAACTCATAATTAAGTGGTTATGATGTTCAGCAGAAAACTTAAATTTTCTTCTTACTTTCTAGAGCAGGTATTAAAATTTTTGTTTCTATTGAGAAATCATGAACTTGACAGGACGGTTGAGCCCTTAATGTTCATTTTATATCTGGAACTTGAGTGTCTCTAAATATTTGCATTGTGAACAAAGTTAGCTGTAACCTCTTTTGCAGGGGGAAGTGCAAAGCAAATCCAAGTTTAACTGTACCTTCCTCTGCCAGTTTAGTGTTTTGAAACTTGGGTCTTGAAACAAAGATACTGGAAGGTGACGTGGTTCTTAAATGAGCAGTGTCTGAATCTGTTTCATACATTACCTACAGATGTTGTGATTACCCAAATAGTCTGTGTGGTAATCTTAAGTATTTCTTACTCATTTATTTCCTTTTTACTGCAATGAACACCTGTCTGGGACTTCTAGGGGCTCAGCTGCTGTGAATTCAGTGGTATGTGAGGGAGTGAGACTTGCATGCTTGGACCCTGGTGGTGATCAGAGAGAGGAAAGTTAAGATGGATGCTTCTTGTTTTGAGACTTGTTCTATTGAATGACTGTGGTAAACAGACATCTAAATAGACTAGTACCTGTTTGTGCTGCCCAGTCAACAGCTTGATCTTGGGTGTTCAGCTACAGTTCCTATTTAAATTTCCCTTTTTAGAAAGAAAGGGAATGTTTACAGTAAGTTAATGTGTAGTGAGAAAGAACCATGAGTAATCTCAAACCCTACATAAGAGCATTTAAATGACAAAGTTTTTTTAGCAAGATGTAGTGCAGCCTTTTGATATGCACAATGTAAAAATGTAATTTTTCTTTAACAGTTAGAAGAAAGCTTGAAGTATTTCATACTGTGACTTGTGACTTGCAAGTTTTAGTTTAACTGATGTCCTAGTTGAACTTAACACGTGACATTTTACCCTTAAAGGATGAATTTGTTCTATAATAGTTTGCACAGGTGTCAAATTTTTGCTGCTAACAGCTAGTCCAATTGTTTTTAGTAAATGGGGATATGAATAATTGCCTTAAGCACTTTAGATTATTTTTTTCAGACTTTTCTTTTTTCTGAGCTAGTATCTGTCCAGTACCAATATATTGGTGATACTTTGTTGCAATTGGTGCACTGTTTGTACCTGCAGCTAGAGAGGGATGCCTGCAGCCTGTGAAATTACTTTTTCCTCGGGGAATCGGCTTCAGGGATTGGAAGGGTTGTTCTTTGGCAATGGGTTAGACCTTTTGAAAGTCGGTAGTTGTGCCCTGCAGTTAATGCCAAGTATAACATGCCAGGTGACTTTAATACTGCCCGAGCCTCTCTGCTCTGGAGCTGATGCTGTTTGGTGGCTAGACGGGAGGTTTTTTTCTGTACAACCAAAATGAGATTTTTTTTTTAAATAAAAATTTGAATACTTATGACTGGTGGTCTTTCAGAGTTAAAATACCTTCAGAATAACTTGTGAGGAACTGAAGGTTTCCCTTGAGTTCTTAATACATCAGAAAACTGTAACTTTCATTGCTTCTTTGGAAAGCTGTACAAACTGCAGCAAGGGCTGTTAATTTCAGAAAGTGTCTAGGTGATGGGTGCTTCTCCAGATACCAGATATGGATGGCAGAGGGTGACAGGTTTATTTCTTTGGCCATCCACTAAGTGGGAGAAGTAGAGGCTAACGTCCAGATCCTGTTTCCTGCCCCCTTGTGCTCTCCCACGTTTCACATTAAGACCGGGGCAACTAACCGCTTCCCTGAGGAGGAACATCTGACGTAGCAGTCAGTATCTCAGTCTGCAAAGGATCACAGGTAATGACGTGATGCATGGTCTAACAGACCACGGCAGCCAGTTCTGTTGGTCAGTGCTCGTCTGCCTCACCTGAGCCCGAAGGGTCTGAACGCCCCGTTGGAGGGGGCAGCTTGGATGTGGTTTTCTTCCCTCGCCCCTGGGCACTGGGCCGAGCAGGGGTGACCCTCCGTCGCCTGCTGCTTCCGTCGTCCTGCCGCGCCTCCCGCTGAGCGGCCGGTGCGGGGTTTAAGCAGCCGTTAACCTCGGCCGTACCTCGGGTCTTCTCTGTCAGCGCTGCGGCCCCGGCCCCGGCCCCTGCGGAGAGCACCCCGCGGGAGGGGGGAGGCCGCTCGCTGAGCGGCAGGGGTGCCTTCGAGCCCGCGGGCCACTCTGATGTCTCCGACTTGTGTGCGATGCGAGCTTTTTGTATTAATACAGACGTTTGAAATCTGACGTGCCGAAGTTTTCCTCGTTTTCTCTGCTTCCGCGGCGGGGTTCGGCCGGCGGGGTCGGGTCTCCCGCTGGGGCGGGGCCCAGAGACCGTCTGCTGCCGGGGGGGGGGTGGCACCACTCCAGCGCCGGGGCGGGCTCCGCCGCCGCCGCGCATGCGCGCAGGGCGGCGGGCGGTGCTTCCCAGCGGGGGGTCGGGCGGCGGGGCCGGCGGCGGGCTGCGGTGCCCCGGCGCCGGGGCCGGGGCCGGGGTGGGGTGGGGTGGGGTGGGGTGTGTGTGTGAGAGCGGGCCGGGGGCCGGGCTAGGCGCGGCTGTGCGGTGCGGTGCGGTGCGAGTGGCGGGCCCCGGGGGCCCCGGAGCTGAGCCCCCCCGCCGCGGGTCCTCCCAGCGCCCGTGGGCCGCCGCGGCGCCCGGCTCGGGCCTGCGGGCTGCAGCCGGCGGGCTGGCGGCGCGGCCTAGGCCGGCGCCCCGTGTTGCTCTGCCGGCGCGGAGGGAGGAGCTGGGAAACCGGAGAAGATGAGCGACGCCGCTCTGCTTCCAGGCGGTGATCGGGAGCGCCCCGAAGACTAATGCAGAAAATCAATAAGAACGCGGTCCTGGCGCTCCTTTCTCTGACCAGCCTGGTTTTCCTCCTCTTCCAGCTGTACTATTACAAGTTCTACCTGTCGCAGAAGGTGAGAGCGTGCTGTCCCGCGCAGGCTTGCTTTTGTGGAATAACCCAGTGTAACGCCTGCTCTCTTCAGAGGCCTTCAGGAGCATCGACACCACCCCCCAGCTCCTCTCACACGGCTGGCAATTCCTATAGTATTGACACGAAGTTGTCAATACTAGGATGACCAAGGAAGTTTCTGGTGGCAGTGGTACCGTCGGATTTCAGTTGTCATCCTGACGTTCAAGCCATTACGTCAGCCAGAGACATCCCATTAATTCTAAAATAGGATGCTGTTTGGTGTTCTCAGCTGCAGGTTTGAGCTACCGAGGCTTTTAATCTTCACAAGCCTTCCTACTCTTGCTGTCTAGTGACTTACTGAAAGTGAAGCCAAACCAAGCGCTATCTTAGGGCTTTTCTGACGAAACGAGCAAGGCAGCATTTGTTGGTCGCAGGTTTTTCAACAGTAGTGTTTTTAAAAGAAAACCCGTTTTTTTCTGCAGTTGTCTTTGTGATTCAGTGTTCTTAATTTTCTAGGTATTATAGTCTAAATCCTGATTTTATACCACCCGTGGAATGTTTAGCTGAGTGTGATTTTCTATTACAGAAAAAGAGGTGAATCTCACTATAAATTAAATACTCTGGTTTTTTTCATAGTTTACAGTTGCAACGCAGATTCAACAAAGGAAGTCAGTTTATTTTTGCAGAAGAACCACATGGGCATCATGTTGCCTGAGTTTGTTTTCTTTTGGTGAAAACATTCTTAATAAATCCAGGCAGTCTTAGTGCTAGGTGGTACCATAACCTTTGACCTCTTTCTTGTAGTTTCTGATGGTAAACAACAAGGCCATGAATGAGAAGTTCTTCACACTTTTGAAAAGCTAAAAGCTGAGCCACTAACCGCCTTGGATTTATCATATGAATATATACTCTCTTTCAAATTTAATTCTATAGAATTACATATGGAAAGACTGAGGCATAGTCCTGCTGTCTTTCCACCAGTGGTATTTGCCTAACAGTGTTTGTGTTTGTCATTTTCCTATTTTACATTTACTGACATATTGACTTAGAAACATGAGACCTGATCATGCTATCCTTGCGTGTCTGGAAGTCCCCAAGGCTTGCGTTGTCCTTCTAAACACACTAAGCCTGAGCAGTTGTTTATGATTTCACATTCAGTACTGTAGTTGGGTGACCAGAGGGATAACCACTGCCATAATTATGAAGTGCTAACTGGATAAATGCCCCCGAATGTCCTGTTAAGAAATCCTAAGCAGAGATTCAACTGAAACTTACTTTTTTTTTCTCTTTTCTTTCTCCCTCCCCCTCCCCTTCTTTGGTTTTGATAGAATGGAGCAGTTTTTTCCAAAGTCAGAGGAAGCCAGTCAGGCCAAGACAGCACTAGATGGGTATGTACAACGTCATTGGTTTGTACAGTGCTTCTGCAAGTCTCAGAGAACTCACACGGAATTGCAAACTTAGGGTCCAGTACTCTTTCCTCTTCACTGGGGATTTTCTAGTATTAAGGACTAAGAGATAGTTTTATCACTGAGCAAAGTTATGAAGTATTTCAAAACTTCAGTTTAAAATGGAATTGAGAAAAAGTTACAGCTTAGCAGCTTTTGCCTGTGCGGTCTTTAGGACTGTTGTTAATGCTTTAAGAAGCAAAACTTGTTCTTTCTGATACGGAAGTTTTGATCCAGGCTTTTGTGTTCTTTCAGACTGAGTATTGAAAAGATTGCTTTGTTTGACCATGCAGCTTGTTTGATGGTCAGTAGCATGGTAAAAGATTGGCTGCAAGCCTTAGGTCACAGAATACCCCTTTGCTTGCTCCAGTTGTTTAACCTGCTGCTCAGTGTTTTGTGTTACTTGCATATGCTGGGTCATAAAGCTCTTCACGAGCGGGAAAATGTTACATTTCAGCATTCACTGGTTGCTGTATTCCAGTGTTAAGGAGCAGTGTTAGGAGTGCCATTAGATACTTGAAATGGGATATTTTTTGTTGTGTCTTGCTTAAGGTTTGCAGGATTGAATGCAACCAAAACATCATGTTGGCCTCAGGGAACCAGAAGCTCAATTATGATATTTGTAGTTAGCATTTGTTTGGAAACACTTTTACAGAAGTCTTTTGTTAACAGATCTCCCAGAGGAAAAACAGCACAGATGGTTAAAGAGAATGATGCGCTGGGAGCTGGCTGCCTTTCGCTTTGGATGCAATATGATAATGTTGCTAATTAGCAAAATAGCTGTTTAAATGCCTTATTTCTGCTGAGCAAGAGAGGTATGAGGTGGTCTGTTAAGAGCTGTTCTTGGGAATAATCCAAACCAACCTCTCTGTGGACTGCTTGCTTGTGCCAGGAATGGCTCACTATTCTTGGAGGTGGCACCCCTTGGGACTACCTACTAGGTGTCAGGTGACATGGTCACAGTGGGCTTCCAATCTGCCAGTGTGTGGACAGAGTTCTCATTAAGCTTTAACTTGATCTTATGAGATCATTAGTAGTGAAGCAGAATGCTCCACAGTCCTGTCAGGGACCTGTTGCACTCCAGGCTTTCTTCAGGGTCTCTGCATGATGAGTCCAAAATACTCTATTTGAATGCATTTCTCTTAGCTGCTTGACATCATTGCCATCTCTTTCTACCAATTATTTAAGTTTCAACTAAAAGCATCTGTTTCCATGCAGAAGTGATGGCGGGGGGGGGGGGAAGTAGATATTTTTTGCACGGATTTGCTTCCTGTTCATCAGTCTGATCTGCTAGTTTTAGTTACAGAAATAATGCTAGCACATCACTTACCTTTCAGCTCCATATAGCTGAAATCACTAGGAGGGTGGCCTTTCTTCTGCCTGAACAGCACATGTAGTGCTGCTGCCTAAATTCTCTTTATTGATCCACATTCTGTCCTCACAGTTTTACATCTCTCTGAAGCCAAAGGCCCGTGCCAGAACTGGAGGTTGGCCTGTGGAGTCTGATTGAACAGACTCTAGCAGCTGGACAGGAGGAAGGTTAGAGCTTCAGTTAGAAAGTCAGGGTCAGCTTGCTGGGCAGGTAGCTTGGGCAGCAGGCCGTTGTTTTCCTTTATCACACCTCTTATAGAAACCTCGATATGTAACAGACATAAAGCCTGACAGTGTTGTTATAAGCAAATATTGTTTTCTGATTACAATGGTGCTTTAAGTCATTAAATTTAATTGTTACAGTTAAATACATCAGCTACATTTTTAATAGCAGGATGGCTATGATTGCTGTAAATCTTCTGTGCACCATGGACATTTAAGTGTACTTAATTAAAATCTCCACTGAGTCAAGTTAATAAATCCTCTTATCAGGCACAGGACCTTCTTGCTACAGCTATTAACCCCTTATACAGCATTGTCATGGTTGAGTGCCCTGCGTACACTAGTATCCAAAGAGTGGATAGCACTCAATTCTTACATTCTCACTGAATCACCCTTCATACACAGCCAGCATCATCCTGAGGTTTGGGGATACTGTGTGGGAGTGGGTCAAAAGCCTCGCTAAAGTCAAAGTGTGAACAGTGTCCCTTGCTCTTGCCTTGCCCACAGGCTTCTTCAAAGGCAGTCGGTGTGATTAGGTGCAGTTTGCCTTTGGCTGGCTTTCGCAGTCACATCCTTGTCCTTCATGTGCTTGGATGTGACTTTCCAGGGGCTTTTGCTCCAGAAACTTCCTGGGGACTGAGATGAAGGTGACCAGAGTTCCCCAGATCCTCCTTTTTGAACATGGCGTGAGATTTGCCTTTTCTCAGATGTGAGGAACAGCTCCTGACCACCGTGGCCTTTCAAGATGTTGTAGAGCAGCCTTGGAATGACATCAGTCAGCTCCCTCAGCACCCACACGTGCATGACATCTCATCCTATAATCTCTGGTTTATTCAAGTGCTTTCCAAGTCAATATAGAACTGGAAAGAATTTAGAGTTTAGCCTAGAGTCCATTCTCAAGAATAGCGCTCTAGAATTAGAGTGCTTTAAGTTGTAGAAAGTTCTAACTGAAGGTGAAAGGCTTTTACTCTAGTCCTAGAGACCTGGAAAGCCTGAGAGCAGCCTGTTCTTCTGAAAGAGAAACTTTCATTTCCACGATTGTTAATGGGAGTAAAGTGCACATTCAGAAAATATATTGGGAGATAAGATTTCCTTCTGTCAGTGGTTTGTTTTTTTTACCTTCTCTCAAAGGGTTTTAATGTATTAACGTTTGCACGCTTAAAGATGGTGTTTCTAACTTACAATTTTATCCTCTGTCAAACAGCATGTGGTTAGGAAGTTCCTAGGCTTACTATCCAGTCACAATATACCAGTGTATCTGATTGATCCTTTGATTCTGGGACTGATTGATAAAGACTTTGAACAGATCAGAAGTTCTCCTGATGGCCCTAGTCCAGAATGCAAGTACTTTTGTGCTCCAAGAGACTTTACTACGTTTGCACTGCTGGACAAAACATGGAAACATGAAGTAAGTGCCTTTTCTTCAGTTCACATTTGTGTATTGTAATACATTCAGCTGTTCTATGATTTTGTGACATAATGCTTTTGTGTTTGTATTAAGGCCGCTGAATTCATTGCATGGAAATCTTGTAAAGGTGTTGGTAGAGGAAACTGTTTTTTAAAAGTAAAAGGTATCCAGGCACTAGCCTGGATATATCAAGAGTCATTTACAGATAACTAAAAGTTTTTAGAAGCTGTCTGCAATATTCATAAACACTTGTACTAAGAGGCCACTCCAAAAAGAAAAAAGAAAGTCGTCTGTGAGAACAGAGGAGGGAAAACCTTACGCCTGTAATGTAGGTACAGCCATAATAAAATAAATCTCTGGTTTGGGGATCCATCAAGGAGAAAGTGCAGGTATTAATGTGACAAGGCTGGAAAGATTATCACAGTCTGCTGGTTTACATTTCTTTCAGTACATCCTTGTACTTAACACCATTTTATTTTGTCACTTAGCATATTGGTATCTCTGCTTTTCTTTGATGTTCTGAGATTTTTAAATGGCTGTGTTAAAAAGTAGAGGTGTAGCATGTGATGAAGGACAAAATGGAATCCAAGATTATTTCATCAATTAAGTGTAATCTGGAAATATTTATTAGATTAATTTATACGGACTAAAGATACTAGTGACAAACAGCTTTTTTCTTCTTTTTTCCTCTGTCTCTTTTTTTTTTTTTTTTTTTTTTTTTAGAAAAAGCAGGTGACATTAAAATGGTCTGTGACTATTCTGCTGAAGAAGTCCCACTCAAGTGAAGAGTGGTGGCACTCTGAATCTGATCAGGCATAGCTATAAAGGAATTAAAGAAACTGAGAATAAGGTTGTGTGGCAGCACACTAATATAAATCCATCTTCTCATTCCTTTGTGGCTCATTGATAATATCTGTAGCGTCCAGAGGAGAAGCTGATATGCCTGTATAAAACAGTACAAGACGCGTAACTGAACAGGTCTTTGGGTGTTGATTGGTTCTTTTCTTATCAGCCAGAATTTCGTTCCCTTTTTCTATGGAAATATGAAAGCCTGTTAGCTAGTGCAACGTTCCGTGTTTGGTGAGATTTAGACAAATATTTATGTACATCATAAAAGAAGATTTTGCAGTAATCATTTTTGTATTAGTGGTATCATTATTCAAGGACTTAGCAAGTTCAGAACAAGTTTGAGGATGCAGAGAGGGGTGCTATGGCAAGGAGCAAACCTAGTCCAAGCATGGCTTACAACATTTATTTGTTGTTTGATTGAATAGTTTGAGGGACAGAATTTGAGACAAGGAAACAGCGGTTGGAATTGCTTGTGGCTGCTGATCTTTAAGGTTTAGAAATTTTTGAGTACTTCATGCTTAAGTCTGATTAGAGAATGAAAATGGGGAATAATGTTAGTTATAATAATTTAGCATTCAATTTTGGTTTCTCTAATCTTTAGCTTCTCTCTCTCTCCTTCTGTCTCTTCCTCTCTCTCATTTTTAGGTGGGCCTTTTTAGAACTGCTGAGAAAATGGGGTTCCAATGGCTAAAGATTATAAACAAGGACCCCCGCTTGGATGGGATGGATGACCTGTCTGGGATTGAAATTCCCTTGCACTACATATTTAAACTGGCATCACATGCCATTCACCTGGTGGTCTTCTATGAGAGGAGTGGTAATTATCTCTGGCATGGCCCCCTGAGACTCAAGCAACATATGGACAGAAAGTTTGTGCCTTTTCGGAAACTCCACTTTGGTCGCTACCCTGGAGCATATGAAAAGTGAGTTCAAAACAGAGGAGGGAAAAAGTGATAACGGCACTTCCAAAATAACTTCTTTCTCCTCTATATAAAATTACTCTTTTTCCTAAAGTCAGGTTGTAAAATTCACCTTATGTGTGGTTCAGCCCTCAAAGTGCAGGTAAATTAAGGTGTGAAGGCAAATCCAATTCTGTTTACCTGAAAACAGGAGCCTCCCACCATTCATAAATCAAGAACTACATTTTAGAGGAAGTTGCTGTGTAGCCAGGTCGAAGCAGGCAGAAAGATGAGAGAAGTCAAAGAAGTCATGACTGAGGTTGGATCTTCTGCTAGAGTCAGTGGTTTACCATTATATATATTTAAAAGTTTGAAATCTGTTGATAGCAATCTATGCTATCAACACAGGGGTAAAGTATAAGTGGCAAGAGATTTAGCACTAGCTGATAGATACTTGGTGTTCCTTCTGTAACGATATGTATCCAAAAGTGACATACAGGTATGGAACATTAAATGAAAAGGGGAAGCAACAGAAATCCATTCAGTAACAGTCCAAATAATCAGTGTTAAAGAACAAGAATAAAGAGTGGTGACATTTGTACTACAAAGACATGTGCCAACCGTTGCATCTAAGCCATGCTCTTAATGTGCTGAGAGGACTCCTTTCTTGCATAAATGTTTGAATTGATGGTGTTACTTGTCCATAGTTCTATGCTTAAGCTTTGCATTACATTGGTAAAGTTACTGTAAATGTCTGCCTTTTCCTACAATGTTTTCAATAGCAGTATTTCAGGAAATGCAGATCACGGCAAATCTTGCCACTATTTTCAAAGCCAAGCATATACCACTAGGCTTTGAGAACAATGTTCCTGTAGGGTATGTGTATATGCCGTAAATCAGAGAAAAACAGCCAGACGTTTCATAGGTCAAAATAAATCTGTTTAACTTTTTCCTTAGAATTTACACCATTCTTTCTTCCTTTTAAAACGTGGAATCTGTACTGGTTATATGCCTAAACATCTGAAGTCAACTGTGTAAGCTGTTAAATATCACTTTTCCTTCATTGTGAAGGCTGAACATTTTTTAAATTTTAAATGCAAGTAGCTGCAAAGTACAGGGTAAAATTTGGTTCTTAAGTGCATCCCATACTTAGACAACTAAATAAATAGTCTGAGTTTTCAAATGCACTAAACAACAGCTCTGAACAAATCCAGTGCAAGTCGTAAGTCAGTAAAGGAATCTGTGATCTGACAAACAAAGTGTGGGCTTATAGGCATAGAATTTCTTTTTAAATAAAATTTTGAAGTGTATGGGGAGTTTGTTGAAGCTGTTGTTGCTCTTCTTTTACAATTGGTTTTGGGTGTATTTGGACAGAGGAATCACTGCTGGTAGTATGCAGTAAGATTTTAACCTGAGCTAGAGGAAAAAGTGGCTTGTGGTTTGGAAAGGAATTGAGTGGGGGAATGTTATCATCTTTCTTTCCCTGCAGGCCGGAACTTCTGCTTGTTTCCATTGATGACTTAAAAGTTCAAATTCCAAAAAACCCGTCCAGTTTTCTAGAGGAGATGTCACACTCTAGATTTCTTGAATGTAGGTACAGAGAAGCTCGGGCTTTCTTTCAGGTTAGTGGTAATCAGGTAGTGTCTCTGAGATGTAATGTATGTTTTCACTGATTGACACAAACCTACAAACAGTTCACTGTTTTTTACCTAGATGGGACTGTTCACATATATAAAGCTAAATACAGCCTCTGAGATTCAATCCACAGAGTTTAGTAAGTGGTAATAAAACTAAAACTTTAACTGAAAATCTGGAGAAAATGGTCTGTCTTTTTTACTTCTGAGTACATTTTTTTCCCTTTTCCAAAACTTTGAAAAGAAAAGGTCTCCATAGCGCTCTCATATTTTTACTGTTAAATAGATTTCTTGTAAATAAGACTCAGATCTTGTGTATTTTTGTATGATGAAAATTTTCCTTTATGGCAATTCTCAACATTCAGAGTAGTATTTCATTTTATATTCTTTTGAACTGTGTGCTCCAGTTCCACATTCCTAGTTCGGTTTATTTGAAATGGTATATTCATTTCAAAATTACTTATTTTGTTGCTTTTTGACCGTGTAAGCTAATGTTTTCACCACTATTTAGAGCATTATTTTTAGAATATTGCTATCTGATTTAGCAGATAGTAGGAAGCTTTCTGCTGCAATATGGGCAGTGTTTTGTCCTAACTTGAAAAAGACCGAGATATAAAGTGGTCATGAGTTACCACAGTTCAGACTGTGGAGTCAGAATCAGATCACTGAATTTGAGCCATCTCTGATTTCATGGAAGGGCAAAAAAGAGGACACTAGAGGTTCCATTCTTCATACATTTAAGGTCTTGGGGAAGGGACTTCTCAGGGAATGGAAGACCATCCTTGTTCAGTCTAGTAGGCCATAGCTTTCCATACATGTAGCAGGAGGGTTACTATACCCAAGGGTACCTGTGTATTGTCACTTCACCTGGAAAAGACAGAAATTGTCAGCATGCTGCAATTCAGCTCTAAAACCTCCAGGCAGTAATGGCCACAGGCAGAGAAAATATGCCTCAGAAGGTATATTGAACTTTGCTGGAGCTTTAATATTGAAATAAACAGCTGGCATCTGTCTTGAAAAGTATTTGTTTCAACTGTTTGTTGCCCAAGAGCTCTTAATGAAATCAGTCATAAGCTGAGTGGTGCGTTGCTCCTGTGTATGATTTGGTAATGTTTGCCCAGACTGCCGTGTTGTTTTCGGCTTTGCATTAACAGAAGATCTTGCCACGGTTGTAGCTGGAAGATGGGCATGCAATTTTCTGTTCACCTTGTTTCCACTCTGTGGCAGAAGTTGCCAAATCCAGTTGTAACACTCGGTGGCGCCAGATAAACTGATGTGCTGGAAGTAACTCTGATTCTGTCCCTGCTTTCCCCCTGGACTCTGGGTATTGACTTCAGTGTGTGCAGAACCAGGGTTCCTCTGTGTTGTTGCCAAGTGCTGAGAATCAGTGTCTAATAGATACATTCTTACTCTATTTTACTGGGACTTTACATTCTGCTAGTTTGGAAAAACTGAAGATTTATGTTTCAGAGTTTATAAATTTTAACTTGTCTTTCTAGTGCATGTTCTCAAACTGGGTTGTGTGTGTGAAAACAGATACTGCCCAGATATTAGTTAAAGAAAGTTTTAAGGGTCATTTTTTCTTAGGACACTTGAAAAATGAAAGCACATATTTGCTCTCTGACATTAGCTTGCTTACTTTTCCTTTGCCTTCCAGCTGTATCCTGATGATGCCTCTCTTGATGCAGTAGAGTTCAGAAAAAAAGCAAAATCCTTGCTCCATCTGGCTGCTCTGACACTGAATAACTTAGGAGTAAATTTCTGGCTGAGCAGTGGAACATGCCTTGGTAAAACATTTGTGTTATGTTGCATTTTTAAACTAATATGAAGTTTTAAACAGTTCATCCTCTATTGCTTGTGATGTCAGCTGAGGTTAAATGTACTGGGTTTGAAGGTAATATGTGGCATTAGCTTTATTGAAATAGGCCTTTTTGCTCCTGACAAAATGCTTTTTGTTTAGAAACCCAAGCCTTGGAGATGCTGAACAAGTTTCCGGTGAAGCATTTAATGTTGTTAACAATTATCTGTGTTGTGTTGGTCACTGCTTAGAAAATAATCAGCAGTTCCCTAAATTCTGTGACTTGGAATTTACTGAAATGCTCGTTGGAAAACACAGTGATGGACATGTATTTCTGCTGTCCATGTAGAATCTCAGCTGATTTTTCTTCCCACGCAATTTGGTGCTTATCACTGACTTTTCAAATATAGTTAACAGTTCCTTATTTATTTTAAAACACATGTTTTAATAAAATGTCAACCTATTAGAGTAGGTACTGCAAGTTTTCAATTCTGCTAAAGGTGAAAGTAGTATCTTATCACTGGTGAAGATTCTTTTATTTTTGAAATAGGTTTTGAAAACTCATGTGTGTGCACACTTGACTTGTATTTGTTTAGTCCTAGGGAATATAATTTTCTGAATGAACAATTACTAAAAGCTGCTTTAATGAAACAGACAAAAGGATGTCCCACTTCTTGTCTCACTGTTTTGCAGTGGTGATTGAAAGATGATGAATGTCTCAGATACTATTTAAAATAATAATTTCAAATTAAAAGCACAACTGTAGCCCTGTAACTGTTCATTGCTGATTAGATTTGGGGTCAGGTTGAGAATATTTTTTCTTTAAAGACATTTAGATTAGAAAACTGAAGATATTTTGTCTTTGAAAGAGTTACTGTTTTCTCTCATTCTTGGCTTTCTGGAGGAAAGAGCTGGCTATAAGTGCAGTAATATTTGTTTTCCTCAATGTGGTTCATTTCATAGGAGAGAAAAGCAGAAGTCTTTGTCATGGCCTCATTCAAAGATCTCTGCCTGGTGACCTTATGACAGTTCATTTTTATGTTGCTTTTGTTCTGCTGATATGTTGCTCTTGTTCCTGATTAACTAGTCCATATTTCCTTTTTTTTTTTCCCTCAGGCTGGTATAGACAGTGCAATGTCATTCCTCACAGCAAAGATGTGGATTTGGGAGTCTTTATAAGGGACTACAAAGCAGATATCATTCCAGCCTTTCAGAAAGCAGGATTACCACTGAAGCACAAATTTGGCAAGGTACATAGAAAATGAACAATTTGTTTAATGTGTCTTTCTGTAGGTTCGTAAGTTTAAGTACAGATGCGGATCACTTACGTAGAAGTGGGTATCTGAAGTCTCCTCAGCAGACATTTACTCATTAGGGTTTTACCTAAACATATAATCTTGTTGATTTTTGTGTGTTCTTTTGGGTTTTACCTAAACACATAATCTTGTTGATTTTTGTGTGTTTTTTTGGACAGTGTGTGAGAAAATACCCTTCTTAATAGCTTCAGCCCTGTTTGGGGAGTCTGAATTCCACCTCAGAAGTTTTTAATAAGTTTTAAAGGGGTGTAATCTGTGTCAGTGGTGCTAGAGAAACTTAAGAATCAAGGTAGAATTTAGTCTTTGAGATTGGATGGGCCTCGTCATGTAGGAGGATTGGTGATAGCTCTGAGATTATCTGTAGCCTTGTATGTAACACTGGCAGAAGGGGGAGGCTGGCTTGAGGTGAGCGCTGGGCTTGTTCATTATTAGCTTATGTGGATCCCTATTTAGCTTTGTTTCAAAGTGTCGGCTGCAGAATGGTAGAGAAAAAATTACAGGAATATGAAGGTTCAGCCACAGTTAAAGTGATACATCCTTACTGATGCTAGTGAGCGTTTTATCACAAAGAATGTGTGTTAAATGAAGACACCTAATCATATATTTATTCACTGAGATTATTTTGCTTGTGGCAGAGGACAAGGAGATGGTGCTGAAGCTTTTGGGGCTAAAGGGAGGAAAGAGAAGGTAGTCCCACTGAGGTGTGGAAAATTTCCAATGGTCTCAAGGCATCAAAAAAAAAAAAAAAAGAGAAATTGCAGAGTTAGTGTATTTTCTTCAGTTAAGATAGGAGTCACTCTGCATACCTGACCAAAATAAATTTGTTTTCTGAAACATGCTGACATAAGTAGCTTTGTATTTTTACAGTGCGTATTTTTGTCTTGCAGGTAGAAGACAGCTTGGAACTCTCTTTCCAGGGAGAAGATGATGTGAAACTTGATCTTTTCTTCTTCTATGAAGAGGAAGACCACATATGGAATGGAGGAACTCAGGCCAAATCGGGCAAAAAATTTAAGTACGAAATATATTTGTACCTCTAGTAGGAAAGAAATTAAACAAGTTAGTGTTTAGTATTGGCATTTTGTTTGTTGTTGCCTGGCAGTCTGTGCTCTTTGTGGCAGTTATCAGAGGAGAATCAGTGGAGATTTTGCACTTTGAGACCAGAGAAGTAGAAAGAGAACCATACTATGCCTTACTAGAGAGGTGCTGGGCTTGTCAAATGTGAATTCTGTTGTGAAGTTGAAAGTAATGCTGGCATGTCATATATCAAGCAGATCTTATCTGGACTGTGACAAGCTGTGAGTTAAATAAACGGCTAAGGTGAGAAGAAATCTCTAAAACTGTTGCACAACAGGCGGACTGGTGGGCACTCGTCTGAGAGCAAAGGCTGCAGCTCTGGCTGGGGGGTCTGCACTGTCTACCCCAGTGGTGGCCATTGCCTCCACCCAGACGGAGCTGCTGAAGGGAGAGGCTGCAGTGCAGACCGCAGACAGCAGGCAGTGCCTGGACCTTTTTCCTGGGGCAGGGACAGGCAGCAGACCTGCCTGCAAAAGGTGGAGGACCTCCTGCAGCAGGTGGCTGAGCTGTAGGAGGCAGTGAGAAGGCTGCGTAATGTCAGGGAGGCTGAGAATGGGTTAGGTAGCGGGTTCCAAGCGCAGTCTGCAATGGACCCACTGCCCAGGGCCAAACAGGCAAATACTCCCCTACTGGCACACACAGAAGGGAGGGGAGCCAATAATGCAGAAGAATGGAAGCTTGCAACAGCAAGGACCTGCAGGAGGAAGAGACTTCCCCTGAAGCCTGAGGTGCCCTTGCAGAACCGCTTCACCACTCTGCAGACTAAAGAGGGAAGACCTGTCATATCAGGAGAGATGCTGCAGCTGAGTAAGGCAGCCTGATCCGCTCCCTGTATAACAACCAGTGCAACTATGAAGAGGTAACAGGTGATAGTAGTAGGTGACTCTCTTCTGAGAGGTACAGAGGTACCCATTTGCCTACCTGACACACTCTAGAGAGTTGCACTCCTTACTGGGGCCTTGTGTTGGGGATGTCATCAAGAAACTACCAAGCCTCATACAGTCCACCGACTATTATCCGCAGTCTGAGGAATATGAAGAAGGATTACAGAGCCCTGGGAGCAGCAGTAAGGGACTCTGGAGCACAGGCAGTTTTTTCATCAATCCTCCCCATCAAAGGGAAGGGGTTTGAAAGGGCCAGTCAAATCTGGTGAATCAGCAAATGGTTATGGGACTGGTGCCACAGCCAGGGGTTCAGCTACTTAGACCATGGGACTTGCTTTGAGAAACCTGGTCTACTGGGGGCTGATGGGGTGCATCTGTCAGAGAAGGGGAAGAGCATCTTTGGTCATAGGCTTGCCAAGCTGGTGAAGACAGCTTTAAAATAAGTTGCTGGGGGAGGGGAAGGAACCTCAATCCATCCCACTCCTACCTGTTTGTTGCCAGTGCCAGCAATAGATGCCTGGAGCCTGGAGAGGGATCACAGGTCAGCAGGAGAGCAGCTGGAGAGCAGCACAAAGGAATTCCAGCCACTCCAGCCAGTAAGTTAGCTTCATCGGGGGCCCAGCTTAAATGTCTGTATCCAATAATGCACATAGCATGGGCAATAAACAGTAGGAGTTAGAGACTTGCACACACCTGCAGGCCTATGATCTCACTGGCATCACAGAGACATGGTGGAGTGGCTCCTATGGCTGGAGTGTTGGAATGGAAGGATACAGGCTCTTCAGGAAGGACAGGCATGGGAGATGAGGAGGGGATGTCACCCTCTATGTCAATGACCAGCATGGAGCTCTGTCTGGAGATGGATGAGGAGCTGACCCGATACCTGTTGGAGGAACAACACAGCAGGGCATAAGCAATCCAGGATGTTGATGATAACTTCCTTCTCCAAGTGATAGAGGAGCCAACAAGTAGAGGTGCTGTGCTGGACCTTGTTCTCACCAACAAGGAGGGGCTAGTGGGGAATGCAAAGCTCAAGGTGCCCTTGAGCACCATGAAATAGTGGAGTTCAAGATCCTTAGGACAGCGAGGAGGGTGCACAGCAAGCTCACTACCCTGGCCTTTAGGAGAGCAGAGTTTGGCCTCTTCAGGGATCTGGTTGGTAGAGTACCATGGGATAAAGCCCTGGAGGGAAGAGAGGCCCAAGAAAGCTGGTTAATATTCAAGGATCACCACCTCCAAGCTCAGGAACAATGCATCCCAGCAAAGAGGAAGTCAGGCAAAAATGCGAGGAGGCCTGTATGGATGAACAAGGAGCTCCTGGACAAACTCAGACACAAAAAGGATGTCGAGTACTGTGTTCAGTTTTGGGCCCCTCACTACAGGAAGGACATGGAATTGCTGGAACATGTCCAGAGAAGGGCAACCAAGTTGGTGAGGGGCCTGGAGCACAAGTCTTATGAGGAGTGGCTGAGGGAGCTGGGGCTGTTTAGTCTGGAGAAGAGGAGGCTGAGGGGAGACCTTATCGCTCTCTACAACTACCTGAAGGGGGGTTGTAGTGAGGTGGGTCCTGGTCTCTTCTGTCAGGTGGCTGGAGATAGGACGGTGATTCTATGATTAAATCTGTCCTTTTCCTATCACTACATACCATTGTAAAAAGTCCCTCTCCAGCTTTCTTGTAGGCCCCCTTTAGGTATTGGAAGGCTGCTATAAGGTCTCCCTGGAGCCTTCTCTTCTCCAGGCTGAACAACCCCAACTCTCAGCCTGTCTTCATAGGACAGGTGCTCCAGCTCTCTGATCATCTTCATGGCCCTCGTCTGGACCTGCTCCAGCAGGTCCATGTCCTTCTTAAGTTGGGGGCCCCAGAGCTGAATGTGGTACTCCAGGTGGGGTCTTACCAGAGCAGAGTAGAGGGGGAGAATCACTTCCCTCAACCTGCTGGTCACACTTCTTTTGATGCAGCCCAGGATACGGTTGGCTTTCTGGGCTGAGTGCAAATTTCTGGGTCATGTTGAGCTTCTTGTTGACCAACACCCCCAAGTCCCTCTCCTCAGGGCTGCTCTCTATCCACTCATTGCCCAGCCTGTATTTGTGCTTGGGATTGTCCTGACCCATGTGCAGGGCCTTGCACTTGGCTGTGTTGAACTTCACGAGGTTCACACGGGCCTCCTTCTCAAGCTTGTCAAGTTCCTCTGGATAGCATCCCTTCCCTCCAGCGTGTCGACCACAGCACACAGCTTGGTGTCATCAGCAAACTTGCTGAGGGTGCGCTTGATCCCACTGTCCATGTTGCCAACAAAGATGTTAAACAGCGCCAGTCCCAGTACCGACCCCTGAGGAATGCCAATCATCACTGGTCTCCACTTGGACATTGAGCCGTTGACCACAACTCTCTGAGTGTGACCATCCAGCCAATTCCTTATTCACCAACAGGTCCACCCATCAAATCTATGTCTCTCCAATTTAAAGAAAAGGATGTTATGCAGGACAGTGTCAAATGCTTTGCACAAGTCCAGGTAGAATCATAGAATCATTTAGGTTGGAAAAGACCTTCAAGATCATCGAGTCCAACCGTCAACCATGCCCACTAAACCATGTCCTGAAGTACCCTGTCCACTTGCTTTTTGAATACCTCCAGGGATGGTGACTCAACCACTTCCCTGGGCAGCCTATTCCAATGTCTGACAACCCTCTCAGTAAAGAAATTTTTCCTAATATCTAACCTAAATCTCCCTTGCAGCAACTTGAGGCCATTTCCCCTTGTCCTATCTCCAGCCACCTGACAGAAGAGACCAACACCCACCTCATTACAACCTCCTTTGAGGTAGTTGTAGAGAGCGATAAGGTCTCCCCTCAGCCTCTTCTCCAGGCTACACAACCCCAGTTCTCTCAGCTGCTCCTCATAAGACTTGTGCTCCAGGCCCCTCACTGACTTGGTTGCCCTTCTCTGGACATGCTGCAGCACCTCAATATATTTTAGATGAGCTATAAGGAAGAAGTTCTTTACTATGAGGGTGATGAGACACTGGAACAGGTTGCTCGTCCCTGTACACCTCATACCTGGAAGTTTTCAAGGCTGGGTTGGATGGGGCTTTGAGCATCCTGGTCTAGTGGAAGGTGTCCCTGCCCATGGCAGGGGGCCTGGAACTAGAAGATATTTAAGGTCTCTTCCAACCCAAACCATTCTATGAACTAATTTTGCATTAAAAATTAATTTTTAGGCATCTATCATGATGACAGAGTATTATGGCAGAAAGCCTCAACTGTCCTTGTGAAGTAAACCCCATAGTTTTTGATTTTGTGGTAATGATTTGGAATACTTCATTGACTAATGTTGTGACAGCAACACAGATGACTACTTCAGATGTTGTTGTTCATGTTCTGAAAATGGGATTTTAAATAGGATCCTGCATTTCTTGCTTCATACTTTTCAGTATTAAATCAGCAAATAAGTACAACAGCTTCCTAATCTACTCAGCAAACTGAATACAGGTTTTGATAATTAGATTAATTTCTTTCCATCACCCACCTTAACTCAAAAGAGACAGTTGCAGACTAGTGGAAAACTACTGACTTCTATAGGATTTCATTATCTTTCATATTTTGCCTGAACTGAACTATTTGCTTATATTCAGCTAATGGGAACTTAGTGAACACTTTCATCAAGATGGTGATAATGTCTGAGTCCTTGTCTTAGTTATCTTTGTTCTGAAATGATAAAGACTGGGGAAGGTGTTTTGATGATGGGAGTCAAAAGGCACACTTACAAATAGACTAAAGGAAGAGCTTGTGGAATATTCCCGCAGACAATGTGTTATGTTGCAGAGTATTTTTCTTAGAATACAGCAAAAATTTCATAGTTTTCCAAAGCAGGCTTAATGTCTGGTTTTTCCATACAAGATTTTGGAGGATTTTTTGTGATGTATTCTGAGGAGGAAGGGGACAAATAAATTCCTTTCCTTTTCTTTGTGCTTCTGTTGTGTCTAAACTGCAGTAGCTGTTTCCATGCCAGTGGAGTTGATGTGGTCTTTCAAAAATTCCATTGTAGCATCAGACCTTGGGTACTTCAGAGTTGTTTTTCCCCCTTTGATATGACTGGTCTAATGCACGAGAATAGAAGGTAGATGTGAACCTGTGCTATGCTCCAGCTCTTACATCCTAGGATATTACAGCTCTTTTGGAACTCCAGCTTTCATAAACACTATCCTTTTCTTGTAACCTAGTACTTACTTTTGGTGGTAATTATTTTCAGAGTTTACCAGCATGGCTTTCTAGTTCAATGAGAAATAATTTGCTTAGACATAGTAGCATAAGGAAGCCTCTAATTCTGAACTGGTGTTTCTTAGGCATAGTTTACTGTACGTAATGCATACTGAAAAGCACCAAAAAACCTGCTTGTTTACCATTATAAAGGCCCTGAGCCCTGACACAACATGGCTGTTCAGAATGCTTAGCCAAATAATTCCAGATATGTATTATTCCAAATACCTTCTCAGAAAGAGAAAAAATATCACAGCTTTTTAGCTGTGAGATGTGATGATTTAGCATGCTTGATCTGAATGCTTGCAATGCCAGAATGACCTCAATTTTGCTTAGTCTTCAGCCCTTTCAAAATTTTGGGGGAAGGTAAATTGAGGTTAGTCAAAAGAGAAGTGATTGTTTGATCATACTGAATCCTAAACCCACTTAAACAAATTTAAATGAATCTCAACAGCGGTTTATGTGGTATCAAAAGAGATACTGGTTGCTACTAGATCATCACAATTAAGTGTGGGAATTCTATTCCAAGATATTTTATGTTTTTAAAAATGAAGGGTAAAAGACATTTCCTTCACTAAGCTAAATATTTGCATAGGTATACTTTCTATACATCTTGCCAAATAAAAATATGAAGAGAGAAAGTATTTCTCATTTAGTCTCTGAAATATTTTTCATTAGTAATTTTTAGTCTCTGTTTACTCAGAGAGCTGGTTTTTAAACCTTACTTTACTTTAAACCTTACCTTACAAGTCTGGCTGTATGATTGGTATTTTCATGTACACAAATACTTCCTCAACATTGCAGACACAAGAAAGCATGTACATCATCCATGTCTTGTCTTGGAGTTACAGCAATTGAGACCTCCTATTTGTTTACAAAATTAATGCTAGACAGTTGCATTCTTCAGCAGAGAATAAGTATTTACAAAAAATGAATCTGGGAATCAAATCTAAACCGTATGCTTTAATCCTTAAAATGAGTTAATTCTGTAGGTTCTTAACATAGAGGACTTTGTGTAAGTATAAAATCTTTTCAGTACTTCTATGTCAAAAGATTCATGAGAATGAAGTTGGAAGAAAAAACGGTGAGCAGTGTATATGTACAAGGGTACATAGCCTTATCCCAGCCACCTGGAATGAGCAAACAATGAGCAAGGATTCCAGTAGTGTGAAGCACCACTGAAAGCTACATTTTTCATCAGTGAATGTAAACATTTGATTTTAATAATAGTTAAATAATTATTTTGGTGAAGTTTCCAACTGACTTTTTAATTTGCAGATTAGTTTATTTACATTACCTGTTCATTCTCCTTAGAATTATTATTCAGAGTTTACTCTCTGGAGAATGTATTATTTCAGTGGTTTGCTGATAGCTTTTGCACATGCACGCCCACTGCAATTCTGATAGGTGAATGATTTCCTGGGTTAATAACAGCTATATAACTATTTGATCATTATAGGTCCACTAATAAGGTTTGTTTATCTTGTTTTCCCCTTGGTAGCTGACTTTTTTTGCTTTTTGGTTTAGTGTAGAGCTAATCAGTAGTCTCTAGAGATATATATATATACAAAAGTGCTTGATCACATTTTTCTCTCCCTTCATTTAAGGCATAAAAGCAAGTTTGTTTTATTTTCTGATACTGTTTGCACAGTGCTTAGAAATAAAATTAAGCTTATGCATAAGTTTATGTGGGGTCTCTAATTCATGCAAATGCACAAATCTTTTAACTTTCTTTTTCAAAAGGTCTAAGTGCTTGTGGTTTCATTTTAACCTGTGAAAAGGAATTTTAAGATCACTTTTCTGTGGAAGACTTCACAGCTTCAGAAGTGTTGGTGATCCTCTGCAGGAATAGTACACAGGCTTTGATATTTACTTGTTTAACTCATTGACTCTGTCATTGTACCTTTACAGGATGTCATTCAGATCAAACTGTGAAATTTACCTGTGAACTTCCACTGGTGTAAGCATACTTATAGGTAGGGCTTATGTTGGCCCTTCTACAGAAAATGATAGGTACAGAACAAGGTCAGTTTGGTAGAGTAAATTATTTTTAAAATTTGAATGGGACAAGAAGGTTTCAGAAAGTACAGGGTGACAGCTGTATCTTAATTCTTTGCAGCTGCTCCAAGTCTGGCACTGTGTTTAAACTTGGGTACTGAAAGGGAATTGCATGCTTTGTTTAGTAAGATTGAAGAAAGGTAAAAACTTGTTTTTAAAAAAGGCCTGACTCATAATAAAATATTTAATGCTGCTTTTATCAAAATCTTTGCTACCAAATAACATGTATCATCCTCTTGACACCCTTCTAGATGAGTTGACTATTCAATCCAGTTTGTAAGTGGAAAAGTAAGGACAGGGACTAAGTGATTTCCTACAGGTCACAGAATGATATGGGAATAAGCAGCAGAAGAATTAGAAATGCTCCTTCCTAAGAACATGTGGCAAATGTTAACCAGTTACTGTTGATAATAACACCCCTGTCCAGTATGTAAATAATATTTTAAAGATAGGAAGTTATGAAATAAGAAAAAAAATATTATAAATGTAACATGGCCACTTGCTGCAGTTGATTGCTTTCTCCATGAACTTATTTAGAGATGTATTTCAGTCTTCTGCCAGTGACCATGTTCTTTTGTTATGACACAGGTATCTCTTTCCAAAGTTCACTCTGTGTTGGACTGAATTTGTAGAACTCAAGGTACACGTGCCCTGTGAAACCCTTCAGTATGTTGAAGCCAACTATGGCCCAGACTGGAAGGTTCCTGTGAAGACATGGGACTGGAAGAGCTCACCATCCAATGTGCAGTACAATGGTGTCTGGCCTGTCGATGAATGGGATGATGTCATTCAAATCTACTGACCACCTGACTGCTAGTACAGCATGCCTGCTATCCTTGAAACTCTCGATTTGTAATTTCCAATTCCCAAAGGCATCAAGATCCATTCCTCTTGTAACTTCTCATCTGTTTCCTAAGGAGACATTTACATTTTTTTGCTTAACAGGTTTTTTTTTCACCTTCATCATGCATTTCCAGGTAGTTAAAGGGAATTATTAAAGGCAACTGAAGAGAACGGGAGCTGAAAGAAAAGCTGTGCAAAGGGAATAGAGAAGAAATGTTGCAGTAAACTTATGGGCAGTTGACTATTTAAATGTAAACAGTGGCCAGGTGGCTTAGACTTCCCTGGGATCATCAAAATCTTGGGACTGTTCATTTCTCTAAACTTAAGAGAGGGATAGGATGAAAAAATCCCAGAGAAGTTCCTCTTTTTTCGGGGGAAATCCTGTGAATGTTCAACTTTTAAACACCGGAGTTATGAGTACCTCAAATGTGCTTGGTTTGACACTGATCTATCCCTATTATATGCAGCAGGTTGGTCTTGGGATTGGAATGTTTCTGTTACACAGAACCTGTGTGACCCACCTGCTTTACATGTAGGAGGTATTGAGTAACGGTGTAATACTAAATGAATGGAAGGAGAAACTATCCACATGGGACATCTTTCAATAACAGTTGGGGTTTTTGTGAACTAGCCACTGCATGCAATTATGGCAGGGAATGTTACCTGCTTTTTTTTCTTTTTTAAAAACATGATGGTGTATACTACAGGGTTGTCTTTCCCATTAAAAAAATAAATATCCTGGTTTTGATGTCCCAATTAGTGTGATCTCCGTGTAAAGTTTTGACTAGATTTTAGAAAATTATAGTTGTCCCTGCTTTCTTACAAGTAGATAGAAGAAGGTATTGATAGTTTTCTGTTTAACATGGGCGCACAGAACAGAGATCTCAGAGAACTGCAGCTCTTTTCTCTAAGTGTAAGCAGAAGTGTATACAAATACCCACTGTTCTATCAAATTTGCAGTAGGGTAGTTGCAAGTGAAGTGTTAGTGTAACATTAGCCTTTGGATGGGAAGAAAGTGGAAGCCTGACAACTCTCTCCTCCTGCTTCTGCTTGTGCTTTTGGTCAATGAAGTAAGCTTTCTTCTTCAGTATTTTGGAGAGGGATAATAGCTTTCATGTGAGCATGTGTGTCCAAGTTTGTTCCAGTCCTGCTGTGCAGGGAAGACAAGGGCACTAATGCTGCTAGTGAGTTTACGACGATGATATATGGTACAGACCCAGGAGTACTTGTGAACCAGTGTCAAGGTGCAGAATGGAGCTCATGTTTACTTGCAACAAACCTGTATCTATTCTTTCCTTGCTAAAGCAGAAAGGCTATCTATGGGTCACAGCTTTTCCACCTTTCACTGGGTAGAGGTAGGTTGAGTCTGTGGTTTGTGTTCTGTTCATCTGCAGTTTTTGGCTGTGTATTCAAGTGTGTACAGTTCTGGAGAGATGAAATAGTTACTGCCATGCAGCGGTTTTACTACTGCATCATTCCAGGTGCACTCTGGGGCTTCCCTGCTGTTTTTATCCTGGAGTGCGCTGCATGTTTTTTCCTGCCAATCCTCTTGGTTCCAGCAGTCTCCGGCCCCTGAAGCACTGGAGTAAATTATTCAGCTTCTGGCAACAATTTGTCATGCTGGCTCTTCAATTGGTATGGTAACTTTGTTAGCTTTGCCTAATTAAGAAGAGAGAGATGTAAAATCCTGCTAATGCCATTTACTTGTAAAGTAAACATTACATCATAAGGGATAATATCTCAGGTAGAATTTTTCGTATTTGTTCCTTAAAATGAAAAAAGCCAAGGTCCTTACGGTTTTCGTGTTCAAAACTCTGTTGTTGTGAACTTCTTTGTTTAGTAATGTACAATAAGCCTGTAAGTTTTTCAGATGTGATAGGTGTTTAAGGGTGAAGGAAAACATACTATTAGAAAATTATCATCCTGTCAAATTTTTGACTTTGTAGATGGAAAGAATAATGGAAAAAAATGCATGTCCATGAAAGGGAGAATGTCTTCAATAGTTGATTATACCTGTAATTTATTCTTCAGGTTAAAATAGTTTCAGAATATACAAGTGTATATTTAACACTGATTAAAAGAATGAAGGTCTCATTTGCAATTCAAGATGTTGTTTCTTCCTTTGTTTTGTCATTTTGGGCAGCATTTAACACACTTCATTGCAGTTACCATGACATAATGCACAGAGAAAAAATTTGAACTGTTTCTTACACTGCTTATTGACTGTCTATCTTGAGCTTTTATTTTTTAGTAAAGATACTTGGACACAACAAAGATACTTTGAATAAAGCAGGTGCCCATACATAGAAAAAAGGATCCTGCAATTGCACAAACACATTGCACTTCTGCATGTCTCCTGTCATGCTTTGTGCAGTGCCCTGACTGCAGATTTCCTGCTTGTCAGATGGCATCCCAAGGAATGGTGTAAACATGGTAGAGCTGGTGCTCTTTGAAGGCACACCATGAGGCTGAAGCCTTACCACTCCCCATGGAAACACCCAGATTTAGGCATTTGTTTCCTGTTAGGTTCTCTTGAATTGCCTCATCTGCAATGGATTCTTAATTCTGTGTTACCTTCCTAACTTCCTAACTACCTTCATTTTGAAAGTGCTCTGGAGAGGAGGGCAATTTCTAGGTTGTCTTACTGCATGCGTTTAAGGTCTTGAGCAACAACGTATGAAGTACCTTGACTTTCATGTAGCAAACAAAGCATGCTATGTATGTGTAACTTAAAGATAGCAGAGCCTATTCAGGGATGCTCATGAGCCAAGAAGAGCGTAGCAAGATGTTCAAAGCTCTGGAATAACTGCAAAGAAAGACTGAAGAAATAGGGTTGCCTGAAGAGAAGGGACCATACAAAGCCATTTTCAAAAGCCATAAAAGGTGGTTACAAAAAGGAAGGGATGTATGTGCTCCCTTTCCATGATTGGTAGGAAATAGAAGTAAATGGGAGGAACACAAATTGAGGGCACCTGTGTAGAATACTGGAGTATTTTACATGTGGAAATGTGTGAAGCCTTTGACTGGGATCTCTGAGGACACATCAGACAAATGTCAGCCAAGACTGACTGTAGCTAAGGATTGACTGTAGTTAATCCTATCTTCCAGCTAGAGGGAGTTCCTATTTTCCGTAATTCTGTAGCAGTTTTCAATAACTTTCTGCTTTTACAAAATGGAAACTGGAATCATTGTTTATATATGATCTTAAGAAAGGTTATATTTCTAGAATCAGATACTAGAGCTCATACTGGGAGTTATGGTGAATCACCACCCCACTGTGGAAATGATAGGAAACCGCAGCATCTTCAACACTTGAAAAATGTGATCATTTACGAGTGCAATGCAGCTTTTCCAAAGGATATGTCTGAGCCAAACTGAGGCTGTAGAACACTCTTGTAATTCCTGCACAGAACAAATGATGCTTGGCCACGCAGGGCAATGAGCGTCTGAGGGAGATGGCTACATTTTTGATGTCTCCAGAAGGAATCTTGTGACAGAAGAAGGACCTGTGTTTGTTCCAGCCCACTCTTCTTTTGAAGTTAGAAATGGACGGTACACAAAACTGGGATGGTACTGATAGGAGAGAGTCCTGAAAATATGGTTGAGACTTTGTTGTCTAAATGAAAAAGAAAAAAAAAGTAGCAGATTTTGTTATGCCTTTTCCCATGAAACAGTCTGGGAGATGCTGGTCCGCTTGTCGTAAGTCTTAAAGTCTGTCAACTCAAGAGTAAAACAGTCTCTACTTTGCACTGTCATTTGAAATTGTTTGTTTTGCACAGACGAATGAGATGTTAAAGGAGTAACATCTGTGTAATAATACAGATACCTGCCTTCCTTCCAAGGACTGGCTTGTCACGGTGCAATGACTTTCAGGAAATTAATTCTGTCCTTTGATACTTATTGGCAGAATTCTCTGAGTTTACACAGCAGTTCAAGAAATTCAGGGGCACTTACCTCACTGTTAGGCTTGTTTTCTTTCTCTTCATGTAATTCTGTCACACTATGTATTGCAGAACAAAATGCGGGTACTCGGGAAACTGCATGCAAGCACATAAAAGACTATCTAGCACTTGTATATAATGATCTACATCCTCTGTTTTGGTAATAGGCACCAGCAGCCGATTTACATCAGCTGATGATCTTGCTTAATAGCATTAGATTGCCTAATGGTGAGTTCTCTGCTGAGGCTAGTTTTACTTATAAATGTCTTATTGATTTAGACTGCAGCAGAGTGTGTGAGTTAGGAGCTGAATGAGTCTTACCAAATCCAAGTCACTGCTGTAATTAAGGGGCTTGGGTGAGAGCTTTCCCCTTGAAAAAAGGGACAATTAAGGTTTTGTTCTTAAAGGAGGGAAACTAACACTGTTGTGGTTCTTCTTGTTTTCCTGAAATAAATCTTTCCTGCAGCTTAAAAGAGAAGTCACATATTTTATCCAGAATTTACTAGGTGAAATGTTGTGCCTGGTGCTTTGCAGATCATACTGCATGCTCATAACATTCCTCTTCTGGCCCTAATACTTCTGAATACCTGCTTTTATCATGAGAGTAATTAGCTTGAATGTTAGTGGGTACAACATACCTGTATGTCAGACTGTAGGGGCATAGGACATTGGTATCACTCAAGGCAGTAATATGTCTGACACAATACCGTACTGCGCAAAGATACTCAGGCTAGTTCTGAAACAGAAAGCAATTTAGAGCTATCCTTGATAACAAGTTGGATACATAGTAACATAGGGTGATGCTGTGACCAAAGAAAATCAAGTGGGATGTAGAAAGAGCGCTAGCATCTGCAGGAAGAGTGAAATGAAACTTTTGTTACAATGTTCAGCATTTCAGCTGGTATATAGAGACCAGTGCAGGCCCTCACCTGTTAAGGCAATGGACTAGTTGGAGAGTGTTGAGAGGAAAACAGCAGGCTATAGGAAACAACCTACAAGGAAATGTTGAAAGAACTGGGGTTGTTTAGGCTGAGAAGGATGTGGCAGGTACTCCATCCTGTTCACTTAGCTGATAATACAAGAATGAAGAAGCTTACATTTCAGCAAGGAAGATCAGACTGAACTGTAGGGAAAGCTTTTGGTATTTAAGGAGCACGTAATATTTTGGGGAAGAGCATAATATCTCTGCCCCTAGAGGCCTTCAAGAATGTGGTTGGTTGGTAAATGTCTGGAAGAAATGGTGTGATTGCATGTTTTCTTGCTGCCACCTGGAAGAGGGCCTAACTGAGTTTAGGAAATTATTTTCTTATTCCTTTGTTTTCTTTTAATTTCTTTATTTTCTTACTTTGGGGTGGGGTTTTTTTGTGGCATCTAAACAATATTTGACCTGCACAATTCAGCCTGCTGAGAGACCTGGTGGAACATCATTACCTCATCAGATATGGATAGTGTTAGCAGGCTAGGGGTGCTATGCTCAGAAGTTTAGTTTGCTGTCTTAAGAGTGATTAATAGTGCTTATTAACTGGAAGTCCAGGTTTGCCAGGTAGCATTGGAGTAAAAGGTTACAGGTAGGTATGGATGTCTAACTTGAGACAAAAATCCCAG